>NW_027187335.1:12086934-12303579 GCF_028583685.1 Petaurus breviceps papuanus
GAGAGAGAGAGAGAGAGAGAGAGAGAGAGAGAGAGGAGAGAGAGAGACAGGCATGTGCAGCTTCTAAGGAATATTTTCCATCTGGGAATTTAAGACCCAGGGGTTCAGGAACCCATAAGTTGGGGAATAACACTGAGGAGATGAATTCCTTTATAGGAGCTGATCTCAGACCCTATCAGACACAGGGGTTCCTTTTCTCCATCATCCTCCAACCCTAACTGAGGGATTCCTCCACTGAAATCCCAGAAAAGCTATGAGAAAACAAGGGTGGGTGAAGAGATGGAGGTAGGCTTTTCCTTGGTTGTACTTTCTTTGTACTCTATGAGGCCACTGGGGTTGCTGAGCTCCTAGGTCAGGCCTCATGGGTAGAAGAGTAGAATTTTCCACCTGAGAGAATGTGTTGCCTTCCCCCCACATTCCACAAAGGCTCTGCCAGGGTCCCAGATACTCCTAGGAAGTCATAGAGTTTTACTATAAGCAGCTTGGACTGAGTTCCTCTTCACTTGATTAGGCATTGAACTAGTCATATCACTGCCCTTGGGGCCAAACACTGCTTCAGGAGGTGCTACTATCCCCAGTGAACTAACATAAACTGACTTAATCAATACAAATATTTCTAAAGCTGTAATACATGAGTGAAGCAAGGGCTTGGCTGTAAGATGTCTTCCTTTCCCCCCATCCTGGTACCGCATGCCACCCTCCATAGACCTTCATGCTGTTGCTTCACCTACATAGCAGGGTAATATCTTTCATTTTGGAGTCAGAAAAGATAAAGAATAGGATAATAAATTGGAGATTGCAGCTTAAGGGGAAAAGGGGCAGAAGCTAAAAGGTCTGGACTACATATAAAGTATTATATATACACAGTGGTGAGAGAAGATAGACAAGTAGTCCTACTGGAAGTACGGAAGGACCCCGCTCCTCAACCCCCAACCCCCATCCTGAACACAAGCTGCTCCAGGCCAGCTTGGAGTCAGCTGTCAGTCATCTTCCAATATCAGGAGAAAAGCAGGCTGGACACCCAGTTTACATTTATGTATTAGTGATTCACTGGGGTTACACAGTTTGGAATAAAAGGCGCTCCCAGACCAAGGAACTAATTCTGGCATCAGGAAGCTGGAAGAATATTTCCCTTAGCCCCAAAATGATAATGAGGATCTTAAAGGGAACCAACTGGGCCTGGAGCCAACCTGACTTCACCTCCCTGCCCCACCACCCTGTTCTCCATAGCACAGAGCTGGAAAGCTCTCTCTTTCTCCTGTGAGGGAAACGTGTGCTTCCTGAGAAAGAACAAACACAAAGTCCTCTGGGACTGGGTGGGGTAAGGCCATAGCTTGCTGCCTAGTCAGTTTTTCCACCAGCTAGGGACATGCTGCAAATTGTTCTGTGGGGGCCCACTCTGACCACTCCTACCCCTCTAAATTTCTACCAGGAATTCTTTTTTTTTCTTTTTTTAAAGCAATTGGGGTTAAGTAACTTGCTCAAGTTTACATTGCCGGTTATTTCTGGGTGTTGTGCTAAGTATCTGAGCCTGGATTCGATCCTCAGGTCATCCCGACTCTGGGGCCGGTGCTCTTACTCGCTGAGCCACTGGCTGCCCCTCTACCAGAAATTCTGCATGTAGTTGCAGGAGGACCTGAGGAAGTTCAACATGTCTCTCTGTAGATTCTTACCAGGCTTCAGCCCTGGGTGTATATCAATATATGTGACTCAGAAGACCCAAATGCACTCACACTCAGAGATCATGTCTGGGATAGCACAGGAAATAGCATGTTCTTGAGCAGGGGCCTCTAGTTCTGGTAAGTCCTCCAGTATTGTACTACTCTCTCTGGGTGTGTAACATGGGTTATCTGGGTTCATGACCCATATGTTCAGAAAATATCCTTCCCAGGCTAAGCTTCAATATAATTTCCTTCTTCTTAACCCTATTCCACCCCCAACATCATGTTGGGAAACTGTTCCCACACCTATTCAACAGTCTCTTGGAGCCCAAGGGCCATCAATGGCTTATAATAAATTAGTCTCAAATTATTCCTCTTACCCATCAACCAGAGGATGTATGGGAGGAATAAGAGAGATGGAAGGAGAAAAAGAAGGAGAAAGAAATGCCTGAGATGAGGAGGGCTATATATAATGACCTTTCTGGAAAAAAAAAAAACAACTTGTCAGTTTAAGTCTCAGTACTCCTGTTTCTGAATCATTTTTCAGTTTTCTCTAATGAGACACTATCTTTACAAGAAAGAATTATTTTGAATTTTTGTTAATAAGGTCACATCATTCCAAATGTCTGCTAAGAGATGTGATAGCAGGCGTGGAAGGCAAGAAGGAAGGAGAAAGGTAAAAGTACAAACTGTAGTTCAAGGGGAAGGAGTATTCATGAAATAGGAGAACCGATGACTCTCAGAAATAGTCCCTTGAGCGTCTCAGATACTGTTCCACACCAGTGCTGGCTCCTATTGCCAAACACAGGCCTTCCCTCAGTGCACAACCTTCAGATTCCTGGCTCCCACCCCTCAGACCACAAACTTCACACGACAGGGAATCAAAAGTTATGCTTTTTCCTGCTGTCACTGACAGGCCCAGAAATTGCATAATAGGGTAATCCTGTGAGTGAAAACCAGGATACACGATCTGAACTGCAAGTGGTACAAACCCTACCCTGGAGGATGTCAGGGAACACAGCAGGAATATCTCTATAGCTGTACCCAGCTGAAGTAGCTGTTCTTTGGCCCTTCCAAGATGGCCACAAGTCAGAATTCTTCCAGCAACCCTGTCTCAACTTGGGAGATCCTAGGAATACCATGAAGTTACTGAAACACATCCAAGCTGGGGGAGTGGGGGAAGGGGCACAGGACCCACAACAACATTCTTGTGGAGTGGATAGGAAGGGGATTCTCCAACCCAGCCAATGGAAACTTCCTGGAGATGGTACTAAATGACTGGGAAAAATGAGAGAAGGGACAATAACTGGATTCTTAAGAAATGTTGCAAAGCGAAGTTTTTGGTTTGGCTTTCCTCTTCCCCTTATGTATCAGCTAGTACTTCTGAAAGGTATTTGCACTAGGATAGGCAAGGTAGATAGTCTCTTGGGGAAGGAACACATAGAGAAAGAACAACAAAGAAAGAGTGCCTCTGAGGGCCTGAGTTCAAATTTCAGTCACTTACTAGCTTGTTCAACATGGTTCAACCATGAACCTCTCTGGGTCTTAGTTTCCTCAACTGTAAAAGGAGGTCGTTGGAGCAGACAACCTTTCTGACCCTTCCCATCTCTAATCTAGGAACCTATAACCTGGATTTGAGTCCTGCCTTTCTCACTAGCTCTGTGATCATGGGCAAGTCTTTTTACCCTGATGATCTCTGTCCAGAGCTAGCTGGTAAACTATCATAGACTATATAATTGTGAATTATTAAAAAGATCATAAATATACATCTTTAATATCAGAAAATTCTGCTCATCATATCAGGTAGGGGTTTATGTTGTGATAAATCAAGCCATGTTGGTTACAACACTTCCAAGGGACAGAAACAGATAGAGGGTGCAATTTTCACACTGAGCCTGGAGGTCACAAAATACCATGCCCTGTCTTTGACTAATGGGATCTGTTTTCTCAATAAATTGAAAATACTTGGTTCTATCTATTAGGGCTTGCAACTTCTCTCAGGCTTGTTCATAAGAGAAAACTTGAAATCAAGTCCCTTAGCCGAGCATAGAACAGGCACAATCCTTCTGGCCAGGAGAGTCAACTACCATCTAAAACTCCACTCTACCTAGAATCAGTTCTAACATACTAAAACAAAAGTAAGAATAATAATGATACTAAAGCCAATAAGTGTGCACAAAGGAACTCTTCTTTCTCCTGGCTTCACCAGGCAGAGGCTCACTGCTCTCTCTCCTGGCCCTGTGATGACTGAAGCAAAGGAAGCAGCCAGAAATTTAAGATAGAACATGAAGAGAAGAGATGATTGCTCCTTGAGTCCAGGAGGCAAAAGAGACAGTGGAATGAATAGGAAGGGAAGGAAGCCAGGGAGGGTGAGAAAATGTGATTCATGCTGCTGTGAGTCACCACATGCTGGTTACTCAGATGTTCCTTTTACATCAAGTGCCTAAGGAAGTATGATGGGGAAAAGAGCTGATAAGCCAAGAATGGGGTGATGTGCCTTTAAAAAATAATTTGCTACTCTTAACACTGTAGTTTTATTCCAAATGGAAGAGTGTGGGATGGCAACTAGGGGAGAGGTAGGGGAATGAGGGAGGAGAGAGGAAAAAAATGAAGCCAAAGCAGCAAAGGGTGGGAGTGTTGTAGAAACAGCAGACCAAACTTTCTTAAAGGAATGAGCTGGCAAAACAAATCACAGCAAGCTTCACATCTCACACTTCACTCTTCACTCTCACATCAGACAAATAAATAGCTGAATATAGCACAACAGCTTCAGCTAGGGCCAAACCAGATTAAAGCAAAGATAAGAGGTTAACACACCTACCAAGAAGGGAAAAGGTGTCAGGCTAAGATTGTAAATTTTACTTCAAATACAGAAATAGCCAGAGCCCTCTGGGGAGAGTCAGAACTCAGATTGGGGGCCCTATGGAATGGTAGTGTCAGAAGAGACCTTAGAGGCCACAATCTCATTTCAAATAGTAGAAAGCTGTGGCCCAGGGAAGGAAAATGACAGGTCTAATTAGGGTCACCCAAAGTGTGGCAGAGATGAGACTAGTTCTCCTGACTCATGACTTTGAACCAGCACACACAGGAGCTCCCATGCTCTGGCAGAAGTTGGACCATTCCACCAAACAGTATTCTTTTTGCTACACAAAGGAGGAAGGGCTAGGCTAGCCAGATCTACCAAGAGTCAAAGTGCTACAAGCTTGATTCTACAAAAACAAAACAAAACACAAAACCACCCTTTCTTCCTAAAACCATATTAAAGCACACATACCAAGCCAAGCTGCAGAGACCAAGTGAGGGCCTAGTTTCTGATGGCCATTTCTATGTTTCCTCTTAATTTAACTCGGAGCTTCTCCTTGCAAAGGCAAGTTCTTATATTTACAGAAGAATATATTAACAGATCTATAGGTGGAAACCTAGAGAGCCAATTACTTGTGAAACACCTGAAAAATCATTTATACTATGGCCTGCATTTCCTTAGGATGACAATAGCAAACACTTTTTTTTGTTTTTTTTCTTTTTGGAGGGGGGAAGGTAGGGCAATATGGGTTAAGTAACTTGCCCAAGGTCACATGGCTAGTTTTTGTGTTAAGTGTCTGAGGTCGGATTTGAACTCAGGTCCTCCTGACTCCAGGGCCAGTGCACCACCTAGCCACCCCAACAATAGCAAACACTCGAGCAAGAATCAGGCAAAATTCTTTCAAGTGAGAATTTTATGCGGTACTGGAAAAACACAAAGACAAGAATGGGCAATATGATAATCTCCACCAAGGAAATTTCACTGGGCTAATGGAAGGCTGAGATGCTTTTCCAAAGTAGGCTCAGGATTTTTTTGGGTAGTTTTCCTGCCAAGCATTTCTAAATAATCTATGAAGAGGTAAAAGTCAGTTCCCCAGGACAGAACAAAATTCCACCCTGAAGGAAGGAGAAAAATGCTTAAAATTTCCAAAGGGAACAGGTATATGACCTGGGAGGTCAGAAGGCTTTCCTCCCTCAAGGAGCCTTGGATTTTCATCTCAATGGTATCAACAATAATGGGGTTTTCCCCACCTTATCTGCAACCTCCCCAGCCTCTTACCAGTGCAGCCTTAGTGCATGGAGGAAGGCAGAAAGGCCCTCCATCACCAGGAGGATGGCAACAGTCAGCGTGGCAAATCCTGCAAAGATGAAGAACAGGCCCAAACCTCCTGCTAAACTCTCCACCTTCAGACCAATATGGATCACCATGGTCCAGAGAACCTCAGATAGCTCTGGAAAAGGAGGGAAAGAGTGAACTGTCAGTGATCAAGGGGCTCACTGAGAGGTAAAGGCCTAGTTCCCTTGCTTAGGGCTCTATATTTTACCCTGACAGGCTTTCCACTCTCCTAGTGCCCATGGACTTGGGGACATATCAACACTGCAAAACTGTGCTGAAAACAGGTGTTGCTAACTTATCCCTGCATTTTGCTTCAGATCCATTTTTTTCTTTGCCCAAAGCCTCAAGAGTCCTAAGGCTTTTATAACCAATCTATTGGGAAATTATACTTATAATACCCCTCTAGGGTTCTGCCCAGGAATCAGGGTTGGCCAGTAGCATCTCATCATAGGAGAACAGTATACTCACGTGCATGAGCAAGGCTGAGGGCCCAGAGCCGAAGGTAGGAGGCTGTGTTAGAGATGCAGCCCAGGCAGTATTCAATGGTGTGGATGGCTTGATGCACCATGGTGTCACCAAAGTCAAACTGTTGTGGGGAAAGGAAGCAGAAAGAATTTATGAGACCATACACTGCATCAAGGAGCAGCACGCAATTAGAGGAGTCCTTGGCAATGTGACCTGAGCAAAGTCACTAAATCTTGGCTGCAGTTCTCATAGCTGGACACTCACCTCTGGAGCAGATATGAGCATGTAATGTTAAGCCTAGCTCTTAATTTCCATTATGGTTTCCCTTAGAAGCTACCTGGATTAACCTAGTTTGTCTTTCAAACTTAATCTGAGTCTTAATCTTTCAACACTATAGTAATTATATTTTTTATCCTAACAGAATATAAGTATGAAGGCAAGAACTGTATTGGCTTTGAGTTTTTATTCCAAGCACAGGACTCTGCTCTGGGGATGCTCAATAAATAAAACTCTGTTGACAGACACCTTTTTCCCAGATATTTCATGCCACAGAGATTCCAGAAAAGGAACCCGAAACCTTTGTCTGATGCACTGATGTTTACTGCTTTACCTTTAACATGCCATCAGGAGACTGACTGTTTCTGTACTTAGATGACTAATCCTAGGCTGCTTCTGCTCAGGGGAGAGAAGGAAAAAAACCTAAGTTGTGAGAGAGAGCCCTGCATCTACTCCAGGGCAAGGCAACCTCTCCTCTCTTTGTGATCTTTGAAAGAACACAGAGAATTTATTTTGCAAAATTTTATCTGGGTACTCAGTTTAGGCCAAACATGACACTCCCTTTTACCACCCCCCCTTCCACTGTCATTTTTTCCCCCGTCAGTTTCCTTGCAATCAACCAGAGTCATTTTCAAAACAATGGGAGGGGGTCAGGGACTCAGAAGTTGACTCTGGACTGTTCCCAGAGAGGTCATAAGGCTGAGCTCTGAGTGAAAGCATATAATGGCTTCCAGAAGACCAGAAGCACTCATCACTCACTTCCTACTAGCACAGGTGGAGTGACAAAGTAGTCCTGTAAAGAACCACTACTCTACCCTCCTAGAACAACCACTTTCCCCCAGACCAAGAGACTGGGAGAGAAAACTTCCCGTAACTCACAGGTTAAAATTTCACAAACACTCAGATCAGCACCACTGGGCAAGGCAGGACCACATAGGCCTCCAAGAGAGCGCTTACCATTTCCCCCACCCCTTGATCAAAGTCAGAGCCTCGTTTAGAGTTTGGGGAAAAGTGCAGCCTATTTTCTATTGCAGTTTATTTCTTTCAATGTGAGTGTGACCCCACCCCAAGGGGCACCAGACATACATGTGGGAAGACATGTGAGGTCTGCCCATGCATATGGGGCTGGTTCAGTCAGTTAACTGTGAAGGCAAAAGCAATCCTGTTATGTCCCCAAGAGGACAGGCCCTGTCCAGACAGATCCTAGGACAAAGTTCATCTAACAAAGCATGCTTTACTTTGGCCTTGGGCTACATCATTCTGGCATGTTTCTGAGCCTTTCCCCAGGATAGTTTTCTTAAGTCTTTTTAGCTACCTCCGAACAAACCAACAAACAAAAACCCTAACAGCTCCAATGAATGGTGAGGAACTCAAAACAGTTTTCTAGCTCCCCCAAAACCACAACAGAAGGGAATCATATCCCAGCTTTGTGGAGTTCAGTATTTTTAAATAGACTCACTGGTTAAGGTTTCCTCTGCCTTGGTCCTTTAGGAACTGCCTCTTCTATTACAATCACATTGGAAAGGGAGGAGGAAGTAACTAATATTGGCTTTTCTATGGAAGATTAAACAGGCCATGCAGTGTGCTATACCTTCAAATATTTCTTTAGACAGTCAATTGTTCACATCTATTCCTAAAACACATAATTGCTATAAATATTCCCAATGACCAGGGAATACTGAACAGTGCCAAACAGTATAACTGGGTTTTTACCGAAGTGAAATAGGGGAAACTCAGGCAGAAGTAGAATATTTTTTTCTTGTCTTAGCCAGATAATTGTCTCAATTATCTGGATTTGGTTCTAGAGACCCAACTCATGGGTGCTTAATAAGTATTAAATGTTATAAGTATTTAACCATCTCAAGGAAGCTGGCCCTGTATATAAGCCAGGAGGTTAAAGATTTTGTAAAATGTAACTGGTGGTCTTCCTGAGATGGTAAATTCTAATGTAACAGTAACAAATGAAGAAATGTATACATGGAATTTTTATGCTTTTAGTGACTAAGGAAGTTACAGCCCAATTAGGAAGAAGGGCAGAAAATGGGACTCAAGTTGCTGGTGTTACATGGGAAAGGGTGGACAACACACACACACACACTCCCACATAGATCAGCTATGAAATATCCATAGAAGATTGACCAAGATGTGACACAAAGACTGCTTGATGCTAGAAATAAGACCATGCAGTCTTCAGGAAGAGAAAATACTTTTCCTGGTCTTACTCCTGCTTCACTTCCCACTCAGGGAAAACTGGGAAGTAAAAATGAGGGAAAGAGGGAATACAAAGTTTTTGGACTTTGCTATTTTAAGGAGAACATCTGGGGAAAAGGCAAATGTTCGAAGAACTTTGAGGTCCTTAAAACACAAACACACACACAAACTTTTTCTTCATCATTAAAGTGAATGTTAAGTTATATTGCCCCTCTAATCCATAGGCTACTTGAGAATTTTGCCAATTTTCTCTTCCCTCTAACACAAAAATCTGAGTATATTTGGTATATAGTATATAGTGGGCCCCTCTTCTATGAAGAATGTGTTTACAGGAGATGTGGAGTCAGACAATCTGAGGGGAGAAGACTCCTCTCAAAAGTTTTCCTCCTTCAGCTTGTATCACAGAGGGCAAAGCTGAACTCCAGGCTGAGTGAGATTCAGGAACATAAATTATGAGCAGATTGGGATTTTACCAAGCTGATGAGAGCAGAAAAAGGCTGGCTGTATCTAAGATCTGGGGGAAATGGTAGAAATGGCTTACAAGCGCTTGGTGGCAAGGAGGAAACACAATTATTCCTAGTGGCATTGGAATTGCAACATCACAAGAGAGAAAGACAGAAGTCAATGTGATTTAGCCCCCAAGGCAATAGTCTCAAGAATGCCAACACAGACATCACTTGCAGTTTTTTTTCAAAAGCCATTCTCAGTTGACCTGTAGAGGTATTGGATCAGCAAAGTCAAAGGAAACAGAAAGACAGAGGTGAATGATGTGAGATGCAGTTAATGTAGATGAGCTAACTGTTAAGAACACATTTTATGAAGTGTTAGACATGGCCATGAGATGCAGGCTGCAAGGATATATGTATGCGGCATGATCACAAGGATGGGAAGAGAAGCTCCAGATAAACATGAATGCAAAGCCAGGTTTAGTCTTACCACTTCATCCTCGGTAGGCTTGAAAACATAAATTTACACTTAGTGTGAGGCCATACCAAACACACAATTACAAGAATTGAGCACATGGTTAATGAATCTTCTCTTAGTTAGACAAACAATGCTAAATGCTGTTAATGTACTAGAGGCCTCTCCTCAGTATAAACAGATTTTTGAAACAATAAAGAGATTTTTTTTAAATGAGCTTTGACCCTTCCAAAAAAAATTTTTTTTTAAATCCAACACTCAGATATATCATGAAAGTGGCTGAGTAGGATAAAAACCCGAGATTCAGCCAGATGCTGATTAGACTCTCATCACTTATCAACTTTAAAAGGACAATAAAAATAGATGAGCCATTGTCATTAACAATTCTGATGCATTTTACTGTCAGGTGTTTGGAGAGTGGTGGACTGACAATGACTATGTAGGTAGTTCCTAGCCTAACCAAATGAATTTTTAGTTTTTCTACGGGAAGGAGGAAAATCACTTCCACAAAAGCTTGCAGCCAGAGTATCTGAAGTAAGAACACTGATGCCAGGACGAAGGTTGCAGAGACTAGTCTAAAAAGAATGCCACCATTTTCTGAGCAGATGGTCTTTTTTTTTTTCCAAATGTAAAAGGAACAGGATCATCAAAGTCAACAGGAACAGTATAAAATAGAGTAATAGCTTTGATTTTACTGATACCAAATAATTTGGACACTCCTTGGGATGGCAGAGGCAGGAAGAAATGCATGGTCCTTGGACCAGTAGCAGCGTGTGCTCCTAGCATCGAGAGCTCAGGAGCTGGGCCACACTCTACTTTCAGTGTAGAAAGCAACAGGGCTTGCATGGAGTAGACCATCAGTAACATGCAGCCTCAAGAAGCTGGACATCAGGACCCAGACTGCCAGAGGCTCTTGTAAGGAGCACTTGGTATCTGGTGCAGCAGCCCATTAGGAAATGTTATGGAACTCTAAGAGTTCAGAAGCCAGGCTGAATTTGGGAGAAGACCAAGAGAGAATAAGGCCTCTTAAGTGTCCAAAGTGGAGGAAGAAAAATCTCACACCACTGTCTTGCTGGTCCTAAAGGCCAAGATTCATGATCTTACCTCGTCTGCGTCCTCTGAATGGGTGGAGAGTTGGTCATGCTGAATAATCTCAGCATCCTCCTCAGTCGGTCCGTTGCCCACCCTGATCCCACCAAAGTTGTGAGTTCCCTACACAGATGAACAGAAAGAGTAGAATTTCCTGGACTTTAATGTGACATTCATCGAGTGGGGAGAGGGTGATGGTTAGTTCATACAAACCTCAGAAAAGCATCACATTCTTACAACACACACAAAAAAATCCCACTTTTTTTTTAAAAAGCAAAGTGAAAATACAGAATATTTAACAACCCCCACCCCCATCTCCAACCCAACCTAAATTTATAGCTCCATCCTGTTCTTGAAGAAATGTGTAATTCTGCCTGCTGCATCTGAAAAAAACAAACCTCATCATAATCAATACCCAACAAGAAACCTGCTTGAATAAAATGCTTAATATAAACAGATCCGAGTCACAAATTAACCTTCAAGGAGTCAAGCTTTTGTAGCACTGAAGATGATATTTCATACAAATTAGGTGGGCTAAGCAACAAGTAACTATCAGTCTGATAAACTTCTGGCAGGTATATATTAAAGCCCTACTGTTCTTTCAGAGATATATATATATATATGTATGTATATATATACACATATATATATATGTGTGTGTATATATATATAAAATTGTTCTCTGCTAATGGACACACCAGAGCAAAAAAAAGTCAAGAGAAAAAGTCAGCCCCTATCAGGGAAGAAGACGTGCTCATTACACACAGAACTTTGGCTAGGAGGATATACAGTAGCTAAAAATAAATAAATAAAAACTCTTCCTTAAATGGAGGATTCTAGAGAGGTTAGAACAGCTCCTTTTATAGGCATTTGGTCAGATCGTAAGCTCCTCCACATACAACAACAGCACAAAAATATCTCTAAGCTAGCAATTCTTAAATCGATTTGATTAAAAAACACTCAGGTTTAGAGAGGTAGGAGATGACCCCTAAGGACAGCAAAGCAAGGGTAGAATTAGAATTATGCCTAACTATGGGCCCCCAACATTCAGCCTCAATCTGTTGTAAAGTTAAAGAGGCTGAGTTTGACTGTTCTTCCAGCAAACCTTTCCAGCTCTTGTACACATAGGACAGTTCAGAAGGGCCAAACAAGAGAAGGGCTATTCTTCTGTTCAGCAGTCACGTCAGCTACACTAACCATAATGCTGGCAAGCTGGGCTACTTCTCCTCAGATTCCCTCTCTGGACTACACCTTTCAGAATGTAGCTCAGAGCACAGCCTGCTGACCAGGATTTACAGTACTCCTCAGCTCTGGTACTGTTCCAGGATCTAGGATGTGCTACTGAAAAGGTACACATCCTAGAAGATGGCAGTGGAACAGCGGTGAAGGGAGAAAATGTGATTTCATCTGGCATACAACTTTAGTTTCTGACTGGGGCAGAAGGTTGTGGGATAGAAGCAGTGGGGGAGAAGAACACGTGGGAAAGGTGGGGTTCATTAAAGTGGAATGCAGATTGTGAAGGTTTCCATGAACCATCAGACAAAGCAGAATCAAGACAGATGGGACATCCCAGAACAGACACTGACTGGCCTCTTTAGAACAGAGGGGAAAAAACACTGAGAGAGTATGGGGGACACACACACAACTGGTAAATACAAAATAACTTGTTACATAAAAGATACAACAAAGATAAAACATAACAAAATCATGTTAGCGTTTGGATCTGCAGCCCAAATGTTTTCTTAACCTAGGGTTCCTAATGTATTAAACTATTATAGTCCCAAAGACCTTTTGCTTTCCTCCTGGAATGGATGTTTTGGCAAAAGCTTTTGTTAAGAAAAGTCAATCAGTAAAAAGGCTTCCAGACCCAGAGGTAAAACAACATAGTAGAAAGTCACAGAAGAGGAGGCCAGACTAAAGGCATCAAGATCAAGATATTCTCACAAGTTAACCTTAACATTATTAAGAAAAGTAGGAAGAAGAGTTTACAGAATGAACAGACATGTCAAGGCAATGTGCCTTACATTTTCTACTTTTAGGGAATCTATATGCTGCATCAGTCACTTGCTATGTAGCAGGCACTGTTCAGCATTGCTGTAGCATCAGCATTAAAATGACCCCTAGTTTAAATAATCAGTACCTTTTTAGCTTAGTGCTTAGTAGAAACTTAAATGTGATCAGAAACACCTGATGTAAATAACATCAAGGATATAAACATTTCCTTTTCTTTTAAGGGTGTTTGATATTACTGGTGTACTGAAGTATGTTTATGAGTCATTTTTTGCTCTATATGTAATAAATATAGGTGTGTACATATATTGCTTTCCTAGAACACACCATGTTAATTAGGAAATTGTCACAGGACAAGATCCTATTAAAAATTTTGTTATGAACAAATATTTAACATTTTTATTTCAAATAACTAATGCTGAATAGCTAGGCAGTTGTAGAGAGAGGGAGGGATTAAGACAGACAGCAAAATGATTTATTTTACCAGATATACAGTACACACAAAATGGCACGTGTAATAGTAGAAATCTCATAGGAAAGGCTGGGGATATAAGGACTCCCCAAATTTTCACAAAGTAGAAGAAGCATATAAAACCCTCCTCTGGAGAGAATCTATTATCATCACTTGAAGTAGCAAATGACTCAACATCACTGAAGTATATAGAAAGGGTAAATTCAGAAGTCACATAGATAAGCTTGCCTAGAGGTTGAAAATTCCTTATTATATAACAAAATACAGGACCATGAAAGTGAGTTAACCCACTGCTGTTATCTTGATTTAGGATCATGGGGCTATATCTGGAATACAACTAGATTCATAGAAGTTACTTTCCTTTCATCCTGGCATATGAACTTAGCATGTCATAATTATACTGATGGCATCAGAATTTGTTTTCAAGAAGTAGAAATCTCTTCTGCCACGGCCCCAATAAGCAACCAGGACATACTTCCCAAGAGCCATACATGCCCCACGCCCTCAGTATAGTTATTCTGCATTCTGGTACATGACTAGGAAACTCTTTAAAAATACACAAAAGTGATTGTTGGTTGGTTTCCAATCCACTCACTGTTGCAGCCGCTGCTGCCTCTAGTCCCTGCTCGTTCTGGGTTGGACTGACTGGGGCCTCCACAGGCTGCCCTTCCTGATAGTGAATGGAAGAGAAAGGAGGAGGAAAGAAAAAAAAGGGGGGGAGAGGGATAGATTGGTGGTGGTAAGGGAGTGATGGGAGACGAATGGAGGGTACATGAGAAGATGAAAGATGGTCAGAGAAGGGAGAGGGAGTGTCTTGTAACTGCACAGCTCTGCAACAGGGCAAAACAATCCAAAAGCTGTTTGAGAGTCATGCAATAAAAGCATTCCTGTTTTCCCAGGCAGCATCCTGAGTTAAACATCGTTATATAGCCAGAAATGAAAAACAATCAGATGTATATTAGCAATAAGTATACAAAAGTATGTATGCTGCTTTAAAAATAAAAAAAAAATCAGCTCTGCTTCAAATAAAACCTTTTTCCCGGATGTTTTGGTCAGTGAAAGTATTACTGACTCATTTTAACAGACAGTGGTGCCTCAGCATTAGCCCTGTGGTTTCCCAGGCAAACCACAAAACTAAATTCACCCATTCACCATGCCTATAGCCCCACTCTGGCTGATGCTTTTAGTTTTCATTGGCCACAGGCTGATAAGAGTAAATATAAAACAAAGACTTTGGGGGGGGGAGGGGAAGAGAAATGGAGGGAAGATCTGATTTCTCTATTCGAGCCATTTAAAGCTGAATATAAAGCACTGAGAGGCAAACACATATGCTGTTGTTTTACAAGATTATTAGACATATCAGAACACGTTATATATAAGGCATTCTAGGCAATATCATTGAATATAATTAAATTGTTCAGTTGCTGATCTTAAAAGACAAAAGCCTACTAGCTTTGAGAAGTACATTAAAATCAGCCACCTACCAAATGCTTCCTTCTTAAATATTGATGGCGAAGGATCAGTGGCTTAAACAGCAGCATCCATGGAACACACAGCATTGCAATCACCACCAAAAAGCACTGAACTCCTTGCTGCAGGAAAAAGGAAGAGGAACAAAACACCCTACATATAAATCCATAAAATCAAACACACAAAGTTTCTAATCACAACTCAAATGTTCTCTAAGACAAATGCTATGTTTTCTCATAGATCCATAGACAACATAGTCCAATCTATTCAAACAACTGGAAGTTTTCAGTCAGTGTTCAGGCCTTTCCTTAGGAAAACTTCAAACAAGCCCTGCGCTCTTCAGCATCTGGAGCCACCTGGACCTTCACAAACTCAACAGAGTGTCTGGATCTAGATCTGAATCAACAATTCAAACCCAAACAGGAGGCACTAACAATGAGAGGGCAGCAGCTAGGTGGCACCATATGCAGAGTACCAGGCCTGTAGTTATCAAGACTCATCTTCCCAAGTTCAAAGCCAGCCTCAGACACTTACTAGCTGTGTAACCCTGGGCAAGTCACTTAACCCTGTTTGCCTCAGTTTCCCCATCTGCAAAATGAGCTGGAGAAGGAAACACAAACCACTCCAGCATCTCTGCCAAGAAAACCCCAAATGGGGTCACAAAGAGTTGGACACGACTGAAACGAATGAACAACAATCACTAAGAACAGTCAAGGACCCCAAGTCAAAATCACAGAAATTCTAGGAGCATCAGACTTCCACAAGCAGCCTAAAGGTCAGGCCCACAAACCATGAAATGTTCACAAGACTTTCAAACTGTGCAGCAATTTGAGTTTCAGTACATTACAGTTATCCTAGGAAGATAACTACTCTGAGGGGCTACTCTGAAATGCCCCCAAAACTTAATTCTTATTATCTTTTTAAAAAAATCAATTACAGTGGACAACTGTACTACTGCTACAACATGTTTTTTCCACTACACTTTGATTTTTCACTTGAAATAGCCAGTATCCTTTTCCATAGTGAAAGAATTAATTTTTGCAAAGTACAAGGTACAGTCTCTAACTGGAAGATAGAAGAAGAGGGAAAAGAAAGAGAAGGGAATAAGCATTTATATAATAAGCACCTACTATATGCTAAGCACTTTTACTAAGATTATCTCATTTACAAATATTATCTCAACCCTGTGAAATAGGTGGTGTTATTAGCCCCATTTTTCAGTTGAGGGAACTGTTGCAAACAGAGGTTAAGTGACTTGTGCAGGTCACATAACCAGTAAGTGTCTGAAGTAGGAGTTGAAATCAGATATTTCTGACTCCAGGTCTAGCATTTTATCCACTGTATCACCGAGTCCCGTAGCTCTGAGTGAATGACAACTAATACACAGACGCCTATGTCTAAAACACCAGATCTTCTACTTATTGAATAACAGAGTATGTCAGAGTGACCTAGATGCATTCTTGTGATGACCCACCTGCCCAGAATAAAGCATCTTATTACTGGAGTCCGAGTAAGAGAAAAGGAACATGTTTATAAAATGGATCAGAAGGCTTGGTGCATCCTTAGAAGTATGAGCATCATAGGCTGTCCATTTATAAAAAATGAGGATAACCAAGTAGCCAAACAACGAGGTCATGAAGATAATTTCAGGAATAAACTCAAGGTAGATATTCAGAGGCTTCTTGAAGTAACTGCAAGAGGAAAGACAAAGGATATAGAACTGAACAGGTTATCTCAAGGCAGTGTTACCTTTCTCTGGACAAAAGTACCTATGAGCTATATAACCCTTGTTCTTCCCCAGTTTTGTCTTCACTACTATTAAGAAGCAACAGAAAGAAACTTTAGTATCATAAGAACATTCCAGAATCAAACATTAGCCCCACTCTCAAGGAATTCTAAATTATGCTCCTCTCCCCACTCCCCCATTCACACCATATAAATGAGAAAGGGACTTGGGAGAGTATACCCCTGGGTTGTAGAAAACAATTATGTGTCAACACAAACCATCTGCATATTACGCAAACTAAAAGACTAATTTTTTTTAAAAAGTACTACAAGCTGTAAATTCTTAGAGGAATGTAGGCTAATCTCATTCTGAAAAATGAAATTAAAGGAATAGGAAATCTGAAGAACAAAGGCCTGGTTAAATACTCCCTGAAATGTTGACATTTTACTAACCAAGTATGCCCCTATATGGGAAACAGTAACTCACGTATGGTTGAGAAGACTGAGAGTAACACCAAATATCATGTGGATTATACCAAGGATGACAGACATTTTCATCTTAAAAGAGTTGAGGAAAGTCAATTTATTGGTAGCAATGTTCCAAATCTGTCATATAAGGCAAAATTAAAAAAAAAAAAAGGTCAGACATTGGGTAAATGCAATACACACATACACCCCTTATGCCTTGACTCATGTCACTCACTAAAAATCTGCAATGGTTTCTTTATGATATACCAATTAAGTTCAAACTTAATCTCAAATACAAGCCTCTTCATGATCTGGCCTTACTTTACCTGTCCAGCTGAATTCTACAATCCAAGGAGATTCCTCTCGACTGTTTATGCCATTTCCTTCATCTGAAATGTCCTATCTACCCTCTTCTGTACCTGGTTAAATTCTATCCATCCACCAAGATCTAAGTCAAAATGCCACCTCCTTATGAAGCCTCTCCAATCACTCCATCCAGAAGTGATCTCTTCCTCCCCTCAACTTATATACTAAACTTAAGTGCCATTCATATAGAGTTAAAGAAAGTTTATTTTTTTATGTTGTATTATATTTTTATTTGAGCATTTCATAATTACATTTTAATATTATTGGACCCATTCAGTAGTTCTGTGGGCTGCTTGCAGCCAGCAGCATCAAGTTTAACACCTCTATTCTAGAATGTTTCCAGGGACTGAAGTCAAACTTTTTGGTTTACACTTTAGACTTCATTCTTTTCCCTCTTTTGAAAATGGGATATTTGCCCTGCTCCAAAACTTCTGTTCTCCACAATCTTCTAAAGATCACTGACAGTTAAACTACTCTGTTTTTTTTTTGAAAGACGTCATCATGGGGGAAACTAGGTGTCACAGTGAACAGAGCATTGGCCCTGAAGTCAAGAGGACCTGAGGAATTAAAGATATTTTTTAAAAAATTGTAGTTATTGGGTACAGATCTCTTTTCCATTAAACCCACTGTAAGTAGGTAGGGCTGTGACTTGCAAATCTTTTTTTTTTTCCCCACAAAGAAAAAACGAAAAGGTAAGATACTCAACAAACATTTACTGAATTAATTAAAACAAACAAAAAATTCTCTCTCTGCAAAAGCACTCTGCTTGATACTAGAAATACAAAGATGAAAAATGATATGATTTCTGTACATGAGAAGCAAAACATCTAGTATGATGGTGAGAAGAGTAAAACAAATGCATAAATAATGTAAATTAAAATATAAATGCCTAAGAAATATAAGAACAGGGGCGGCTAGGTGGCACAGTGAATAGAGCACAGGCCCTGGAGACAGGAGGACCTGAGTTCAAATCCAGCCTCAGACACTTAACACTTACCAGCCCTGTGACCTTGGGCAAGTCACTTAACCCCAACTGCCCATCCAAAAAGCAAAAAAAAGGAAAAAAAAAAGAAAAAAATTATCAGAACAGGATGACAGAAGAGGGACGGAAAGTTCAATTCTAGTTGGGAATGGGCTGTGTGGAGAAGGTGGCAATTAAGTGAAGCTTAAAGGAAGAGAAGAATTTCAAAAAGGCAAAAACATAGGAAAAAAAATCCATTTTAGGGGTAACAATTTGAGTTTCAGTAAGGCTACCCAAAGATTAAGAATGCACCAAGGTAGGCAAGGGCAGGCTAATTCTGACAACAGCAATCTGGTCTGAAGGAGAGGGGTGTATACTAAGACTAAAAAGGTAACTTGGAGCCAGATTGACAAAGGCCTTGTATGTCAGTCAGGCTATGGTATTTGTACTTTTTATCATTCACACAGTGGGAGGCCACTAAAAAGGTTTTTAGCAGAAGAACGTGTTCAGTAACCTTTTCACTAGGAAAATTATTTTGGTAGCTATGTGAAGGACGTATAAAAAGGGAAGAGACTGAAATAGAGGAGATCATTTAGGAAATTGTGATACTAGTGCAGCTGAATGGAGCTAGCGAAAGTCAAACAATTGTGCTGCCTGGAACCACTAATAATTTATGTTTCCAAATTTCAACTGGTTTCTCAATGCAGCAAGGCAGTCCTTTATTCCTCCCTAATTGCTATTCCACTCCATTCATTACTGTTCTAAACCTTTTCCCCTCTATTGAAGGCTCCTACACACCTCCCCGACCCTTCACAGCTGAAGACCTTCCCTTGAACTTTACTGAGAAAATATGGAGTATTTATTAAGAACTTCCTCTTCTCCCCTTCTTACATCTCCCCTCAGATAAAGAGGTAGCACTTGACGATTAAGAAGAGATCACTCTATTTAAATTCTTTATGATGAAAGGTCTTCAAGGACTCATTAAATGATAGTTTCTTTTTAAGACTAAAAAGAAACTCCTTATCTAGCCTTATGATCTGGTAGATCTGGTCATCTTTTACTCACTTCATTCACCAGCCATTTAGTAAGCACTGGTAACACAAAGATGAAAAACTCAACAGTTTCTGAGCTCAAGGAGCCTTTTATTGGGGGGAAATGGCATGGAAAAATAAATACAAAATGTATACCAAGTTCATGCAAAGTAATATTGGGGAGGAAAACATGAGCCACTTTAGACCTAGTAGGGGTTCAGGAGGCAGTCTCAAGGAGAAAGTGGAACCTGGCCTGAACCTTGAAGAAAGCCAAAGAATCCAAGAGACAAAGGTGAGGAAGGAGCATATTCTAGGTACAAGTGACAGTATGTACAATGGCACAAAGGGCAGGAATGGAATGGCAAGTTCACAGAATGGTAAGTGGAAGAATATAGATGGAACAGTGTTGTGGAGAGTAATGTACAATAAATCTGGAAAGGAAGGCTGGAGACAGGCTGTGAAAGAATTTAAATGACAAGCTGAGGAGTTTCTATGTGCTTTCAGAATATTAATTTAACAGATGTGTGAATGATGTGAAGGATGTACTGGAGAACAGAAAAACTAGATGTAGGATGGCCAATGAGGGTGGGTATTACTGTAATAGTCCAAGTGAGAGATAATAAGTGCCCAAACTACAGTAGTTGCCATGTGAGGGGAAAGATGGGAATGAATGCAAAAGATATTATAGAGGCAGAATTATTTGAAAGGTTAAGAATGGAAATACCAAGTTCCTCCAGAAAAGAGGCATTTTCACCCTAATGAAATCAGTTCAAAGAAGACTTAAAACTTAACCATGGCTTAAGAAATTAGTTTTAAGGAGCAGGTAGGTGGCACAATAAATAGAGGACCGGCCCTGGAGTTAGAAGAACCTGAGTTCAAATCTGACCTGAGTTCAAATAAAAAAAAAAAAATAGTTTTAAGACCCAGGCTGTGATTTCAATATCAGTTTTTACTAGTTTACCACTGAGCCACCTCCACTGAAGGGAAGGGATACTACCGTGTTTCCCTGATAATAAGACAATGTCTTATTATTTTTTTTGGAAAGAAAAACACCAGAGGGCTATTTTCAGGGGAGGGCTTATGTTGTCCTGCCTCAGCTCTCCTCTGCGGCACTGCTCTCAATGGCGCCAGCAAGCAAATCACTGGGGAAGAACAGGATGATGCGCTCACTGCTGCAGCTCTGATTGGATGCAGCTCAGAGCGCGGCATGCGTTTCACGGGGGGAGGGGGGGGGACAGTGCATACAGAGGGTACCGTAATGTAGCGTATAGCACAGGGGATCACCTTCACTACAGTAGCAATCTCAATAGGGCTTATTTTCGGGGTAATCTTACACAGTAAGGGGAGGGCTTATTTTCGGGATAGGCCTTATTATTGGGGAAACACGGGTATATTCACTTATGGCTTTGACCACTACCAACTGAACCTCCCTGGAAAAGTTCTAGGTCTCTGAAGATTCCACAATTAAGTTATCTTTATTTTTTCTTAACCAACGCTCAAGAAAAACAGGAAAAGGGACAAACATATAGGAAGAAAGAGTTCTCACCGGATCAATGCCAAAAGGGTAGGGTCCCTCAAATACACCTTTGATGGCAGGGTCTAACTGGAGAACAGGATTCCCTCGAAGTGTTTCTTCCCTAGTGAGTCAGGTTAAAAAAAATCACATTTACTGGTTTGGCTAAGAAAAGAAGACCTGGGCTAGAAACTGGCCTTGCCACAAAAAAACAAACTTTGTTAGAAGAGGGAGAATGGATATGGCTGGGGTGAGAAAGAGAAGAGGCAAACAGCTCAAATGAGCTGAGAGACTGGAAAAAAAAAGAAGATACCTATAATGAATCAAAAATTTCCCAAAGGGCAGAATTTAAAAGTTCTTTTTTTGACATTTTATTACTTTATGAAAAAAGCCGATGTGTTTCTGCTCCCTGACATTTTTGAGTACTATCAAAATAATTCAGTTTGTCACATATAAGAGGACATTGCATCCTTTTTTGAAATAGGAAAACCTTTTTGCCAACTTAGTCACTCTCTAAAGAAACACTAGCTCTGGGTTTTTTTTTGTGGTACTCAGTGATGTCAAACTCAAATAGAAAAGGGGGCACTAACAACATATAAGGATCTCTTGTGGGTCGCATATTGACTTAGAAAACCATGTATTAACATTATCTACATTCTACTGCATTTTTATTTTGCTAAATATTTCCCAATCACATTTTGATCTGGTTTGGGCTGCACTCCGGAGTGCACACTGCCCTAGATCACCACCAGTCTTGAAAAACAAAGCTAAGCATGGGAAAAGAAAGAGCTTTAATCTTTGGCTTCTCTAATAACTTACGTCCAATTAGCGAACATTGGCCTGACACTCCAGGATGACCCAAATATGTTAAGTGCCTTGGAAAAGCAGTCATTGTAGATAAGTCCAGTGTAGATGGAGAACATACCCATAAGAAGAATGATGTACCGGCCATTAAACACAGTGCTAAACATCTGGCATATGGAAAGAAAGCAGAGCACAAGTGTGTATTTACAGGATCTAATCTTGGCACAATGTTTACAAATGTCTCTAAGAATGTAGTATCCCAATCCTCCCATGTTCCATGATTCCTTTTGGGTTAAGCAATTCAAAGGAAAGACCAATGCTAGCCACACGTTTACTTTCTCAAATATCAGTGAGTATGTGAATAGTGTTAATATCAACTTCACTCTTCCTGTTTATTTTCCTGACAAAGTCTATAAGGTAACCAAGAGGGTTATATTACTGATGAAAATTTAAGCAAAAGCTTCCCCTTCCTCACATCTGTGCAACTCTTGGTCTAATGAAAGGGTAACTTAGCTTTACCTCATTCCCATTTTTCTGGGAGAGGATTCGGCTCTCTCGCATCACCATCCAGATAGCAAAGAGGGTCATCAAAATCCCATGGCCAAAATCTCCAAACATGACAGCAAACAGGAAAGGGAAAGTGATGATGGTATAAGGAGCTATACAGGAACCAAAAGACAGAAAGTGAGGGGAAAAGACTTAAGTATAGAAATCAGTAAAAATGTTGATCTGTTGAATCCACCATGATCCTCCCTACATTTTGTTAATAACATAAAAGGCCCCTCTACTTTATGAAGTCTGGAATCAGCTGTCAGACTAGATAGTTACTGGGGAAAAACCTTCCTGGTGGGGTCTACCATCACAAAGTCACAAAGCAGCTTTGACTTTAAATAAATAACATTATTTTATTATTAAATTAAAATAAAATAAATATTCAAATTAATTAATTAAATAACAGCTCAGTTTAACCCCTTCTCTGAATTCAGTGCCACCATTCCTAAGACAGGCATGTTTTTCCCCCTATGGTACAGTTATTATTTTTCAATAAATGATTCTGTTAGGAAGTAAAAGATGTCCCACACCCAGGACAAGGCTCATTCTATTTTCAGACTTGTGATTTAAGAATTTGAGGCTTTGAAAAATTCTTTCTCAAAGTACTACAAGTACATCAAGTTATTTGAACAGTAAGCCACATCTTGCCTAAAATATTATTAGTTGATTTTTTTGCAATCTGATTTGACTTAAAATTTGCTGTCATACCTGAAAAAAAAGGAGAGTCAGTAAGATTATCTTCAAAATATAGAATAATCATAACCAAAAATCAACATTTTACTTGGAGTGGCCTCTGCTGGTGCTTTGCCAAAAAAAGGCTAAGTATTTTACAGCCATGAGGAAACATGTTAACACTTCAATACAATAAGCTGTTCCGACTTCCTTATAAGTCCTTTGTATGAAGTCTAAGGTTTCATACACAAATCTAGGGCTGATAGTAGCTCCATGTGAGCCAAAATGGACAACCGCACCAGTCCAACTGCTAACAGGGATATTATTATTATCAATAGACTTTGTCAGTTTATCCTGACTCCTCAATGGTAAGATTTTTGTCCAGAAATAGGTCTCAAGGAAAAATGTCTAGGATATTACCTGGATTGATCTCCCGGTATGTTCCAACGCCATAAGCATCTACCAAGTTCTGAAAGCCAGATGTAAACTTGTTGGTTTTGTTATAAGTTGGAGGAGTCTGGTTTGTCTGCATCCTGTTCAGAATGGAAGGCACTGTAGAGCCACTGTGCTCCTGCGAAATAGCAGAAAAAATGAGACTAAATGCAAAACTCACAAGGAGAGATTTAAACTAGTTATAAGAAAGAATTTCCTTAAAATAAGTTACTATTATATAAGTTACTATCTAGTACTGACTACTAGAGAAAGCTGTTTCCCTGGGTAACACTCAAGTCTATCTTTTCCATTCTCCACCTGTTACCACATCCTCACCACCTCAAAATTTCTCTGAATCTTCCCTTTCTTTCCTTCATCTCAAAAGGTATTTTTCCTTTCCAAGATTAAATCTTCCACTTTTGCTCTTTCTTCCATTTCTGCTTATTTCTTTTAAGACCTCAATCTATGAATGATTACCTCTCTCTATGGCATTTTCAAGCTCTCCCTCTTCATCTGGTTCTTACCCTCTCTGCTCTCTCCCCCCTGACCATCTGATATATTTGAGCTATTGCACTTTATTTTTCCTTTCACCATCAAATTTCTTAAACGAATAATTTGTATTTGTTGTTTCCACTTCTTCACCACCACTCATTTTTAAACACAGAATCACAGAATTTTAAAGTTGGAAAGGGATATTGGTGAGCAATTAGTCTCACAAATAAACAAAAATTTCCCACTATAATATACCTGACAAGTCATCATCCAGTCTCTGTTTGAAGACTTCTGAGAAGGTGCAATGCCACAACCAGCCAAGGCAGTCCATTTTACTTTTTGATAATACTTAATTGTTAAGAAGTTTTTTCCTGACACCAAGCCTAAGTGTGTCTCTCTAACTTCCTCCTGGTTCAGGCCTCTGAAGCCAAACAAAACAAATGTGATCCTTGAACACAGCTATCATGTCCTCTCCTCCTCCCCTGACCTCCAAATCTTCTCTTCTCCAGGTGAAACATATCCATTTCCTTCAACCGATTTTCATAAGGCATGATCTCAAGGTCCTTCACCATGCTCCCACTTAACAACTATATCCTTAAACTGCCCAGATGGAACATAAAATACTTTGTGATCTGACTTCTCTTCTTATATCCATAAAATGTATATCCTCTCAAAGGTCAAAGAAATGACCAACTAATCACCAAATCCTTTTCTGTTCATTCATGTTCCTTGAATTATTTACTTTTCTGGCAATACTGACCACACCCTTCAATTGGCTTCTGTGGTGCTAAACTATCCTGGTTCTTCTCCTACCTCTGTAACCACTCCTTTTCTCTCCCACCGGATGGTTTTTCTTCCACTTTTGACACCTGAAATGTACATCTCCTCCAAGTTTCCACCCTCAACCTTTTTTCGTTCCTATATTTTTTCCTCTGTGGTACTGAGCCCCAAAGGTACAGCTCTAGATCACATCTTCTCCTGAGATCCAGAATCCTAGAGATAATTTTTTTTATTTTCATTTTTTGGAGGCCACTTGGGGTTGCCCAAGATCACACACCTACCAAGTATGTGAGGCCAATCCTGATTCCAGCTGCCCCCAGATTATTTTTTCAAACAGTATACTACTAGTCATTGACTACTGTGTCTTGTGTACGTAATCTATTCCACTGATCCATCATTCTACTTCTTAGCCAATACCAAATTGTTTTGATGACTGCTCCTTTATAACACTGTTTTAGATCTGGTTCAGCTAGGTCACCTTCCCTTGCATTTCTTTTCATTAATTCCCCTCATATTCTGGCTCTTTTGTTCTTCCACATGAATTTTGTTATTTTTTCTAGTTTTATAATTTTTTTGATAGTTTGACAGGTATGGCACTGAATAAGTAAATTAATTTAGGTAGAAATGTTATTTTTATTATATTAACTCAGCCTACTCATGAGCAACTGATATTTTTCCAATTATTTAGATCTGACTTTAGTTGTGTGAAAAGTATGACAATTGTATTCCTATAGTTCCTGGGTTTGTTTTGTTAGGCACACTCCTAAATATTTTATATTGTCTGAAGTTATTTTAAACGGAATTTCTCTTTCTATCTCTTGATGCTGGGTTTTGTTAGTAACAGGCAGAAATGCCAATGATTTATGTTGGCTTATTTTATATTCTGCAACTTTACTAAAGTTGTTAATTATTTGAAATAGTTTTTTAGTTGATTCTCTAAGTATACCATCATATCATCATCTGCAAATAGTGATAGTTTTGTTTCTTCACTGCCTATTCTAATTCCTTCAATTCTTTTTCTCTTATAGCTAAAACTAACATTTCTAGCACAATATTGAATAACAATGGTGATAATGGACATCCTTGTTTCAACCCTGATCTTACTGGAAATGCTTCCAGTTTATCCCCATTACATATAATGCTTCCTGATGGTTTTAGATAGAGGCTACTTATCATTTTAAGTAAAACTACTGATTTCTATACTCTCTAGTGTTTATTTTTGAATAGGAATGGGGGCAGCTAGGTGTCACAGTGAATAGAGCACTGGCCCTGGAGTCAGGAGAACCTGAGTTCAAATCCGGCCTCACTTAGCACAAAAACTAGCTATGTGACCTTGGGCAAGTCACTTAACCCCAACTGCCCTCCAAAAAGCAAAAAAAAAAAAAGGAATGGATGTTATTAAAGTTTTTTCTGTATCTATTGAGATAATCACATGATTTCTGTTAATTTTGCTATTGATATGGTCAATTATGCGAATAGTTTTCTTAATTTCAATTTTATTAATCTCTCCTTTGATTTTCAGAATTTCTAATTTGGTATTTAACTGGAGATTTTTAATTTGTTCTTTCTCTAGCTTCTTTAGTCACATGCCCAATTCGTTGATCTCTTCTTTCTCTATTTTATTCATGTAAGCATTTAGAGAAATAAAATTTCCCTTAAGAACCACTTTGGCTGCATCCTGTAAATTGTGGTATGTTATGTCATTATTATCATTCTCTTGGATGAAGTTATTGATTGTTTCTACAATTTGTTGTTTGACTCACTCATTCTTTAGATTAGATATAATTTTTATTGTATCAACATCTGAAAAGTATGCATTTAATATTTCTGTCTTTCTGGTTTTATGCCCTAGTACAGTCAATTTTTGTGTAGGTGTTATATACCACTGAGAAAAAGGCATATTCCTTTCTATCCCCATTCAATTTTCTCCAAAGGTCTACTATACCTAATTTTCCTAAATTTCTATTCACCTCTTTAACTTCTTTCTTGTTTATTTTGTGGTTAGACTTATCTATTTCTGAGAGGGCGAGTTTGAGGTCACCCACTAATATAGTTTTGCTATCTATTTCTTTCTATAGTTCACTTAACTTCTCTTAAGAATTTGGATGCTATACCTGTTGATGCATATATGTTCAGTATTGATATTACTTCATTGTCTGTGGTACCTTTTAGCAAGATGTAGTTTCCTTCTTTATCTCTTAAGTAGATCTATTTTTTCTTTTACTTTGTCTGAGATCAGTATTGCTACCCCTGCTTTTTTTTTCACTTCAGTTGACACATAATATATTCTGCTCTAGCCTCAGATTATATTTTTAAAGTAAATTTTTATTGATATCTTTCATTTTTATTTCACCAACATTTTCCAATATCTTTCCCTCCTCCCCTTCCCTTACAGACACCTCCTATAATGAATAACAAATAAGATTTCTAGAAAATAGTCCAGCAAAAATCAGACCATCAAGAGTCTTGAATTTTCAATTATTAGTAAGATAGTTCTGACCACCCCACCAGTACCTGAAACATACTTAAAAACACATCTCCTCCTAACAACCCTCCTTCTTCAAACAGGCTCAAATTTTCAGAATTGCCTTTGATTTCTTCATCAACCATATTCAGTCCCCAAGTAATTGATTTTTTTCTTCTCAATTAATTGTTTCTTCCTTTATCTTCCTGTCTTCACCACACTATTTCAAGATTTTATCACCCTATGCCTGGACTATTGCAATCACTTTCATTTCTCTCCTTGCCTTTAGATCTTCCCTTCTCCACTCTGCCCTATATGCAATATCATCACGTTATCTTTCTCAAGCATCTCCTTCTGCTCAGTAAACATTTTTATTCCGAACTTAAACACACACACATACACATAAAAACTATTTACATTTGCACAAACATAAAAAGAGGATTCTATATGAAACTGTCTCCATTTCATACCACTTGCTTTTAAAAAAAAGCATATAAATTCCACACATTACTTTCAAAACTGCCTTTCTTGTCTATGTGTCCTTCTGCACTTGCTTCTATTTTTAACTGTGAATTTTAAAAAAATGTTTCAGTGGCCCTTTTTTTTTGCATCACTATTGCAAATCTCCTTCTCCTCTTACCTCTCCTAATTAGAAACTGAGAGAGAGAAAAAATTACTCTAGTAACAATTACACTAATAACTTGTAATAGCTCTCCACTGCTTACTAAACAATCTAAAATTCTAGCTTAGCATTCAACTCCCTCTATAATCTAGGCTGAACCCACTTTTCCACCTTTACCCTCTACTATTCCCCTACACAAAGCCTAGATCTCAGTTTTTCTGTTACCTACTTGATATTCCCTGAACACCCATTGAACCTTTCTTCCATGAACTTTGCTTTCATGGCTTTGCTCATGCTGTTCTCTTTGCCTGGAATGTTCACGCCACTCATCAGACTTAATATCCTTGAAGATCCTACTCAAATGCTACCTCCGTTCCAGCTTTGCCTACAGCAGTTAGCTTGGAACATTCATAGCATTTATCACTTACCACACTGTGTTGTTATTTACATACACCTAAATTGTAAGCTCCTTGAGAACAGGTACTATGTTTTGTTACTCTCTGCATCCCTCACAGAATCAAGTTAAGTGCTGTGGATATGATAATTAAATTATTTTTAATTTGTGGCAGATAAGGAAGGCCTAGTTTGAGGTATACCTTAGACTATGCATAGCAAGGGAGGAAATTTGGAATTATTTTAAAGAATTCTGATAAAAAAGCTAGGAATTAATGGCAAAAGAATCTAAAAAGGAAGTCAGTCCAGGAGGGGTATGGATGCTGTTGTGACTGAAATTCTGAAGATGATTCCAATGAAAAGAAAAGCAGAATGTGGCTGAACAAGGAGCTCAGCAACAAGTTCAGATTTCAAAAGGGTATTTACAAGAGATGAAAGCAAGAACAGGAAACTAAGGACACAAAAGAAGAAGGTTATGTTAGAATGGTGTCAGGAAGATTAAAGATCAAGATGAACTAAGAACTTCGTTAAATACTAAATATGACACAATAGAATTTTTAAATTATATTGAGGCCAGGAGGAAGGGCAACAGTGGTATTCCACAGATTGCTGCTTCTGGAGGGAAGGACAGGATGATGACAGAGACAGAATATTACCTAACACCTAATTCCTTCTGTCTTCTCTACCAAGGAAGTAATTCACAAAGGAGAGAATAAAAACTGTTATTAGAAAGTTGAAACCTAAGAAAAGTGGTGAGATGTTATAAGCATCTAGCTGTCTTCAGTATGTTCAAGCCACCTGGTCTAGGTAAATACTATCCTTGCAGGGAGGTCAGCAAACTATCCTCAGGGCCAAATTCAGGCCATTGCTTATTTTTGTACATCTGCAAAGCTATAAACGATTTCTTTCTTTCTTTCTCTCTCTCTCTTTTTTTTTCCTTTCTTGTTTTCAACATTCACCTCTAAAAGATTCTAAGTTCTGAAATTTCCCCCCTTTCCCTTTACTCTTTCCTCCCCATGATGGCATGCAATCTGATACAGGATATACATGTATGATCATATTAAACATAGTTCCACATTAGTCGTGCTGTGAAAGAATCAGAACAAAAGGGAAAAACCATGACAAAGAAAAAAATAAAAAAAGAAAGAGAAAATGGTATGCTTTGATCAGCATTCATACTCCATAGTTCTTTCTCTGGATATGGAGTCTTTTGGAATTGTTTTAGTTTATTGCACTGCTCAGAAGGGATTAAGTCTAACAAAGTTGATCATTGAACAATGTTGCTGTTACTATGTACAGTGTTCTCCACGTTCTGCTCATTTCATTCAGCATCAGTTCATGCAAGTCTTTTCAGGTTTTTCTGAAGTCTGCTTGTTCACCATTTCTTACTGAACAATAGTATTCCATTGTATTCATATACCACAACTTGTTCAGCTATTTCCCAATTGATGGGCATCCCCTCAATTTAAGGGTTTTTACTTTAACAAAACAAAAAACAAAACTTTATTTAAAAATGTAAAAATCATTCTCAGTTCTAAGGCAAATGTAGTTTGCTAAACCTTCTCCTAGAAAAAAATAAACTCAGATGTGATTAATCTGTCATCAGTGATCCCCAAGAAATTCTGGAGAATTTAATAAGATGCCACAGAACTAGAGATGAACAAATGTCCACATTTTTTTAAAAGTCCACCTAGAAGATAGATATCTTTCATAGGTTGGTGACTTTGATTCCTGAAAAACATACCAGAATGGAATAACAAAAGGGTGGTTTGAAAGCAGATGCCCACTGATGGTGGGATGGCTGAACAAACTGTTGTACGTGAACACAATGGAATTTACTGTGTTATAAGAAATGATGACTGTGGTGATGAATAAAAAGAAGCAAAGGTTTAAAACTTAGATGGACTGAAACAAAGTGATACAAGGAGAACCAGGAAAACTAGATATAGAATATTACAACAATATAAATGGAAAAAACAGACAACAAAACTACTTCTTCACAGAGGTGATGGACTATGGATGTTGAACACTGCATATGATGCCAGGTTTTTTTTAATGTTAGTTTTGCTAAATTTTCCCCTCTCTTTGATATTTTTATTATAAGAGATAGCCCTTTGGGAGGGGGAGGGTATACATTAGGAAATGTAAGTGATATAAAACCAAAATATAACAACACAAATTTATTTTTTAAAATGAAACTGCTTTGTAAGTACTTATAAAGAGAATAAGGAACCAATATGCGTGCATTAAGAACAAGCCAAGCTAGACTAGCCCCAAACTTCACCTTTTTAAATTTTGCTTTAATAAACTTTTCTTTTGATTACTGTGACCTTGACTAACGTCAACATGAATGGACATTTTCCTACACAGAGCAGGGGAAAAAAAGATGACTGTATATGAAACTGCATATGTACAGCTTGTTTTTCAATCTATTTCAAATTTAACATGGTAATTATAAAACTGCCTTGCTAATTTGTGTCTCCTGAACTTGCTTCTGTTTGGTTCTCTTTCTTTTTTTAATGATTCACTGAAAGTCTTTTTAGTTTAATTATCACTAGCCTCCTCTTCTGTGTGCTTCCTCCCTCCCAATTTGTCACTCAAAGACACTCTGGTAATGAGTTTAGCTCAGCTGGTCTTCACAAAAGAGACATATACATATATGTGTGTGTATGCACATCTATATGTACATATACATATATATGCATATCTATATGTATATACACACACTATACACATATATTTACAAACACACACATAAAGTGCATTGAGAGTTGGTATTTAAATACTTCACATACTTTGTATGATATGCAAGAGATAACACACTTCACTGGTGTAATCTTTGAGAACCCAGGGTCCTCTCCACCCCAGAATGAGGCATGAAGATAAAATTTAAATGGAGTTGATCATAGGTTGAATTCCATTAATAGAAGTATAATGAAGAGAGGGGCAGTTTCACTGTACTCTGGCCTTGACTGGCCCATATCTGGAGTACTGTGACCAGTTCTTGACAATATATTTTAGGAAAAATATAGGCAAACTAAAACAGGGTCTAGAAGAGGGCCCTGTGATGCTGAGAGAACTCTAAAATTAGTAAAAGGAATTGGGGGTATTTAAAATGGAAAAAGAATTGAGGGGGTGAGAAAGAATATCTGTCATCAAATATGTGATGAGTTATATAAAAGAGAAGCCATTTATTCTGCAAGACTCTAGAGGGCAGAACTAGATATGATGGAAATTACAGAAACATGTCAGTTCAATATATGGGGAAAAAAATTTCCTAACAATCAGAGCTGTCCCAAAATAGAATGGGTCCTGGCTAGAGGTAACAATTCAACCCAATAAGCATTTAATGACTAAAAACTACAAGTACGGCACTGTGCTATACCAAGGGAAACCCAGGGGGTCAAGGAGGGAACTGCCCAGGCCTGCAGGGCCCCCACACACCTGCGTTCCCCTCTCTGGAGATAAAAAAACAAAAATGAAAATAATCACTTCTCTCAAGGAATTTATATTCCACTGGTGGGCTACAACATGTAATTAGACAAATATACATATGATAATCAAGGAAGAGAAAACTAACAAGTTGGAGCAGAGGGGTGAAAGAAGGACAGATTTCTTAAAGCAGCTATCATATGAGCTGTGTTTTGAAGAATGCTAGGAATTCCAAGAGGCTGGGGTGAGAACAGGCACACTTACAGATTCTCCCTCTCTGAAGATAGGGAGTTTCTTATAATCAGACATCTTCAAGCAGAGGGTAGACTTGTCAGGGATATGTGGAAACAGGATTCATGTCTCAGGAGAGAGGACCAGAACTTCCTCTCCCAGGAGAGGGTCTCCTCTGAAGCCCCTTCCAGCTCTAAGATTCTATGATTCTAACTTTATCTTTAAAGGGTATTTAAGGAGTAAAGATAAAAGAAATGATATTAAAACACTTGGAAGACCATCGTGGAAATACAAAGAATCAAAACCCCTGCCTTTGTGGAGTTAGAAGCATCTCAGTCCCATAATACTCACCGTGCCTCTCCTCAGAGCAAACTGGATGGAATCTAGGTCAGCAACAGGGCACCAGACCTCGGCAATCAGACACTTCTGGGTCACATCAATGTTGCACAGGTTCAGGGTATGGTAGATGGCCTTCATCTTCCGAACTTTAATGAACCAGACACGGATGTTTTTAGCAGCTGCCTGGAGGACCCTCTGTCGATGATCCTCTGTTTGGTTTAGAACCTTGCATGAAAAGAAGGAACAAGTAAGCCTTGCAGACAAAATGCTGGTTTATATCTCATGAGGCAACTGACAGAGAAGCACAACTCTGGATTTTTTTTTGCTTTTTGGAGGGCAATTGGGGTTAAGTGACTTGCCCAAGGTCACATGGGTAGTTTTTGTGTTACGTGTCTGAGGTCGGATTTGAACTCAGGTCCTTCTGACTCCAGGGCCAGTGCTCTATTCACTGAGCCACCTAGCTGCCCCAACTCTGGATTTTCTTAAGGGCTGATTAGTTTCTATTTTTCTTTTCCTCTGGCTGAAATGGCCTTCCTTAGTCAAAGTGGCAGAGAATTATTCCCCAATTAAGCACCAGTTTATTGATTTTCATTTAATGGATTTTTTCCTGTGATTAAGCTGAAAATATAATAAACTGTTCATTGATTTCTTGGGACTGCTTCACATGATTTTTAATTTATCATCTAGGGTTTGTAATTCAGGGTTACAAAGGGTTACAAATTCAGGGTTACAAAAAATACTGTAACAGTGGGGCAAGTGACTTGAAGAATGGAGAAAACTATACTTCTGAGTAGGGAATTGAAGAATTACATGGGAAAACCTACCTATCTCACACCGTTATTAGAACACAGCAGGAAGAAGGCCTACTGTGACTATTCTACATTATAAGATCTGTAATACTCAGAGGGATCATAGGATGTGTCTGGAATGCCCCAAACTACTATAATCATGGGTTTAAAGTCGTGTTTGCCCTTTTGTCCAGTATCAATGAAAAAAGTTCCAAATGTTACCCCTTATAAGCCAGTGCAGATTTCCCTCTAAGGAATTCCATTACAAAGATAAAAGTGTGATGGGACAGATGGCAGTTACCATCCCACGTTTAAGATCTCAAATAGGATCATCAAAGCCCTGACCACCCCAAATGACCTTGGGCCAGTAGCTTAACCTCCCTGGGTCACCTAAAGGACTAGGTGGCCTTTAAGTTCTCTTCCATCTCTAGATCTATGATAGGACGATTGCCACATTTCTGTAGAATCTGAATTCCCATGTATTTTTGGAGAAGGACAGAAAAAAGAAGCAAAATTATTCCAAGGAAGCCAATGATAAAAAAGGAAGGTCCCACATATACCCAAATATTCATACCAACACTTTTTGTGGTAGCAAGATGCTATCAATTAGGAAATGACTAAACAAACTGTGGAACACAAACATAACAGAATATTATAAGAAATAATGAATATGATGACTACAGAGAAGCAGAAGAACCAATACAAACCAATGCAATGTGAATTAAGCAGAACCAGAAAAAACAATATATGTAATAAGTATAGTGATATAAATGGAAATAACAACAACAAAATATGTGAAACAAATATGTGAATGCTGTGAAATTATGACCAAGCTTGGCCTGAAAGACATTTTTTGTATCGCATTCTTTGCAGAAGCAGAGGGCACTAGAGGTACAGAAAACTACATACAAATTTGCACTTGGATGATGTGATAAGTTTTGCTAAACTGTTTCTGTTTTTTATTTTTCAAATCTTTGTTATAAGGGATGTTGGGGGGGCAACATATTGGGATATGTAGGTGATGTGACGGTAAAAGATACTGATACAAAATTTTTTTAAAAACTTAAAAAAAAAGAATATCTTGGACTGGGGTGGGTAACTTTTAGAGAAAACCAAAGCTGAGAAAACCCTTAGAATTCAAGAGACTTAATTGTGATCCATCCCTCAAACTGGAGTTTGATCAAAATTGTTGCTTAGTTTACAATTATTATTCAGATTGCTTCAGGAATGATGCTGAATAAACTAAATGGCAACATCGAGTCTTGCCTTTCCCAATATGACATAAAGCATTTGATCTCTATTCTTAAGTTTTATTTCTATCATTTACACATCTACATCAACTTTCTGCCCTATGAATGTAGTTAAAAGTTTCAGATGAAATGGGACAAGCACCAAAAACTAGGATGTATCAACAAATCAATTAATCACCAACCAAAAAAAATATCAACTTATTTTCCCTGGTCCTAATAGCATGGCTGAACAAATAAGAGGTAGTCATGTGATTCAGTTGATAGGAGATGCCAAATACAAGGAAAAGAGGAAATGGAGAGAGAGAGGAAAGAATTGGAGATGAAAGTGAACACATACGCTTGGCAATTCTTACCACTTCTAGGAATCTGAACAATCTCCGAGTATATGGTTTTGATTTAACAATGGCTCCAAAGAGGCAACCTTTACTGTATCATGGCAGTCTGGTAAAGCCTACAGATCTCTTTTCAATCAATCAATAAGCAGTAAGTGCACAGGATATGTGAAGCACAGTGCTAAGTGATAGAGATACAAAGGCAAAAAACCATACCCTGCTCTCAGAACACTGTTTTCCAATACATAAAATACATAGGATTACCAAGGGAAATTAATTATAATGAAATACAGTCATCAAAATATTTAAAAAACAAGTTCGCAGACACCAGGGTGAGAATGCCTGTTCTCACTCCTTTCAGCACTATACGCCACAAGCTTACTCTTTGCTCCTCTGTTGTCTATGCAAATAATCATTATTCCTTTCTGAGATACTGAAGTAACTGTGGTATTCAAACTAGTTCTATAAAATATTATAAAATTCAATACAAACATCATCTGCCCATAATAGCTGTTCCTTTGATTGTATATTAGGAGGGTGACAAAAACTAAGCATATTCATGGGATAAAAATGATGGGGTGCTTGTGCTGGGACCCCACTTCCAAGATCACATTTCTCCCTAGCTTCAAAACACTATCCCTGACAGTTTTCTTCCCAGCCCAAGGACACTATGCCTAGCAATAACTCATGAGTGGGCCCCAGTGAGACCAACTCTCTCTCCCTGTTACAAGACCAAGCTGACCTCCACAGAATCTCCTTTGTCTGAACAGGACTATCTTGTACCAATAGAATTATCATGTATTGACTCTTAATTATTGTATACAATCCAGAAGTCAAGCAAAGACGACGACAACTAAAACTGTCTTGCTACAGACATAACAGACCCAAAATACACGCCTTATGTAACCTCCCCCGCCCCAGTTTCCAGTAGTGAATGACTCCTGTGACCAAGGTTGTATGTTACCACCCAATTAGCGTATCTGCCAGACAATCCACTACTTTTCCTATATAAGCTTTAGCATCATTCCTGTTAGGAAGCTCTGCCAGCAATATTAGCGTTACAATAAACCTTTGTCAACTTGACTTAAAGAATGCTTGAGTCTGTGAATTCAATGACCCTCTCTTGTACTTCAGTCCTTGAGGGGTCCCTGAACCTCTCAAACCACTTGAGAAAGGAAACCAGTGGTCTCCAAACTTTTATGACTATTTGTAAAAAATTTCTGAGTCTAAAATTGCTCTTTTCCTTCACTAATGTTTCTGTAATATTCTGAAACAAAATGCCTCTCCCTGCCCCACCATTCCTCTTTGTGTAATGTTTCCCCCTAACAGAGTGAAAGCTCCTAGAGGGAAGGAACTGTTTTTATTTTTGTATTTGTATCTCCAGTGTTCATCCCAGTGCTTGGCATGTAGCAAAGGCTTAATACTTTCTCTCTCCTCTCCCTCCCTCTTTCCTTCCTTCTTTTACCTGTTGAAATACTAGCTCCATTTTCTACATAAAGCCTTTCCTGATTTTTTCCTACTTGCCAGTGCCTTTCTCTAAAATTTATCATGTATTTTGTACATATGTTTGTAAATATAAATTGATTCCCTTAATCCAGATTATAAAATCCTTGAGGGGAGGGGCTATTTAATTTCTCTCCTTTTATCCTCAGGACCAGGCATGTTGTTACCTTCCACCAGCCTACTCATCATATCACTGGAGCCTCTTTGTTCCCAGCTGTGGTCTCCTTGCCCCTGCTATCCATTCCTTCTCTGTTATTTTCCCCACTGTTGACTCTCACAGCCATCACAGCTGCCATCCTTGGCCTAGTCAGAATTCTGCATTTTAACACCACCAAAACTTGTACCAAAGTCCTTAGAGGAAATCAGGGAGAGAAACAGAAACCACTAGGCTCAGCTGTCCCTGATGTGAGAAGTCCCCATACTAATCTGGTCACTATCATCCTGGCTGCCCCAGGTCTCTCACTCAACCTACATTAATCCCCACTACCATGTGGATACTCTGGGCTTCTTACTGGGGCTGTATCTGTCCCTGTTGCTGTCACTGGCACAGTCCAGAATAGTCATGAACTGTGGCAGAGACAGGATGGAAGGAGGTAGGAAGAGAGGAAGTAATACCCATGCCGCTGCTGCAGCAGCCACTTGGAATAAAGAGGCCTCTGCCGGAAACCAGCTGAGTCAAAGTTGGAGGCCTAGACCCTTATTTTTTTTCACATACACCCTCCAAACATCTTAATGCACTTTGGAGACAACTGTTTTAGGCAAAATCAAAAACAAATAAACAAATAAAACCCCACAGATGCCTAACCAATGCTGTCTCTTTTGAGGGTGGTTAATTTTTTTTTTCGGTCCATTACTGAAACCTTTTCCTAAATTTATCTAGTTGGGAACTAAAAACATAACAGAGACAGTTCACCCAGTAATATTTGCTTGTGGGAACTCTGGATGCCAAAGGTGTTCTATGAATTAGTATTACAAGAAGAAGAATAGTTACAGACTACTATAAACTGTATTATTATACCATTTGGAGATCATCAATTCTGGTGTTAACTCCAGAAGCCATTTCCTTCCTCTCCTGTGGTGTCTCAGGGCAGGGATAGAGTGAAGCTCGAAACCTGTAATACACAGAGACTAGCTGAATAACAGTGATGTATCAAGCTAAATCATCTGAGAAAATGACTTAAGTCACCCAAAGAACCAAAAAAGGCTCAGTTTAGGTGGAAGTGGTGGATTCAGCTCAGTTAGTCTGGGGTCAGAGACAGAGGTAATATATGGCATGGGATTCCAACTCAGGTCTTTCTGACTGTAAGGCAGGCCTCCTTCAATTCTAATACAATCTTTCTCTATTTATCACTGTCTCTATTTTTATTTGGTGAGCAAAAAGGAATTTAATAGTAGCAAAGTTATAAGAAGAAAGTCTAGATTTTAGCCTCAGTTGTCATCACTATTATGCTTTTACAGCTATAAAATTCTCTTTTGGTCAAAAAACGAAAAATAAAGGAAAATATGGTTTTAAAAAATGATAAAATTTAGTAGATTGAAAGAGTCTTGGCCTTGGAATCAGAAAGATCTGGGTTCAAATCTCAAGGCCAATACTTACTAGTATGAACCTGGGCAAAATATTTAACATTTCTTAGTCTCAATTTCCTTATTTGTAAAACTGAAGTAGTTATTTGTCTTATTTAACTTCATAGGGTTGTCAGGTAGAAAGTCAAACATTTTAAAGCACTATAAAAATTACAGTTAAGTAAAAGGATTTTTTGGATGACTTAAGCAAGAATGTTATTTCAGAAAACATGAAAAAATGATACATACAGATAACATTTTGGTACATGTATATAGACTCTATTATTTCAATACATTTATCATTTATTAAGAACTAGAGGTAAAAGATTTTATTTCTTCAATAAATGAAACTTATGACCTTGAAGTTCATTTCTAAATAAGCTTATATCACTTATCCAATAGTTAGACCAACAGTAATTTAAAACATCCCTATAGCATTACATAGTCTTATCCAAAGAAATACTCCTGGGTCCAAGCAAGTCAAAAGAATTACTATTTCACTCATTTTCAAGCTAACAATAAAGAAGTTTTAATGTTTCCTCTAGGTGAGTACATTTCTCTTACCCTTCACAAATTTTCTTGACTCTGTTTTTCAGTTGATCGCCTTGGAAGAAAATGATAAATACAGACTTGTGCACGTAGTCTCCCTAGAACCCAGGAACAAATCAAGATTTCATAGCTCTAAATGCTGAAGAAAACTTCCAAATAAATTAGTTTCTTTTGTAGTTAAGAAGCAATAAGTTTCCTAGTTCCTTCATACACTATACAAGGGTAGTAACCATGTTAATTAATCATCTTTTATACCCTTAACAACTTTATTGAAAAAATAACATTCCCTTTGATTTTTATTTCAGGTGAGTCCTTTTTATTTATCTTCATATTGGGCAAGAGTGTAGGTCCTTAGGGCAGTCTAGCCCAAAAGCTAGGATAATTACTAATCAGATCATTTACCAGTTCAACTCAAATATTTTACCTGTCTGCATGTAGAAAAGAAAAGGAGGGGAGTTAATTTCTGCTCATGAGTTTAAATAGTCTTCAGATAAGAGATATAAAGGTATTGGGACGTTATGAAATGACCATAAATCACTTAAACTTGACTTCACAAATAAGGTGCAGAGCTTAAATAGTTAGGTTATATTCTAATCTAATTATGAGTGCTAAAGAAAAACCAGGAAATAAGGTGAGCAGACACTGAGGAAGGCCCAGGAGTGTTTTAAATCTTTGAGTTCTCCAGGGATATTGAGAGTACATTTTTTGTTCAGCTGCTTTGGTACAGATATTCAGACCCTCTTCCTGTATTTGTTGATAAAATATTGTTCTTCCCTGCCAGAGGAAACTTGGCTTAACGTGCCTGAGAACAGTTATATACTAGGTGTGACCTTAAATTCAGCATGAAATGTTTCCAAAACTCAGTAACTGCCTTCAGTGTGGCTTCAATCTGCCTTTGTAGACCATCTATGTCACCATAACCATAACCATGGTACAGAAAATAAGTTATATGAACATCTGGTCATTTTCAGCTCAGTGATACAGCCTGAAACCTCACGAGATTCAACGTTTCTTCTTCAGAAGAACAAAGAGCAATGATTTAATAAATGTCATACTAAGTAGGAGCAGAAAGGTAACAGTTTCATTGGTCAAGTATAGAGTCATGGGTATTTTAAGTAGTAGCGAATTCTAGGCTATTCATCTATCTCTGATTAGTGATATAATTTTTTTCATTATGCATTTAACTTGTTTCACTTATAATAACAGAAACACATAGTTCTGACCATCCTGAGATTTATATTTTGAACTTACTGTTATATCAAATGCAAGATGAAAACTATCTCAAAATACATTAAAGAAAATCCCTCAATTTCCCAACAAACTTATTTGTCAAAGTGAGAGACAACTCAGTTCATCAACTGAACAAAAACTTTAAACAGCTAAAACTATTAACTTGATCAATTTAGAGTTATAATAGTGCCCATTTCTTTTCTTTTAGAGTTTCTTATAAAAATCAAATTATCAAGTAATTGGAATTCGAGTACAATACACTACCAAATTAGAATTCATGCTTTTTGTTGATTTTTATAAAAAAACAAATTGCTTCAGGTCCCAGATCAGTAACAGAAGATATGTGGAGCTATATCTGAAGTTTCAAATAGCTAGAAAAATTTATTTCCAATTAAAACACCTCTATAGTCATATCCAAGCCTCAAAGCTTATAAATACCATATGTGCAATGGAAATTATAGGGAGATAGGCTATCTTGTAGCTCATATTGAAAATAAAGAAATAAAGATCTCTTCTTTGAGATGGTCCAAGTTTTCTGTTACCATTCTGGGCCCCCTTTATAGAATCCTACTCCACAGGATACAATTTCCTTGTCTTACAGTCACGGGATCCTCCAGGGGGTTTTCAATTTCAGCTTGACGCAGGAATACATTCCCTCGGCACACTCTCCAGAGCATGCGCTCAAATGTAGGGAGGCGTTCCCGGCTAATCACACCAGCCACAAAACTGTGAAAGGAGGGGAAAAAAACCCAAATAGATTAAGGATACTATTCCATTTTATAGGATGAGTAGCTTTTAGAAGATTCAGCAGCTGGGACCTGAGAAAACTAGCTAAGAATAGGAAAGAAAGCTGCCAAGGTCTGATTCCTGGCCTCACCCACTACAGGAACCAGGAGAGGGCTGTCAATGTAGTAAATACATGAAATGGGCTAGGGACTGATTTGGGAATGATTCTAAACAGATTAATAATAGAGTACGATTCTCACAACAAGGAGACTCCTTACTATGTAAGTTTTCTACGATAGAAGGGGAAAAACACACCTGCAGAGTAGGCAGGTAAGAATGATAATTACCCAAGCCTTAAGGGTGTGCCTCTTCCGATCTCACTTGGGTCCAAGAGGGTTGATGACTCCTCCAACAGGTCTGGATCCGCCATCTGCTGATGATGCAATTCAGCCTGAATTCACAAATCAATTAATATCTAATGAAAATAGTTAGTGGCATGCAGGGAACGAGGAACCAGGAGATGAATTTGTGAAAAGAAATATGAAAAAAAAGAGAAGATACACAAAAAAAGATAAATACAACATACAGAAAAGAAGGGAAGAGAACAAAGGGAAAAACAAAAAGTAACACATAACTGTCCCAGCAAGACATCTGGGGAAATAATTTTAGAGATAAGAAAAGAAGAAAAAAATATCACATGATGGTGACAATGTATAAATCTTTTATTTGGCAGAAGGTATTTTCTCTCTTTTTCTATTTCCACCAAATAGTCATGAAAGCAGCAGAGAACACCTTTGCAGTCATATGAAGCAGTGAAGGTACTTTTGGGGAGTGATCGGGAGTGATCTGGAGGAGATGCTCTCAAGCTGCAGAGGTATTCCCTACAGCTCCCATGCCTATAGTTCCACCTATGGCAAGCATGGGTTACAGGGAAGCACTGCTCTTTGGAAGCATCTATTATTCTCTCAAAAACTGTTTTGTTTACAGAAGAAACATCACCAGTTAGCTAAACAGAGGCCAAGAGCTTCAGGACCAATTAAGTCTTCTGTACTTGTGAGACAGAGCTTTGGGAAGAGTCAATGAATACTGTGTTTATGCTTTTTAAAGGATCTTTCTTCCAAACACAGAGATGGAATACAAAACAGCAAGGCAGTTCTGAAACACAGTAATAACCTTTTACTATTAGAACATCTGCCCTATGAGAGAAATAAGAACTAAAACTCTTAATGAAGTTTCCTACCTTGTACTAAGGTATCAAGTTTTTGAAACCATGATACATTCAGAGGCTCGTGGAGGTTTTGTAGCTTTGAAGATCCTTGGGCACACAACTTGAGAGAGGAGGACCACTGATTCAAATCAAGTATGTGAAAGTTAAATTGAGAGTAATGTGGAAGGAACCACAACGTTCAGCTAACAGATTGGTACTGTCAATCTCAAAATCAATTCTGTTATTACAATTTATACAAAAAAATGGGAAGACAGATGAAGACTTCCTAGACTTAAGACATTCTTTCCATTACAGTCATTCTTTCCACAGAGTCAATAGCTCTTCATTCCTATCACAAAGAAGAAGCTGACCTTAAAATAAAATTATGTATTTGTCTTGACTTCTGGTATTACCAAAAACCAGTACACATACCCACTCAACGTGTTTGATCCAAAGGCTGGCAGAGGAGGTGAGGAAGTGGGGTGAGAGTTTAAAAAGTCAGAATACTTTTAGGTTTTCTTTTTTTTAAGAGATCTGGTTTTTCCTTTTACAATTAGCTTTATCACAAGTTTGCTGATTTTTACTCAAATTTACTAAATAAGCAGCATGGAAGCCTCCATTTTTAAGTCTTATGACTATAACATAGAAAATGGATTTGACATTCCAAAGGGAAAAAATCAATAGTACACAAGATGATAATAATAGATGAACTAAGAGCAAAGGAAATCTTTCGAGAACTACATTAGGAAACTAAAATCATTATCAGTTAAAATTAATTGGTAGGCAGAATTAATGTCTTGAAACTTAGGAAGTTAGGGCAATATAATGGTTATATAATTTGCCATTTGTATTCAAATGATAAATGTGTTTTAAAGTCTCATCAACTGAATACTGTAAAACAGAAATCTTTCTTTAATCCATTTTAAAAGGAAAAAATATAAGGGAACTGTAATACTAGGTACTGAATTTTTTAATTTATGCTGAAGTATCTTGCTTTTTAAACTTAAAAGTTCAACATTGTAACCTTGCCTTGCAAAAGAGTCTCAGCAACACCCCTTAGTCAAAATCAGTGAAACTAAATGTTGCTCATACTATTTTTACCACCACTATCCCCCCTTCTCCACTTCCTTCAGCGAGGACCCATCAGAATCTATATAAAAATATTCTGGTGAAGAAAAATAATATGGAAAATAGCTGAAGAACTAGAAAACATCACTCAACCACTGGACTAATCTAACACACTATGTAGATTGAGGAATGAAAACAACCAATCATGGATCTAAATTGGGATGAACAAGAAATCTGATTATGTTCTAGTCACCTCTCACTTAATAATCATAAGTCTCCAAACTGCCTTTTAAAAGTTAAAATAATACACCATGTTTAGTGGAAAATTTGGCTGACCAATACCATTAACTGGGTCTTTAAATCTACATCTAAGACAATGTCATAGATCTTTAATCTGGAGCTTATCTGGTACCTTTAATTACAACATTTCTAATGTCATACTAATATTCAGAAGCTGAATCCCCTGATTTACCACTACCCCCAAAGCAAGAAAAAGAACACAGAAACATCTGAGAATGGCGAAAGTCCAGCATTGATCGGATGGCAGCACTTGACAATATAAGCAGCACATTCAGTTCAAATTCCTTCAATTTTCAACAGTATATGCTTCCTTTGCCACCAACATTGAGAAAGGAATGAATTACATTTTATTATCTAATTTATTCACCCCATGTGATGATGGATGGGAAAGAAAAATAAAGAAAGCAGATGGAAAGAAAAGTTAGAGGGGAAGGAAGACAGGGTTCTGCATGCCATTAACCATTACTTTTCCAGTCTTCTTTATGCTTTCATGTGCTATGGTGCTTATGGGAAAAGATTCAGAGAAATCTCTTCAGCTCTAACTCTTCTTCATAAGCAAGAAGACTGAGAAAAGGATATATCATTAATCAATCATTTTCTATATTCTAGACAAGAAATGGCTAAATCAAATTTGCAATTATCATAAAGCATAAGAATATTTAATATACGCTCATTCTCCCTCTTCCATAGCAGCCAATGCTTAAAGCAGAATAATCATTTCCTGATTTAGCCATTTCTTTTTAGCTCATTAATGTGAAATATTGCTATACCACAAATAATTGGAAAACCAATCTGCTAGTGCTATAGCCCATTTGCAAATTTTCAGGTATGGAAGAAATCTCAAGGATCACTCTAAGCCCATCAACTTTTCAAAGACCCACAAAGCCCATTTTTCTAATGAATGCTTTAAACTATGGTTCCTCCACTAGAAAATGTTTTCTCTTCAGAGGGTCTTTGTTTTTCATTACAGTGGAATAACAGCAGGCAAAGTACTTTACTGAAAGCTTTGACTAAGCCACTATAGGCCAGATGCCACAGAGTTGGTGACAAATACAGGTGAGGTACTATCTGCCCAATTAGTGTAGCTCTCACCAAAAAGACAACTTTCATTAGTCTGAAAACACTTAAGAAACAAAGAGAGATTACGAAAGTGTTTGGGGAATTTTTACCACAGCTAAAACATCATAATAAATAGCACTTCCCACAAACAAAGGACAGTTTTTATGTTTGTTTTTTGTTGGTTTAAGAAAAAAAAAAAGGGAGTCACTTTTGATAACGTATTAAGAAGACTTAAGAATCCCTTATTTCCCATGATTTATGTTTAATGCTTAGAAATCAAATCACTTAATTAAAATGATTTAATGACTTTTTTTTGCAGTCTTTCAAAGCTTTTGCCCTTATTCTATAGTGATGCTAAGGCAGAAAACATACACCAAAAAAGTAGATGAATTTATTAAGTGCTTACTATTTGCCAAGTGTTAGGTAAGTCAGATTAAATGAACTAGCTAAGCATACCTGTTGCAAAAGGACTTAAACATTAGGAGAGAGGTTATCTCACTGTTCCTTACCCTTTTAAAAATACAATCATCTGTGGGATTGCTGAGAGAAATTATCATCAACTTCAAAAGTTCACAAGTTTGTGAGCAAGCTGCATGATCACAACCAAACCTTAATTAATATAAAACCAAGCATTGCCTCACAGAAACAAGAGGCACTTAAGTTTCAGAGTCCTTTCCATGACATTAAGAAGGCCCAATTTGAGCCAAAGCTCTCTGCTACACTGAGGAATGTATCACATCTTGAGCAAACTTTCTGTGCTCTAGACAGAACTGGAAAGCCAGTTTCTCTCTCCAAGAGAGAAGTGAAAAGCAGAACTCAAAATACATGAGCTCAAAATGTGTCAGTTGCTGATGTTAAAAGTTCTAAATTTAAATACTCTGCCAAGTTCCTTACAGGGCACAGGTGGCCCAAAAGAGAAATACCACGTAAAAAAAACTCTGGTAAAACATACAAGCAGGGTGACCAAAGTAGTTTATGAAATATTTTTGCCTTAGCTGATGTCAGGAAGACCTACAGAGCATGGTCATTAACCATGTTTAGGGTTACCAGAGAAACAGTTTCCATACTAGATGTGAAGACTACCCAAAGGGCAGATTAGGAGACTAGTAACTTTGAAAAAATTTCTATTCTGAATTCTTTCCAATTCTTTCTTCAGCAAGCTGTCACCTGGTAACCCAATTACCCATATTTTTAACAAAGGGTTTTTTTTCCCATCTCTCTCCTAAGTAAATAAAGTTTCTGGGAGATTCTGGAGTCAGAAAATCATCAACTGAATTTGTCAGGCTAACTACAAACACATCCTTTTCAAAACTTCCAGATATTCTGAGTTCTCACACACCCTAAAGAAAAACACTTGTAAAATTCAATATATGAGTGCAATCATTGTACACTTTCCAAGTTGAGAAAGGAGCACAGAATATAATAATTGAAGTTTTGGTGGAAGAGAGACAAGCAAAAGGTAAAAAGTTATTGATGAAGAAAAATTAACCTGTTTTGCCTACATGTTGTAGCCAACCTTTCCCTATTTTCTGGGACCTAATTTTAACTGAATACTTACCTTAAAAAATAAGTATGTGCATTTTTCAGGGAATGGTACACATTACTATTCTAAATATCCCCATCCCAATCTGATATGAAAAACTGCAAAAAATTTAAAAAAAAATCCAAAAAACATGGTTGGCTGTGTACTGCATGAAAAATGGAACATAATTTGAAGTTTCTCCAACTAAAATGAGTGTAAAAAAATGGCACTGCTTTCAAGAAAGCAACTAAAAATAATCATTAGAATAAAATATGGCCCACTTGTGGCAGGTAAAACATCAGCTGCTCAAAGAAACAAACAATAGTCTGACCTCGTCAAAAAACTGCTGAGTTTTGCGTAGTATAAATTTTAATTCCGTCAGTTCAAGGAAGTTTCTCTTCAAAGCTTCCTGGTTTGTGTTGATTTCTTTCAGTTCATTCTCAATTTTCTCAAAGTTTGCCTAGGAAGAAAAGGGACATGTTAACTCATCACTGAAGTCAATATGTTTGCCCTGTGTGTTCAATGAGATTCAGTCCTGTAAAATAATTGTCTCCACTGTCAGTTCAAAAATATCCTGCATCTACTCTCAAAATGTTAACATTTACACTAACATAATTTTCTCTACTTGGCCTATAGATGTTACTACAGCCAGTTCTCAATGAAAATAAAAGGACCTTTCCACAGACCTTCCCATACCCTCTTGAGGCTTCATGTGACCCTGCCCCCTTAGCAGCTCTTTGGATCCCCCTCACTGAGCAGAGGACCCCTGGCCTGGGTCACACCGTTGCCACTTCCACTGTGCTCCTGCTGGGGAGCTGGATCTGCATAATGTGAACTAATGTAAAGCAAGAACTGTATCTACTTAGTAAACTCAACAGACTACATGTACACATCATTAACACTGACATTTTGGCTGTTTGTTCACAGGAAGTGAGTTATTTAACAGTAATAAGCATTTTATACATCATTACTTCAGTCAATAGATATCTATTTAGCTATATATGAATTCTGCATCAGACAACATACAGATCAAGTTAAACAGCTCAGGCCCTGGCCTCAAGGAGCTTACTATTTAAATACCACACAGACAAGGAAAGGCTGAGATTTCCTTTGCCCTATCCCCAACAGTATCTCTGGACAGCCAAAAGAAACTTAACTAACCTTCCCAAAAGATTGTTTACCTCTAGGTCAATCATGTCCCGGGGGAAAGGCACCTCTGGATTTTCACCTGTGTCCATGATAAGAATATTAGCTTTTCTTATCTCCTTCTCAACAAACCCTAAAATGACAGAATCAGAATATTTGTTGGCCATCTACATATGCCCGCCATAGGTAATATTTATGCACAAACCAAAAAGACTTTTAAGAAGTTTCTAATGATGCTTTGACTCAAGAGAAGTGGGAAATGAAAATCAGTTTTTTCTTCACATTCCTCTCCTGCTACAAAAGCCAACCAATTCTCTTTAACCACAACAGGCATTAAGTTCACATCCTATTGCCTCAGATGCATTTTCTATCTCTTGTGGAACAGAAACCATATAAAATACAAAATACCATAACCATCAAAAGAATCAATAAGACTGAACCTTTAAGTAGAATAAAAAATACTGAATATAGTGTCAGTAGACCTGTTGCCAAGTCCTGGACACTAACTAGGTGTATGACTATGGACAAGTCACAGCCTCTGAACTTCAGTTTCTCCACTATAAATGAAAATAATAATACCTGCATTAACTAATTCTAAGGGCTGATGTGAGGAAAGAGCTTTCTAAACCATCAAGAGGTAAATGTAAGCTATTATTGACTTGTATGAATCTCACCTAAATGTAAAATTATTCTGGCTTACTAATAAATAATATTGTTCAGAGAATCAGATTCAGAGAAAAAATGTTTCCTACAATAAAGTCCTTGATACATATGGCAGTAAAACAGATCCCTATGGAAAACGTATCAGCCAATTTGAAAATTAAGTTGGTTAGTGTAATGGGAATGCAAATTTGGAAGATCTTCCCTGCCCCCTAGGCTAAAGTGCACCTGAAGCCTGGGGTGGGAGGCTTGTTTTTCAGTAGATACTTTTTGATTGGCCAGTGAGTCAATAAGGTTGTTACATTATCTGAGCCAGGAGAAGGCTATATAAGCCCTGATGTGTAGCTTTGTTTTGGGGACTCACTTTGAGAAGTGTTCTGTGATCTGATCTGAATTCTGGGAAGCCATTGTTGAGAGTCCCCCGGCTTTGAAAAACCCAGATGTGGAAACCCAGATGTTGACTGGGTATGGATGTAATGGTTGGACAGTTTGAAAATCTGTCTACTTGATCTGTTTCTGTCTTGATAATTCTGCCTGTATGCTTTGAAGTTCGGGGTGCTGACCTTTTTCCCCTGAACAAGGTAAACGATATATGTCTGACTGATTAAAGTAAGCTTGTTAACCCATTTTGAGTTGCTTTCCTTTATCAAAGCAGATCCAAGAACCTGTATGGGCAGCAAACCCTGAGGACGTGCTTGGGGTGCTTGCTGCTACAGTTAGTTATATGCATTTAAACAGCAGACCAAAAGAAAAAAAAAGCTGTTAAAAAAAAAACAGAGAACTAAAAAAAAACAAAATAAAAGCAGTTTGTTCAGTTCTCAGAGATGACAACTGAAATTTAAGGATGGAGCATGAATAGACAAAGTGACAGACATGAAGATCAATAAACTAATATTAAAAAAATAACCTACTGCCTAAAATTCATAGTGAACTTTGACCAGTAATGACTGCAAAATATGGGGTTAGATTTATAGAATTCCTGGAAATCTTAGACTTATCTGAGACTTCTATACTGTCCTCTGAACAATGACAAAGTAGCTTAGCAGTATTTAAGTTGAGTGTTATATTCTAAGAAGCATGGTATCTATTAAGGAATATACATACTTACCATATATAACAGAAAACAAATATATTCTAAATATGATACTTAAGAAAACAAATAAGAATTTCTTTTTTGAGGTGGGGAGGGGCTAACATCTTTTATTATATCAAACTATTTTTTTAAAGATGAAATAATTCACTTAAAGAATTATTAAGGGGGCAGCTAGGTGGCACAGTGAATAGAGGCCCTGGAGTCAGGAGGACCTGAGTTCAAATCTGATCTCAGATGCTTGAAACACTTACTGGCCATGTGACTTTGGGCAAGTCACTTAACCAGTCACTTAAACCCAACTGCCCTCCAAAAAGCAAAAAAAAAAAATTTTTTAATATAAGCCAAGACAACACATACGGAGTTTACGATCCATTTCTTCACATCTCCGAACTTCATTGACAAATTTTCTTTGGAATACATTTACATCTGGATTTAACTAAAAGACAAGAACACAAAACAAGAGAAATAAACAGTTGCCCCAAACTTCTCAAGTGGTATCCTAGAAAAATGAAAATCCCATCTTGGGCCAGGGCTTTATCAAGTAAGTAAGTTGGATTTTAGTGTAAGGTGGATTCTACTGCTTGTCAAGTGAATTTTTGTTATTATTTCTCAGAGTTCCATTTCTCAGGATCCATAGCCATAACAATCTCTTGTTCCTGGGTATTAGATATGAGTTCTCACAATTATGGTTCAAAACATTTCTATAACACCTGCAAAACATTATATAAAGATAAATAATATAAACATGCCCTGTGACTGCACAGTGAGATACAGGATGAGGTGATATAAACTTGTGAGGCTATTGCTGGCAATATGTCTTCTTTGTCTGTTTCCCTACAAAGCAGGTGGGCAGTGAGTGAGGACACCTTAGGGTTGAATGCACAAGCCGGAATGCTGTGCATGCCTTGATCAGCCCCCATCAAAGCTTGAGGGGAATCTGTGTTTGCCTCTACCAGCCTCCATTGAAGCTTGAGGGGATTTAGGGAAATGCACAAACTGTGCCTGTCTCCATTGATCCCATCAAGATGTGGAGGTAGTTGCCCTCCCTCCCCTTCTCACAGGGGCCTGGGTGATTAGGAAATGCTGTAGGAGTTTGTCTTCCCATTATCAGCAATCCTCTTGAGAAAACTAGACTAGAATAAAGTAAGGTTATTAACCGCTTTGAAGCTGTCTTTCCTGTCTAACCAGATCAAGAATGAATCTGTGCTAGCAGGTATCCTGTGTACTAGTGTTACTGGTCTTACACCAATAAAAATCTACTAAAATATATGAAGTACTAGGACCAGCCATAACAATTAAAGATAAAAATCATTTTTCCCCACTGCAGCAATGTGGCAAAAAACAACAACAAACACCAACCTTATGGTATGTAATGTTTTACCTAGCCTACCATCTTCCAATTCAAAGGTCACAATGACAATAAAAATGTAGACCACTAACTTAAACTAAGTTTCTTTTCCTTTCCTTTATTCCCCCTTATGCAGAAACAGTGGGAGGAAACCATTAATATAAGAAAAATGCAAATAAAGCTTCACTTCACACTTATTTAAACTGGCAAATATGATTAAAGGAAGGAGGAGTCAGGATTGGAGGTGCAGTGGGAAGACAGACACACTCATATGCCATTAGTGGAGATGTGAATTGGTCTAATTATTCTGGGAAATGATTTAGAATTATTTGAGAAAAATCATTAAAAGGTTCATATCTTTTCACTTTTTGTGGTAGCAAAAAAAACAGAAAGAAAGTAGGTATCATAGGAGATCCAAGGAGGGGTAAAAAGGTTTGGGGAAGTACTGCTGTGATGAGTGGAAGGGTGAGCTAATTAGAGGGGTATTAGAGGATTGCCTGGCAGCAGTGAGAGCTCAGGTAAGGTTATGTAACAAATCTGCAGTGGACATAGTCAGCAGTTTCTTGATTTTCTCCTTTCTCCTATACACTGTTGCTAAATATGTGTAGGAGTGAAAGAGGAGGGATGGTGAGAGTGGAAGGATGGTGAGAATGATCCAAGACTAACCTTAGGAAAATAAGACTGGAAATATGAGAAGGAGGTAAGGGACTTAGAAAGAAAAAAGGACAATATAGAGTTGAACTGGTTCAACAAAAAGATGGGAAAAGGAGGTAATACCCCAGGAGAAAACTGAGGGGTAGAGGGACTGGAGGTCATGGTGTAGAAAAAGAACAGGCCTTGGTTTTGGAAGGGAAAAGGAGAGGTGGTATGCCAATATAAATGAACTTCAGAGCTAATGGACATAGAAGTGGTGCATTTGTGGGTGATGGCAAGATCAAGGGCATGATCAAATTTTTGTGTGTGGCTGATGTGGGGTGGAGGGAAATGAATAAGTTGAAGAATTGCAAAATTAGGTTACTTAAGGAAATATCAGTATGTATTTGAGAGTTCCTAGTATGAGGGAATAAGTTGGTGAGGACAGAAAGCCTGAGCCAGGTACTGAATTCATTGAGGAAAAAAGGGAAAACATTCTGGAGGTTGACAGACAACAACTACCAGGAAGAAAAGTTATGGGGTAATGGTGGGAGAAGAACCTGGGAATGGCAATGGGGAGCAAAGATTATTCTAACTCTCCCACTTCAACCAACAGGGAAGGGGAGGTATGGGTAAAAGTGTAGCCAGTGCTGGAAAGACAGCTAGGGAGGAAATGAAACTTTAAACAGTGGGGTCCCAGACTTAAAAAGCCCATTGTCCTGTCCCAGTGGTTTAAGCTTCTAAGCAGAGAGGTGATTTCGAAAATCTGACAAACATTTAAGTGTTAGAAAAATTCCTTACTATGTACTAGATACTGGGGATATAAAGATGAAAAAAAACAATAGTTCTTTCTGCCTTCAAGGAGCTTACAGTCTAAAAGGGTGAAGAGAGGATAATACATGAATTCCAATAACTAAAAATAAGTAGAATGTGGTCAGTGAGAAGGACAGGTGTAGATAATAATGCTATAAGAAACGAGGAGAGAGGAGAATCTGGATGGGAAATAATCAGAGAAGGCTTCATGGAAAAGATGGCACGTAAGTTTGGCTTACAGAAGGAAAGGGATTTCAACAGGCAGAAACTTAGTTTAGTGGGGTGGAGAGTTAATTTCAGGCATGAACAAAGGAATATCAGAGGGAAAGGAAGAGGAGATGAGAATGGAAGGTGACAATTAGTTTTGCTACAAAATGGTTTATATGAAAAGGAGCAATAATGTAGCTTGTGAGAATAGGGATGTTGGAACCTTGTGGACAGGACTGGCAACTAATTGACTGTAGAGAGTTAAGAAGGGGAAGAGCCAAAGATGACCTTGAAGTTTTAAGACATGGTTACTGGAACTCACTGTAGAACTGGTTCAGTCAACAACTATTAAGGGTTGTTGGGTTAAGAAGTTGAAGTGGGGTCAGACTCTGAGAGGAAAGATGAGTTCACTTTTAGACAGGCTGAATTTAAGATACTAGCTGTAAGTTAAAGATCCATGGGAGTTGGAGGTCTGAGGAAAGGTCCAAACTGGATTTGTAGATTTGGGAGTCATACAGGTGATAAATGGAGCTACAGAAATGGATGAGATAGCCTAGGAAGAGTGCTATAAAAAAAACAGCTAAGGACAGAATCCTGGAAGACCGTCCAATGTTTTAGGGGTGAGATGAAGAACCAGCAAAAAAGAAAGGAGTAATTAGAGATGTAGAAGAAACCATGTGTACAATATCATAGCCAAAGGAGAAAAGAATCCCAGGTAAAGGTCATGGTCAACATAGTCATATGTTGTAGAGAAGTAAAAACTGATGAGTGTTCCCTGGTAGAATGTAAGCTTCTCAAAGACAAAGAATGTTTCTTTTTCCTATCTGTATCCAAAGTGACTTTAACATAGTGAGTACTTAATAAATTTGCTTACTGAATTCAAATGAGAACTAAATAAAGATCATTTCATTTACTAAGTGCCTATTACACATGCTATACTCTGTGTACAGTAAGATAATCAGATATGATGACACAAATAAAACATTGCCTTTCTTAGAATTTACTATAGTAAAAAGGAAAAAGATTTGTACAAAAATAACTACAATAAAAGGGAAAGGTATACAATAAGCATGATACAAAGAATGTGTCAAATCACTAATAAGAAGAAAAATGCAAATCAAAGCAACTCTAAGGTTTTTCTTCAGACCCAGGAAATGAGTCAAAGTGGTAAAAGGCAAGAATGATCAAAGATGCAGGGTTTGTGGAAAGACAAGCATGCCAATGCATTATTGGTGAAGCTGCAAATTAGAACAACCATACTGAAAGCAATTTGGAAATATACAAATAAAATGATTAAAATGTTTGTACCCTTTGACACTAATATTCCACTGCCAGGCATATACCCAAGGAGGTCAATGACAAAAAGAAAGGTTCCACATACACCAAAATATTTATAACATCACTTTTGTTGTAACAAAGAACTGAAAACAAAGGGTATGCCTGTAAACTGGAGAATGACTAAACAAACTGTGGTAGATGGATATAATGGAAAACAAACAAATATGATGAATACAAAAAAGAATGGAAGATATATGAAATGATGAAAAATGAAGTAATTAGAGCCAGGAAAACATCATACACAATGATTACAATACATATGGAAAGAACAACCACTACAAAACAAATAAATGTTGCGAAAATATAAAGTACAAGCTTGGGCCCAAGGAAGATATATGAGAAGATATCTCAGCTTGCTCCTTTGCAGAAGTGGAGGGATTTCATGGATGTGGAACACTGTGTATGACATCAGATTTTTTTGATGCATGGATCAGTTTTGCCTGATTTTTTTTCCCTCTTTTTCCTTTTTTAATCTTTATGATAAAGGATGGCTCTCTGGGAGAGAGGAGAATGGGGTGTAGAGAAAGAAATCTGATGTAAAAACAAAAGGTATTAATAAAATAATCTTTTTTTTTTTTAAAGAATGATATAAAGGAAGTGCTAAATGTAAGGAAGAAAAGATTTTTCTTTGGTTGTAGTTATCCTATAAGGTTTCATGTAAAAGCTTATTGGGCAAGCTGATTTAGGCCTTTAAGGATATGTAGATTTTTGACAGGTAAAAAATGGGGTGGGGGAAGAGGAATGAGATTATTCTTGGTAGAGGGAATAGAAAAGACACAGTAATAGAAAAGAATAAGATTTAGATAGAGAAGAATAAATCTGATTTGGTTGGACAGTAAGGTACATGTACAGTTGAAAATAATGGCTTGAGAAAATCTTATTTGCTCTTTTTTTTTGGTGTTATTTTTTTTTCTTAATCATGGTTTCTCCCACTCATTCTAATACTTCTTTACAACACTACTGATGTGAAAATGTTTGATGGGAATATATATGTAGAATCTTTATCGGATTGCATGGGGGAAGGGAGAGAGGTGGAGAAAATTTAAAACTCAAAAGCTTATGAAAGTGAATGCTGAAAACTAAAGTCAATTAATTTTTAAAAAAGAAAACAATGGCTAGAAAGGTAGATTAGAGTTAGACTGTCAAAGACTTTGAATGCCAGGACCTCTTTTGGTAGGCAAAGGGGAGTCAGACAAGATTTATGTACAAGGGAGCAACATGATCAAATTAGTACAGTAGAAATATTAAGGATGAAAAGAAACCAGAGACAGAGTAGTTAAGAGGGTACTGTAATCAACCAGAGGAGGGTTAATAGTGAGAATGGAAAGGAAGCTGTGATTAGGGAAGAATACAAAAAACAACACAGGAATGTGACAAGTGTAGAAATCACAGAGAGGGTGGGGCTGAAAATGGCTCAGCAGTTTTGAACCTAAGTAACTGGGAGAATAGTAGCATTGTTAGCATCTATTAGGGAAGTAAGGATGATGAACCTGTTTGAGAACGGAATAATGAGTTCAGTTTTGGATAGGCTGAGGATGAGTGAGCACTAGGGCATACAGGTAGAAATGAAAATCAAACAAAAATGTAAGAATGGAACTTGGAAGTCAACCATAAATAGAAGACAGCTGAAACCACTGGAGTTAACAAGACCACTGAGCATATGTGTAGGAAAATTAGAGAATCTGGGAAGAGTCCCCATTTAACTTGGGAAAGTAGGAAAAAGAGTTAGCAATAGATATAGAGAAGTCATAGCCAGAGAGATGGAAAGAAAACTTCCTTTTGTGAAAACCAAATAGAATTTTCAAATGCTATTGACAAGTCAAGAAAGACTTTATTAAATGCTGCTGGTAGGTCGAAAAGAATGAAGAGTCAAAACAAAAAGCTACTAGATTACTTACTGGTTATTTGGCTCAAGTAAAATATGGGAGACTGCTCATAGCTTGAAGCCTATCAAGATTAACCTTACTACATTTTGATAACTCTTGTATGCTAATGTAGCCTCAGTACTTAGCTATTAAGTCTGTATTGTTTTGTACTGCTTAATTTTAGGTGTGTATTTCCTTTCTTGGTGAACAGGTTGTAAATTTTGGGGGGCATGATTTCTTGCTCTTGAGGGAAATCATCTAATTTCTCTTATATTCCCTTCTGGCACATATTACAGTGCTCCTAACATAGAAAGTACTCGATAGTACTTACTTACATGTGTCTTCTATAGCTAGCTGCCTTTACTACAAGACTGAAATGAAAAAAAACATCTTTTATGTAAGAATTAAAAAAATAATTATGGCTTGATACCTTGTTGGAGTCTGTGTCAGGTAGAGAAACAGTCCATTCTTAGTTTTAATGAAACTAAGTTCAACCCTATATGGGTCAGTTTTATTCCACAACCTTAATATTGGGCTTTTTTCTTAGAAAAAATCTACAAATGATCCTGGGTAAACCTATAGAGAATGTGGATAGATTTTGTTCTATATGCAGTAGTATTATCTTTTTTTTTTTTTTTACTCTTTGAATCCCTTCTCAACTCTGCAGGCAGAGTACAAAAGTGACTTGTTTGGGGTTTAGGTAGATACTGAAGAGAAAAGTTTGGACAAGACAACAGTCCTAAGCACTATACCAAAGCAAAAAGGATGGTCCTTTTCTAGGCAACTATAAGGTCACAGAATCTTATAGCTAGTAGGTAGCTGAGAAATCATTAGGTTTAAACTTCCATTCAAATCAAGAATTTTCTCTACATTATTACTCACAGTTTGAAGATTTCTAGAGAAGGGAGTTCACTGTTTTGTGAGCTTCAATCTGCCAAATCTAGGGGAAACCTTAGAGACTTTTGCCTCCATAGCATATACTTTTATAGTTTTTATCTGGATATTTTTCTCCCATCCTCTCAAATTTCAGTTTAAAATCCTCTTGAGGGGCAGCTAGGTGGAGCAGTGAATAGAGCACCAGCCCTGAAGTCAGGAGGACCTGAGTTCAAATTTGGCCTCAGACCCTTAACACAAAAACTAGCCATGTGGGGCAGCCAGGTAGCACAGCAAGTAAGAGCACCGGCCCCAGTGTCAGGATGACCTGGGGAATCAAATCTGAGCTCAGACACTTAGCACCCACCCAGAAACACCTGGCCATGTAACCTTGAGCAAATTACTTAACCCCAATTGCTTAGGGGGCGGCCAGATGGCTCAGCGAGTAAGAGCACCAGCCCTAGTGTCGGGATGACCTGGGGATCGAATCCGGGCTCAGATACTTAGCACCACACCCAGAAATAACTGGCCGTGTAACCTTGAACAAGTTACTTAACCCTAATTGCTTACAAAAAAACCCCAAAAAACAAACAAAAAAAACTAGCCACATAACCTTGGGCAAGTCACTTAACCCCAATTGCTGTCCAAAAAGCAAAAACAAAAAGCCTTCTTGAGGGGAAGTTAATCATCGAACTGAAAAGAGCACCGGCTCTGGGGTCAGGAGGACTGGAATTCAAATCCGGCCACAGACACTCAACATTTACTAGCTATGTGACCTTGGGCAAGTCACTTAACCCCAACTGCCTGCCTTCCCCCCTCCAAAAAGACCAAAAATTAAAAATAAACAACTCTCCTGATAAAAGTCTTCTACCAAATATTATTCCTAGTCTTAGTAATATATCCACTCCTCTTCTTGCTAGGAAGTCATAATTTTAGAATTCTAAGTCACAATCTAGAACACTAAATCTTATTCCTTGATGCTGTAGACAGCTATTCACTTTCCACGATCTTTTTTTTTTCTTCCAAAGAAAAACAATTCCACTCAACTGAAATTTAAAAACTCCCAACACTTGCTCCCATTTCCTAACCAAGACTAACATGTTGATATACTCTAGGATATTTGTGATATTATTTCCACATGAATCAGCAAAAGCAGTTGATGAGTTGGATGAGTTTTGGAAAGGCTGAAGAGCAAGCCAAAAAACACAGCCTATTTTCCATGTCACCTATATGTGGCCTTCACTGAGGACAGACTCTCTCAACAACAAACCCTACTTACTTGGGGCTGGTAATAGAATTCTTTATGACTGCTAGTATCTGTGACGCTAGTTTACTGTTACACTTGACATTGTTAACACCCTCTCTCATGGATATTGACTCCTCTCAGAAATTTCATGACATGACTCATTCCCAATTTTCTTTCTATCTGACTACTCCTTGTCAGTCTCTTGCTCATCATGTCCTTGAACTGTGGGTGTACCTTTAGCTTCTGTTATGGGCTCTCTTCTCTATATTCTCTCACTTAGTAACTCCATTACCTCCCATTAGTTTATTATCTCTAAGCAGATCCCTCCAAGATCTACATATCCAGCCTATCTCTCTTCTGAGCTCTAGCCCCTGTCTGACTTTTAAAGCCCTTCACAACCTGAACCCAACCTATTTCTCTAGTCTCGTTATACATGATTCTCCTTCCTACATTCCAGGGTGGGTCCAGTCAAAGCCTTCCTCTGTTCTTCATCTGTGGCACGCCATTATCCATAACTATAACTGGCTGTCCATCTTACCTAAAATACAGTCACTCTTCACCTAGGACTCACAGAATTCATTTCTTTCAAGATGCAGCTCAAGCATTTCATTCTTCATGAAGCCTTTCCTGATCCCAACTACTAGTGTTCTTCCTCCCTATCTTTTATTAATTTTGTATTTAATTTGTATATAGGTATATATGTATATGTACATATACATATACATATGTAAATATATACATATGTGCATATACACACATATCTCCCTCAAAAGGAAGGAGCAAGAGAGTAGTGATTATTTCATTTTTTGTCTTTGTAATCTCAACACTTAGCACAATGACTGGCACATAGTAAGCACTTAATATAACAATGTGCTGAATGAGTGAAAGACCATACATTCACTGTATAAGCACCAAGCAACAGTAATCAGCCAGTTGACTGGTTCTGAAATAACAGGGTTGGACTAAATGATCCCTGAATTCTAGCTCTAAGATTTGATTTAGTGAATATAGGACTTCAATAAAGAGACTTAATAAACCCAGTGGTACTCACATCCCGGAATTGAACCTTCCCCAGTTCTCCCAATTCACTGACACAACAATAAGCAGCTTCAGATTGTAGGAAAAGCTGTGCCAATGTCATCTCTTCACTTCGGAAAAGCTCCCCCATGTTGGAAGGGAAGTTTCAGCAACTAAGTAACTGAGTTTTGTTGACCTGAAACAGAAAAATAGAACATTGTCCTGGAAATTATTAAGGCAAGGAATACAAACTAGCCCAGCACAATTACTATTTCTTTTTTCCCTTCTCTCCTCCTCAGTCTGTTACAACATCTATTTTTATATCCTGTCTCGAAATCCAGAAAAGGAGAAGGAACAGAGTTAAAGACAGTTAGGGAAACCAGTGCTGTATGAATGTCACTTCCTGTGTAGCCAACATCAGGATCAAATGGCAAAGTCTTGTGACTAATATGACACCAGAGGGATGCTTCTAGCTTAGAGTTACTGAATACTACCTCTACAAACTCTTCTTTAGGTATTCCAATATAAATATTATACTCTCAGTCATATTGTGTCATAGTATCTAAATATCATTTCAACTGGATTATAACCAAAACAGGAAGATATCTTCATTCCACTAACCAAAACTTGGTAGTTTTTTCCCTATACTTTGCTAATAGTGCTTACCTTAACAAAGATCTTTGTACTTCCAAAAAAATGGTTGTGTTAAAGCAGAGATTAAAGGTCCTACTCTTATAAACTCTTAAGAAAAAAGAATAATATCATCTATACTCCCAGATGCACACTTTTTTTTTAAAGGAGGCCATGTGCTTAAACCACTAACTACAAAAAAAAGAACCAATTTACAGATTAAGGAGAATCACTTTGAAGAGCCATGCCTAAACTGGAACAGATTAATGAAAACGTATCTTTATTGGACCAAATGGTTCAAGCTCCCCACACTCCCAATGAAGCAGTCTAAAGCTGTTGGTTTTTTTGTTTTAGCTGTCAAACTACCTTACAATTCAAGGTTTCATTTTTATGCAGCCTTCTGATTAGGAGGTATCAAAGACAATTGGAGCTATCAGTGGTCCTGAAATGACTATTTTTAAATCTCCTAACAATGACTGTAGCCACATAGTTTGGAGTACTTCAGCCTAATATACTATATTTTAAAATCTCATGATTACTTCCTCACTCTATATTGCAAAACAGCACTGAAGGGAGATATACCCTCTTGGAGAAGCCATGAAGAACACACCTGGGTAGCTTTTCAGAAAAATATTTCCAGGTGTTTTGTCATTTTGATGTTGTGAGTCAGCCTAAAATACCCTAGACATACATTTTTGCAAGAGTTCTCAAGACACCTATCACTCCATTACCCATTTCTGTAACTTTAGTCTGACTATCCTCATGTAAGCTCCTTAATGACCTCAAGGTCCAACGTCTTGCTTCTCAGCATGTCAACACCCACACTCTCCAAGGACAGCTGGTTGTTGGTCATTTTGTGTCCCCTCTGCAGCTCCTCCCCTCCCCATACACTCTAAAGGATCTTGGATTCTTAGACCTTTAAACACGAACGGTTACAAAACTACCTCTGTGGCCTACCTGGAGGTGGATGGGCCTACCTGGAAGAGATGAGCTTACCAGAGGAATTCAGTGAGCCTTCCTCTCTCCCATCTTGACAAGTACTAGTCACCCCTGATCAGCCCTTCCCCAACGCAGTCTACCAGACTCGAAGAGTCTTGCGCAGGGAGGGGCGGGAAGGGAGGGGCTAGAGGGGTTTCTCATGAATCCATTATGCACCTGTCTTCTAGGGCATCGTTTCTCTGGGTCCTTCCACTAGCTATTTGGGGGTTGGGAGGGAAAAAAAGGGGAGTTTTCTGTGAATACAGTACGGGAATTTGCTTGCCTTGCTTTCTGTCCTTATGGGTGGGAACAAAAACGACTTTCCCTATAAAACCATCTCCATCTCCTTAGGCTAGGGGAGGAAGCAAAAAAGAAGGGGAGAGTAAAGGGTGAGAGGGCAAAGAAGAAAATGGGAAACATATTGGGAAGAGGGTGGCAAAGTGGGAAGGCAGGATGGGGAGGGTCTCCCCAGTAGGAGCCCAGGGGCTTAAGCGCCCCACCATTATCTCAGCCTCTCCAAGCCCCTCCCGCTCTCCCCTTAGCTCTAGACCCCGGAGGCCCGCGGCGGGTCCGAGGGGGTCATCAGCCTCCACTTCCTCGACCCCCCCCCCCACCCCAGGGCCTGTCAGCCCCATCCCCTTAGCTGCCAAGGCGGTGGAAGCGGCGAGAAGAGGCCCCCCCCCGCCCCCTCTCCGAGGCCGACTTTCCACCGCCATTTTACCTGCAGTCACCGCTGTCCTCCGCGGCCGCTTCCTTCCAGTCGCCGCCGCAGCGCGGCCACCGTTGCCGCAGCTACCGCAGAATCACCTAGTAGCTTCGGCGGCTCAGGCTAGGTAGCCCCCTCCCGCCTGCGTGCGTGGACGTGCATGCGTCACCACAGCAGACCCCGCCCCTCTCCTCGCCTCAGCCAGGATATTTTCTTCCCACTGGCCAATAGGACACGGTTGGGCTGAGGCTGCCGCAGTGCAGGGTCACGTGCCCGCGCTTTACCGCAGCCCTTCGAGGCTTGAAACCATTTTGTTTACTCGATTGAGGGGGAGGATGGAGGAGGGTCCTTGAAGGGAAAGGTCGAGTTGGGCTTTGGAGGCGCTGGTTATCAATTTTCAATCAGTTCAGGCGCCCTTCCTAGGTCTGTCTACGCAGTCATGAGGCTTCCCCTTGCCAAGACGGAGCCTCAAGGGTCAAGCGGTCAGCTGTCTAGCTCCTCGGCCCTTCTGTACGCCCCAAGTCATCTGCCTGGGTAGGGGTGTGACCCTTTGAGCAGTCATTGAAAAGGTCACTGGCGCTCACCTAAAGCGTAAGTGAGCCCCAGCTGGAAGAGCCATTTGGGACCATCCAGCCCAGGCAGAGGAAGACTCGGAAGCCTGGAGAAGGGAATTAATCTGCCCGGGGCTGCACTAGAATTCAGGTCTTCCTCTACACCTCATAAGAATAATCCCACCACAACAAGCCATGACGGTCCTACTCTAAGCACTTGGGTCACCTCTTCTCTCATTTATCTTCTGGATAGTTGCTTCAGAGCAAAATCTATTCACCTTCAGCCATGGATGAATGAAAAAAGAAAAACCACAAAATTATAAGCCACACACAGTTTGAGTCATCTTTCATTTCTGGGGTGGCTCTTTATGGGACCATTTCACCACTGATGTTGGAAAGCCTTCAAGGGTAGTTTGTCAAAACCAGAGCCACATGTGGAAAAGCTAGCAGAACTGGTTTCTTCAATCTCAGTGGGTGGCTGAAAGCTGATGACTTTTAGGTGTAGTGCAGGAGTTGGGTTTTCCCCCCCAGGTGCAGGATGCCTGAGGAATTGGGAAACTACAGCTATAAATCTCCAGTTAACCCCACAGAATAACCTTGTTTTAGCTGTCCTGACTCAAAATACTATGTCATGTGCCTCTCTGCTTCCTCAGAAATCTCCAATGTCTCCCTTTTTCCTCTAGGATAAAATAAAAGATCCCCAGTCTGGCATTTCAAGCTAAATTTATAATCTGGATTCCTCCCCATTACCCCAACTTTCTGGTTTTATTTCATAATATTCCCCCTTCATGTGTTCTTTATTCCAGTCAAACTGGACTGCTAGATTTTCGCCATATAGGACATTCGGTCTTTCTGTACCTTTAAAGTTCAAGTGATAATACCCCTCGATTTCCTCAGATATCACTCTGAAGCCTTTCCTGATCCTATCTGTTATTATCAATTTCTCCTTGGAATTACTTGGTATATATAGTTTGTTGGTTAACTCATATATGTTTGAGTCTACCCAGTTAAATGTAGGCTTATGAGAGGCAGAGACTATTTTTGTCTTTGTTTCCCCTGGCATATTGCCTTTAAGTAAGGACCTAAAACATGTTTGATTCCCAGATAGTTACACATTTTACCCTCAAAGGTGTCAAATCATCCATACTTTCTCATTCTCTGTATTCTTTGTTCATGGAGGGTTCCATAAACCTTTAGTAGAGAATCAATCCGATGACCTAGGTACAGGCCTTCTACAGTTTTTACTGTTTCATAAAATGCCAGTACAACCCTTGACCTGGCAATCAATTATCCCTTGTTTGTTTTATATGACCAACATATGCCCTTTTTTAGTTATATACATATCCTTGATAATTCAATTCAACAAACATTAATCACCTATTGTGTTACAGGCACTCCTGCTAGGCGCTGGAGATATAAAGACAAACACGAAACTATCCCTGCCTTCAAGGAGTTTCCATAATACTTGGGGTAAACCACAATGTACACAGATATATAAAATATAAAGTTGCTAAATTTTTGGTTGAGTGGAAGTTTGTTGCCTGGATGCTGTGGAGGTGTAGTAAAAAAAAAAAACCTTGTATAAGGAGTAATATTTGGTAGCAGTTGACATTGAACAGTAACAAACAGAGGAATTAGGAAAGACCTCAGGAGGTGGCACTTGAATGACTCAAAAGGGGCAAGAACTTCTAGCCATGGAAAGGGAATAGCCTGTGCACAGAGGTACAGAGGTGGGAAATGTTATGTGGTTTAAAACTCAAATGGAATAGGATCCCTGTAGCCATGTATAGACTTAGAAAACTATAAATTAATATATGTTGTATTTTTATTTATTTTGTTAAACATTTCCCAATTACATTTAATTCCTGCACTTGGGAGTTTTGCCTTAAAATATTTTAAATGACAAATTGAGGAATTGTATTTTATCCTGGAGGCAATAGGGAACCATTGAAACTTCTTGAGCAGAGGAGTGACATGGGTGGACCCGGTGCTTCAGGAATAGTGAAAGGAGTGTGTGGAGGATAGATTAGAGACAAGAGAGATGAGTCAGCATCACCAAGTAGGAGAGATGTCTTTTCTCCTTTCTAGTATGCAATAGTAGTTATCTGCAATAAGATAATAGTTTCAGAGCTGGAAAGGACTCTAGAAGCCATTGAGTCCAGCCCCCTCATTTAACAGATAAACTAAGGTGCAGAAAGGTTAATACTGTCTAAGGGGAAGTTTGAACCCAAGTCTTTAACTTCAGGTCCAGTGCCCCATTCACTACAGTTGTCTCTCCTTCAATAATTGGTTTCCATTCTCATAATTTATCAGTGGAGGCAGTTTTTCTTTCTGCCCCTAATATGATTTTCTTGAATATGTCTTCTCCCTCTGTTTTCAGGCAATGTTATTCTGTCTCTCTTCTCTCTCCCCCAGTTTAGAGCTTTAAAAATTTCTTAGAAAATTCCCTATTGCAAAATAAATGTCATTTCCTTCCTCTCTGTGCAATTCTGCTTCAGCTAGTTTATCACAAAGTTTTAGATTATCATATAGTTTGACCATTATGAAACAGCATCAGAAATAAGCATTGTCTCACTTTCCAAGAACCTAGACTACATCTGAACCAACCTGAGTAAGGCATAAATTTAATAAAAATATGATGACTGACTAAAAAATTAGTATCCTTTCTTTCCCCCCTTTTTGTTTTTAGTTTCTATGAGTTCCAACTCATTGTTGGACTCAAGATCAACTTATATTCCCTTCTTAACAGATATAGTTAAAAAGTAGGAATATTCTAGAGAATTAGAATATTGGTGGGGACTACAAGCTTTACAAAATGACAAATTTGATTTAATTATAACTACAACTAATATTCATGTGGTGTTTTGAAAACTGTAAAGCAGTTTAACTAGTGTCTTTTTTTATCTAATGGTAATGATTAAATTTGTTGTTTACCCTGTCATTGACGGAGAAGAGAGTTTATTATATAAAGTTTAACTGATATTTCCTTTTTCTCACCAAAAAAAAGTATGTCTAATTCTGCATCTCTAGTTGATTAGCTCTCTTTCAGAAGAGGGTAGTATTTTCATTATTAGTCCTTTAGAACCACATTTGGTTATTGAATTGATCACAGTTTTTCTTTACTGTATTGTCCTTGTATAAACTGTTCTGTTCCTGCTCAATTCTGCATCAATTCATACAAGTCTCCCCAAGTTTCTCTGATCCCATCCCCTTCATCATTTCTTATAACACAATAATATTCTATTACATTCATATATCAAAATTTGCTTGTGCTTTCCCCTACTGATGAGCACTTTTTAAATTTCTAGTTCTCTGCCATCACAAAAAGAGCTTCTATTAATGTTCTTGTACATAAGTACACATTCTTTCTTACTTTGATCCCTTTGGGAAACATGCCAGTGTTATTGATGATTCAAAGGATTTAATGACACTTTTGGTATACTTTTTGGGTACAGTTCCAAATGACTAGACAAATTCACTATTTCACTAGTAGTCCATTAATATTTACTTACACTCCCACATTCCTTCCATTAATTGTCATCATTCTTTCTTGGTCATCTTTACCAGTCTGATGGATATGAGGTAGAACCTCAGAGTTGTTTTAATTGGCTTTTTTCCTATTATTAGTGATTTGCAGCATTTTTTCATATGGTTGCTTCCTTTGAGAATTGTCTGTTCATATTCTTTGACCATTTAGCTGTTGGTAATGGCTCTTGTTCTTATACATTTGAATAATTTCCCTGTAGTAATAATAATAATAACTAGCATTTATATAGCAACTGTTATTTGCCAGATATTGTGCTAAGTGCTACATAAATATTATTTCATTTTATCCTCACAACAAATCCCAGAAGGTAGATACCATCATTATCCCCACTTTACAGCTGAAGAAAATGAGGCAAGAGAAGGTAAGGACTTCTCCAAGGTCTCACAGCTAGTTAGTAGCTGAGACCTTATTTGAACTCTCAACTTCCTGATTCCAGTTCCATCTTTCTATCCATTGTACCTCCTAACTGCTCTTATGTCTTAGATGTCAGAACTTTATCATAGAAACTTGCTGGAAAGGTTCTTCTCTCCTAGCCCCTAGGTGAACTTACTATTCTAATTCTTTTTTTAAATTAATTAATTTATTTTTAGTATTCAACATTCACTTATATAAGACTTTTCCTTTTAAATTTTCTCCCCCTTCTTTCCCTTCCCTCTCCCCAAGATGGTGTGCAATCCAATATAGGTTCTACACATACATTTATGTTAAACATATTTTCACATCAGTCACATTATAAAGAATTAGAACCAATGGGAGGAACCAAGAGAAAGAAGAAACAAAAAAAGAGAGAGAGAGTAAATAGTATGCTTTGATCTGCATTTAGATACCATAGTTCTTCCTCTAGCTTTGGATAGCATTTTCCATCATGAGTGTTTTAGAATTGCCTTAGATCCTTGCATTGCTTAGAAGAGCTAAGTCTATCAAAGACAGTCATCACACAGTGTGGCTGTTACTGTGTACAGTGTTCTCCTGGTTCTGCATTAGTTCATATAAGTTTTTATATGTTTTTCTGAAGTCTGTCTGCTCATAATTTCTTATGGCACAATAGTATTCCATTACATTCATATACCACAACTTATTTGGCCATTCACCAATTAATGGACATACCTCAATTTCCAGTTCTTGGCCACCACAAAAAAAAGCTGCTATAAATATTTTTTTTTTTAAGCAATCGGGGTTAAGTAACTTGCTCAAGGTTACAAGGCCAGTTATTTCTGGGTGTGGTGCTGAGTGTCTGAGCCCGGGATTCGATCTCCAGGTCGATCCCAACACTGGAGCCAGTGCTCTTACTCACTGAGCCACCTGGCCACCCCTAAGCAATTGGGGTTAAGTAACTTGCTCAAGGTTACACGGCCAGGTGTTTCTGGGTGGGTAATAAGTGTCTGAGCCCGGGATTCTATCTCCAGGTCTGCTATAAATATTTTTGTACATGTGGGTCCTTTTCCTGTTTTTATGATCTCTTTGGAATACAGACCTAGTACTTCTGGGTCAGAGGGTATGCACAGTTTGATAGCCCTTTGGGAATAGTTCCAAATTGCTCTCCAGAATGGTTATATCAGTTCACAACTCCATCAACAATGCATCGTGTTCCAATTTTTCCCACATCTCCAACATTTATCATTTTCCTGTTTTGTCATGTTAGCCAATCTGATAGGCATGATGTGGTACTTCAGAGTTGTGTTGATTTGCATTTCTCTAATCAGTACAGGTTTAGAGCATTTTTTCAAATGACTATAGATAACTTTGATTTCTTCCTCTGAAAACTGCCTGTTCATATCCTTTGACCATTTATCAACTGGGGAATGACTTGTACTCTTATTAATTTGACTCAGTTCTCAATATATTTTAGAAATGAGGCCTTTATCAGAGACACTGGCTATAAAAATTGTTTCCCAGCTTTCTGCTTCCCTTCTAACCTTGGTTGCATTGACTTTGTGCAAAAACTTTTCAATTTAATGTAATCAAAATCATCCATTTTGCATTACATAATGTTCTCTATCTCTTGTTTGGTCATAAATTCTTTCCTTCTCCATAGATCTTTCAGGTAAACTATTACTTGCTGTCCTAGTTTCCTTATAGTATCGACTTTATATATATAAATTGTGTACCCATTTTGACTTTATCTTGGTATAAGGTGTAAGATGTTGCTCTATGCCTAGTTTTTGCCATACTATTTTCCAGTTTTCCCAGAAGTTTTTGTTAAATAGTGAGTTCTTATCCCAGAAGCTGAAGTCTCTGAGTTTATCAAACAGTAGATTACTACAGTCGATTGGCTATTGTGTCTTGTGTACCTAACCTATTCCACTGATTCACCACTCTATTTCTCAGCCAATACCAAGTAGTTCTGATGATTGCTGCTTTATAATACAGTATAAGATCTGGTACAGTGAGGCTACTGGTCCTTGCATTTGTTTTTTCATTAATTCCCTTGATATTCTGGACCTTTTGTTCTTCCACATGAATTTTGTTATTATTTTTTCTAGCTCTATAAAATAATTTTTGGTAGTTTGATTGGTATGGCACTGAAAAAGTTAATTTAGATAGAACTGTCACTTTTATAATATTAGCTTGGCCTACCCATGAGCGAATGATATTTTTCCAATTATTCAGATCTGACTTTATTTGCATGAAAAGTGTTTTGTAATTGTGTTCATATAGTTCCTGGGTTTGTTTTGGCAGGTAGACTCCCAAATATTAATGTGTTCAGTAACTTTAAATGGAATTTCTGATGATTTCTATGGGTTTTTTTATATCCTTATTTTATAAACTTTGCTAAAACTGTTTATTATTTCAGGTAGTTTTTTAGTTGATTCTCTAAGTATACCATCATATCATCTGCAAAGAGTGATAGCTTTGTTTCTTCTTTGCCTATTCTAATTGCTTCAATTTCTTTTCCTTCTCTTATTGCTAACACTAATATTTCTAGTACAATATTGGATAACAGCAGTGATAATGGACATCCGTGTTTCACCCCAGATCATACTGGAAATGCTCCTAGTTTATCTCCATTACATATGATACTTGCTGATGGTTTTAGAGAGGTGCTACTTATCATTTTGAGGAAGACCCCATTGATTCCTATGCTCTCTAGTGTTTTTAATAGGAATGGGTGTTGTATTTTGGCAAAAGCTTTTTTTTTTTTCTTTTTGGAGGGCAATTGGGGTTAAGTGACTTGCCCAAGGTCACATGGCTAGTTTTTTGTGTTAAGTGTCTGAGACCAGATTTGAACTCAGGTCCTCCTGACTCAAGGGCCAGTGCTCTACTCACTGTGCCACCACCCCCTCAAAAAGCTTCTTTTTTCATCTATTGAGATAATCATATGATTTTTGTTAGTTTTGTTGTTGATATGGTCAATCATGCTGATAGTTTTCCTAATATTGAACCAGTCCTGCATTTCTGGTATAAATCCTACCTGGTTATAGTGTATTATCTTTGAGATAATTTGCTGTAATCTCTTTGGTAAAATTTTATTTAAAAATTTTGCATCTATATTCATTAGTCTCCCTTCTAATTCTTTTTTTTTTTAAACAATTGGGGTTAAGTAACTTGCTCAAGGTTACAAGGCCAGTTATTTTTGTGTGGGTGCCGAGTATCTGAGGGCAGAACCAATTCTGGGTCTCCCCACACCGGGCAGGTGCTCTTACTAACTGTGTCACCTGGCCGCATCTCTTCTAAGTGCATTGATTTTCTTTGTGAAGAATCTTTTCAATGTTATGCAATCAAAATTGGCCACTGTCTTTCCTATGTGCTCTCTCTCTGAGCTTTGTTTGGTCAAGAACTCTTCTGGTATATCAATAGTTTTAAAAGTAGCACTGTCCCTGTAACTTTGATTTGGTTGGTAATATTTTATTTCATATTTTTTCATCAATATTCCTTTGTGATATGTCTCTGTAGGTTTTTTTTCATTGTTTTGACTCTCATTTAGGTACCAACCATATTTGTAACATAGAAGGAATCTGGGCAGGATTTTTACTTTTGCAAAAATGAAGTTTATTTAATATTGGTTTTAATTGTGCTTTGAATTTTTGATGCAATTCATCTGGTCCTAGGGCTTTTTTTTCCTTTCAAAGTTTATTTATGCCTTGTTTAATTTTTTTTCTCTGATATTGGGCTATTTAAAATTTTTATTTCCTGTTCTGTTTATCCCTATATTTTACATTTCTCTAAATATTAGTTTCACTTAAGTTATCAGTTTTGTTGGAATATAATTGAGCAAAAGTTTCCAATAATTTCCTTTATTCCTTATTTGTTGTGATTTCTCCTTTTTGATTTTTGATACTGGCAACTTGGTTTTTCATTCTCCTTTTTAAAATCACATTATATAACAGTATCATTTGTTAGTTCCTTCAAAAATAGCTCCTAATTTTATTTACCATTTCAGTGGGTTTTTTGAAAATTGATTTTGATTTTGCTAAATTTTTTAAAGATTTCTAGTTTGAACAAAAACTCTGGGAAAACTGGAAAATAATATGGCAAAAACTAGGCATAGAGCAACATCTTACACACTATACCAAGATAAAGTCAAAGTGGGTACACTATTTAGATATAAAACTGATACTATAAGCAAATAAGGAGAGCAAGAAATAGTTTACCTGTCATATCTATGGAGAAGGGAAGAATTTATGACCAAACAAGAGATAGAGAACATTATGTAATGCAAAATGGATGATTTTGATTACATTAAATTGAAAAGTTTTTGCACAAAGTCAATGCAACCAAGATTAGAAGGGAAGCAGAAAGCTGGGAAACAATTTTTATAGCCAGTGTCTCTGATAAAGGCCTCATTTCTAAAATATATTGAGAACTGAGTCAAATTAATAAGAGTACAAGTCATTCCCCAGTTGATAAATGGTCAAAGGATATGAACAGACAGTTTTCAGAGGAAGAAATTAAAGTTATATATAGTCATTTGAATAAATGCTCTAACCAGTACTGATTAGAGAAATGCAAATCAACACAACTCTGAAGTACCACATCATGCCTATCAGATTGGCTAACATGACAAAACAGGAAAATGATAAATGTTGGAGATGTGGGAAAAATTGGAACACGATGCATTGTTGATGGAGTTGTGAACTGATACAACCATTCTGGAGAGCAATTTGGAACTATTCCCAAAGGGCTATCAAACTGTGCATACCCTCTGACCCAGAAGTACCATTTCTAAGTCTGTATTCCAAAGAGATCATAAAAACAGGAAAAGGACCCACATGTACAAAAATATTTATAGCAGCTTTTTTTTTTTTTTTGTGGTGGCCAAGAACTGAAAATTGAGGGTATGTCCATCAATTGGTGAATGACCAAATAAGTTGTGGTATATGAATGTAATGGAATACAATTATGCTGTAAGAAATTTTAAGCAGGTAGACTCCAGAAAAACCTGTAAAGACTTAAACGAATTGATGCTGAGTGAAGTGAGCAGAACCAGGAGAACACCGTACACAGTAACAGCCACATTGTATGATGGCTGACTTTGATAGACTTAGCTCTTCTTAGCAATGCAATGACCTAAAATAACTCCAAAACACTCATGATGGAAAATGTCACCCACACCCAGAGAAAGAAATATGGAGTCTGAATGCAGATGGAAGCATACTATTTTCCCTCTTCTTAATTTTGTTTTGTTTTTTCTTTATCATTGTTTCATTTGTTCTAATTCTTCTGTATAACATGACTAATGTGAAAGTACATTTAATACAAATGTATATGTAGAGCCTCTATTTGGTTACATGCCATCTTGGGGATGGGGAAGGGAAGGGAGGTGGAGAAAATTTAAAACTTCTGCAAGTGAAATGTTGAAAACTAAAAATAAATAAATTACTTTATGAAAAAGAAATGATGAACAGGTGGACTTCAGAAAAACCTGGAAAGACTTATATGAACTGATGCTGAGTAAAGTGAGCAGAACCAGGAGAACAGTAACAGCCACATTATTCTCAGTTAGTTCTCAGCAATGTAATGACCTAAAACAACTTCAAAACACTCATCATGGAAAATGCCATCCACATCCAGAGAAAGAATGCAGATCGAAGCATACTATTTGCTCTCCTTTTCTTTTGTTATTTTGTTTTGTTTCTCTTTGGTTTCCCCCATTAGTTCTTCTAATTCTTCTTTACATCTTGACTAATGTGAAAATAAGTTTAATATGAATGTATAAGTAGAGCCTATATCAGATTGCATGCCATCTTGGGGAGGGGGGAGGAAAGGGAAGGGGAGAAAATTTAAACTCAAAATCTTACAGAAGTGAATGTTGAAAACTAAAAATAAATAATTTAAAAAATAAACTCCTTAAGGAAAAAAATGTCTAGTTTGTGGTTTATTTGGGATTTTTATAGTTGAATGACCAATTCATTGATATGTTATCTCCTTCATTTGTTAAGGAAAATGTTTGGAGATAAAAATTTTCTCCTAAGGGCTGCTTCAGCTGCATCCCAAAAGTTTTGGTCTGTTATTTTTTTCTTTTTTATTTAAAATGAAGTTATCTCTTATATTAATAATTCATTCTTTGTCCCACAAATTCTTTAGGATTACATTGTATAGTCTCTATTTTAAGTTTAAATTCTTGCTTCAAAGAACCTCTATTATAATAATCTTGGAGTCAATAAATGATGTTTTAAATTTTTCTGCATTTGTTTATAAGTTTTTTTTGTGACTAACAGTCAATTTTTGTAAAGGTTCTATGCACAGCTGAAAAATATATGGATTCCTTTCTTCTTGCATTGATTAACCACAGGAAATCTATTAACATTTAATTTTTCTAAAATTTTACTCAAGGCTTTAACTTCTTTCTTGTTAGATTTGTCTACCTCTAAAACAAGTACACTGAGGTTCTCAACTATTACAGTTTTGCTGTTTCTGTAATGAATATATTTTTTCTTTAAGTAATTAAATGCTATGCCATTTGCTTGCAGACATATTTTTATTTCATTGTCTATAGTGCCTTTAAAAACAATGCAGTTTCACTGTCATTTTTTTAATCATGTTTGTTTTTACTGTTGTGTGATCATGATTGCTACCCTGCTTTTTTGAGTTCATCTGAACTATAATCAATTCTGATTGATTGAGGGGTCTACTCTAGCTCCTCATTTTAACTCTTTGTAAATCTTTAGATCTCAGGGATGTTTTTTTTTAAACACCATATTATTGAATTTCTTTGCTTTCTAATCCAATATCCTTTTCCCTCTTATTGATGAATTGATTACATTCATAGTTTTGATTAAGTATGTATTTCTCTCCCATCATATGCATTTATACTTTTTTTTTTCTTTCTCCTTACCCTTTTCATCCATTAAAATTTCTTTTTTCCCCCACTTTAAGGGAATACTCAGTTTTTCCAGGTAAGTTAGTCTTGGTTGAAAGCCTTTATCTTTTGCCTTTGGGATACTGTATTCCAGTTATTTCCTCTCATTTATAGTAGCAGATGTTTCAAGTCTTGTGTCTTGTGCAATTTTGACTGATTCTCTTTTACTTGAACTCTTTAATTCTTGTTGCTTGTCATATTTTTTCTTTGAAAATTCTGGATTTTGGCAATGACCTTTCTGGAAGTTTTCCTTTTTGTTTTTTTCTCAGAATATAACTGGTGGTTTCTTTCTGTTTTCATGATGCCTTTTGGTTCTACAAGATCTAAGCTATTTTGTGATTTCTTGAAATATGGTTTTCTAATATTCTTGTTTGTTCCTGGTTCTCAGGGAATCTAATAATTTCTAAATTATATCTCCTTAATTTATTTTCTAGGTGAATTGTTTTTGGTAATAAGTACTTTATAGTTATCTTGTATTTTTTCCAATTTTAATTTTTGCTCTAATAATTCTTATTGCCTTCTGGAGCCATTGATTTCTACTTGGTCCCTTTCTAATTTTCAGGGAGTCCTTTACTTATGTAACTTTTTTCACCTTCCATTCTAAGCTATTTATTCTCCTTTCAGTTTTTTATCCCAGAGCCCTTATTTCACTTATAATTTTATTTTCTTTCTATTTAATTTCTCTCAGGTACTCCAGTAGTTCTTGTGCCAAGACCATTTTTTCTTTTTCTTTTTTTAAAATTTTTTTTTTTTGGTTTTTGGAGTGGGGAAGGCAGGGAAATTGGGATTAATTGACTTGCCCAAGGTCACACGGCTAGTTTTTTGTGTATGTATTAAGTGTCTGAGGCTGGAATTGAACTCAGGTCCTCCTGACTCCAAGGCCAGTGTTCTATTCACTGCACCACCTAGTCACTCCTAAGGCCATTTTTTCTTAAGCCTCTTGTATTAGTTGTGAATTAACTCACTTCTGGGATTGTATCTTAAATAGCACTGAATGTATATTTCTTTATCACTTTTGATGTCTTCTTCTGTTTGCTCATATTTCTAGCCCCAGTTCCTGATTTGGGACTTTGTGTTAAGGACAGACTCTGCCCCCTCTTGCATTTTTGGATAGAGTAATTGGACCTTCTTTTTTCTTGACTAATTTCCCGGGTTCCTTTTATTGGCTTTTATCTGCAAGGAGCATTGATAGATTTTAGAACCCCTTAATTGTTCAGGTTAATAGTACAGCAATCTTCATACCCTTCTTGAGCATTTCAGGTCAGTTGTTATCAACTTCCAGCATCCCAGTCTGAGTGTTAGATCTCCCTGTGTCTGAAATCTGAGTAGTCAGAGTTCTTTGGATTTCCAACCACCCAAGAACATCTGAGCATTCTGGTCTCCCTGATCTTGGGTACAGAGTGCTGTAGGCTTCAGGTACCCTTTGAACACCTTTGAGCAATGCTGTTAGATTTCTGACTTGTTTACCTATGCTGGGGCTAGATTTTCTGGCAGGGACCTCTTTCCATACCCCTAGCTTCTGGCTGTCATTTTTTACAGTCCTGAACTTGATGAGGGTACTTGCTATATGTGGTATCTTTTTAAATTTATTGATCATTATTTTATTTGGTGACCTTTTTAGATCTTTGCTGGAGTAGGTGGAGACCTAAGCTCTACAACAGATGTAACCTTTTCTGTGTGACCTTGGGCAAGTCACTCAATCCCAATTGCCCTGCTTTCCCCCCTCCAAAAAAAAAAAGACAAAGGTAAGCTTTTGTGTAGCCATCTTAATCAGAAGTTTATTACCTAATCTTTTTCATTTTAAAAAATGTATTGTTCTCCTTCCAGTTTCTCTTTAAAATGTTAATTGGGTCTCTTGTGAAGCTGTCAATAAATTTTATGCCACTGCTTTTCACTGTTTTATGAGTCAGTAGGACATATAATCTTCTACTATCCTTTCTTATAAGATTTTACAAATAAATGTAAAATCATTTGTTGTTTCTGCCTGCTATATCTATTTGCTTGACAAGGAAATAAAGTTTTATTTGGCAGAATTGGTTTATAATTTCCTTTGTTTTTTTTTCTTTGTAGTGATTAGTTAGTATTGGTTACATTTCTTTAGAAAATAGTAATGATTTGTATGTCTCTTGTTTTGTCTATTATTTTTTAGCATCAACAGTTTGTTTGACAGTTTGACCTCTTGGTCAGGCTGCCCCAATTGCACATCAAAACTTCTCATTTTTATCATTTTAAAAAATTTGCTATTTTTATCTTTGCACTAATAAATTGATTGTCAGACTGTACATTGATTTAGAAATTACTCCCATGTTAGTAACTAGTTTATTTCTTGTCTGTTAAAATATAATCAGTTTCATTTTTTTGTGGATGCTATTGTATGCCCTCCATACCAAGTACCTCCCAATATTTTTCCTGAAGAATGTTAATATAAAATTTCTGTATCAGTCAACAAACTTTTTGTTTCTATTGTTTCTTAGACCTGAATTATGTTTCCAACATACCTTTTTTTTTTGCTGTCCTCCTCTATGCCTCTGTTTGCGTGAAAATCATCAAATATTAAATTGTGTTGATTTAATTTGGAGCGTCTTAGCAAGTTATTCATACAGTTTCAGTTAAATTTTAAAAACCATATATTTATTATGAACATTGTAGTATAAGATGACCAAGTTTCCCATGAAGTATTTATTGTTGTCTTTGGATTCCTCTTGCTTTATTTTTTTCTTCTTTATATTTCTTTTATGTTTTGATATTTTCTGTTTCTTACATCACTGTAGTTATCCCAACTATCTCTTTCCCTCCTCCTACCAAAAAGGCCATCCCATATGACAAAATAGTATTTTTTAGAGAAGAAAAAACAACAACAAAACTCCCAGCCCAACTAATAGATAATTGAAAGCGTTCAAAAAAATTTGCAAAGTGTAATACCTGTGGACCTTCTACCTCCATGAAGGAGTAAGTTGAAGGTGTCTTTTCATATTTCTTAATTCAAGTCCTGTTTGATCTTTATAATTTTATTACATTTACTTTTTTTGGTGTGTAGTTCTTTCCATTTACATTGTTGTATTTACTGTATTTTTCCTTTGACTCTGCTTCCCTGACTCTGCATCAGTTCATATAGATTTTTCCATGCTTCTCTGAATTCATCACATGTATCATTTCTTACAGCACAGTCATATTCCACTGTATTCATGTACTACAATTTGTTTAGCCATTCCCCAGTTGATGGACATCTACTTATTTCCAATTCTTTGCTGTCACAAAAAGAGCTGTTTTAAATATTTTGTCAACTATGGGGACTTTCTTCTTATCAATGGTATACTTAGGGTATAACTCCAGTAATGGAGTTTCTGTTTCAAAACATATAGACATTTTAGTCACTTTATATTCATAATTACAAATTGCTTTCCAGAATGGTTGTACCATTTCACAACTTCACAAATAATGTATTAGGGTACTTATCATTCCATAACCCCTCCAAAATTGAATATTGCCATGCTTTGTCATTTTTGCCAATTTGCAGGAGGGTTTTTATTTTGACACTAAAAACTAATGTTCTGGCTAATGTGAAAATATGTTTTACATGACTTCATATGTGTAATGTTGCTTGCCTTCTACTAGGTGGGAGAGGAAAGATAGAGACTAGTTCAAGGAGATTTCTGGAAGAATCAGAAAAGCCAGATGAATTTCTATTATCCCTGAAGTGATTGGATTCACCCTAGAACTCTGGAACTAAGTGGTGAAACTGGATGGAATATGGATTCTCTTTCTCAATGACCATGAAAGAGAAGAGAAAGTCTTAAGATACCACAGTTGAAGTGGACCTTAAAAGACAATAATTAAATAAATAAATAATTAAAGACAATATAATCTAAGCCCTTCATTTTATAATTTGCACTAGGGGGATTAGGAAATGGAAATAGAAAATGTAGAAATGATGGCTAAAGGCCTGATTAACTTGTACCAAAATAGAAGGATTAATGAAACTATGTTTGAAATTATATACCAGAATATACTTTGATCTCTGTGCACTTTGGTAAAATAGTTATACTCTGAATGACATACAGGGCTGTGCAAAAGCAAATACTCTGAAGTAAGGTACAACATGAAAAGTGAAGGGCTTAAGGATGAGGCTATTAGATGGAGCTTTTCCTGAATTTCTCCAGCTATTAGTGACTTCAACTATCTTGTATTTATTTGGGCTGTATTTTGTACATGCTTTTAATAATAATAATATCTAGCATTTATAGAATGCATACTATATGCCAGGCCCTGTGCTAAGTGCTTTTCAAATATTTTAACCTTACAACAACCCTGTGATGAAAGTGCTATTATTATCCTCATTTTACAGATGAGGACACTGAAGCAAACAGAAGCTAAGTGACTCCCAGGGTTACACAGCCAATAAGTGTCTAAGGCTGGATTTTAACTCAGGTCTTCTTGAACTTCAGGTCCAACACTCTATCCCCTAGCTGCCCCACATGCTTAAATGTTGTCTCCCCCTAGAGAATTTAAGATCTTTGTTTCATTTTATCTTTGTATCCCAGTGCCTACTATAGTACCTGACAGAGAATTGATGTTTGTTGATTTCATTTATTATTCAAGTTTAGCTTCTGATGCAATCATGGACCGATCATGTCTCCATAATATTGTTCAAATAATATTTTTTTTATTTTTTTTTATTTTTTATTTTTAAGCAATCAGGGTTAAGTAACTTGCTCAAGGTTACACGGCCAGTTATTTCTGGGTGTGGCGCTGAGTGTCTGAGCCCGGGATTCAATCTCCAGGTCGTCCCAACACTGGAGCCGGTACTCTTACTCGCTGAGCCACCTGGCCGCCCCTAAGCAATTGGGGTTAAGTAACTTGCTCAAGGTTACACGGCCAGGTGTTTCTGGGTGGGTGCTAAGTGTCTGAGCCCGGGATTAGATCTCCAGGTCTTCTCAACACTGGAGCCGGTGCTCTTACTTGCTGTGCTACCTGGCCGCCCCTGTTCAAATAATATTGGGAGAAGAGAAATAGAGACCCATTGTAGCACAAATATTTGTAGTCCAAATATTTAGTATAGATAAGAACTGAAAACTTATGGTGGCATTGTTGGTGGTTGGATTGGGCACTGGATATCATTTGATACTATGTCTGAGTCTGTGATTGTTGCTAATGTACCAAGAGGCCCTGAAAAGGGAAAGAAAAAACTTTGGATATTCTTATAGCCTCTGTGATCCTGGTGCCATGTGAAACATGATTTCAGACCTGATTTACTACCATCCCAAGGAAATTTAAATAGTATGAAGCTTATTTTATGTATAATTTGTATCTTGTGAACCATCTGGCCCAGTTGTCAGATAAGGATCTGGTGAGAACTATAACTGGGCAATGTCTGTGGTATTGTTCAAACCTTCCCTTGCTTTGGGAACAGAGGCATGTTACCAGGGGAAGTCCTAGTGCAAATGGAGATCAGGTAACAAGCCAGTTTCAACGATGTGGTAAACAGACAAATAAGCAGGAAAGCCAGGGGTGAGAGGTGGTTTCAAAAGTGCAAACAAGGTAAAAACCAAAAATTTAGAGGTAAGCAAGAGGCTACAAGAGTTCAGTTCTGACAGGCAAGGAGTCATAGTAAACAAAAACAAAAACAAAAAACAAATTGACTTAAGAGACAATCATTGCACCCCATCATTCCCTCAAGCTGTCATCCTATAGCTTTCCACCCTTTCTTAGAAAGACACATAGAAAAAGTTGTCTATACTTGTAGCTTCCACTTCCTCTCCCTCTTCTGCCCTTTACATTCTGGCTTACAAGTTCTTTCCTCAATCTAAACTGCTCCCTTCAAAGTTACCAACTATTTCATAATAGCCAAATATGGAATTTTCTCAGTCCTTATCTGTCTTGACCATTCTGTTATGGGCTGTTCAGGAAAGACTAACATCTCTGGTGTGAGGGCTTGCTGAGCCCTTTTCAAGGCTGTTCATCCATCTTTGGTGTCCACCTGTCACCCAACTTTCACCTGTGGCTCCAGAAGCTGTAGCATGCTCAGTGACCGCACCTCGGTAAAGCAGTCGTGACAGACAGGCTAAATCAGTTGAGGGTAACCAACAGGCTTCAACTCCATCAGTGAGATAGGGCAGTGTCTTCCCCAAGCATGTGAAGACTGGCCCTGGCAGAATGGGCTGATGTTTTATTCCAGTAGCCATGAAGGTGGTTGATACAAACTCTTAGAGTTTCGTCAGTCAGCAAAGACACCAAGGTCATCCAGTGCATCCCAGACCATCACCAGTCATCTTGACTTCTGTCTTGCCATTGGATTTCAGCGACTCTGGAAGAGACAGTGAGGCTAACAACTTTGTGTAACTATGCCTTACTTTAATTCATAAGCAAGGAAAGATATCATCCATCATATAACATGAAGTCATTGGTCCTCTTTGAAAAACAAAGGATGAACAACAATATTTGATATCACTATTCTTTCTTCTTTTCTTTTATATTTGAAGTTTTTCCTGGACCCTTGGAGAGTTTGTTATTTGTCAGTGGAATTTGAAAATCTGACCACTGTGTTTTGGAATTTGCAGCATAAATTTTTTCCTTGAGGCAATCTGTAAATTTCTTTTGATTGGCACTTTATTTTTTATATTCAGAAGGTCTGGGTAGTTATCTTGTATTATTTCTTACATTATAGTGTTCAAGTTTTTTTTTGTCTCATGTTTTTCTGGAATCCCTATAATTCTTAATGGGTCTCTGTGCACCCTGTATTCAAGATCAATGTTTTGCTTGTATGAAGATCATGCTTTCTCTTAACGTTATTGATTTTTTGCTTCTTCCAGATTGTCCCTCTATTTAAATTCCCAATCAGGTATCTTCTATTTTGTTGTTGTTGCTGTTGTTGTTTTTGTAAGACTTGCCACTGTGGATTCAAGTTTTTCAAATCTGTCAATAATTTCTGCTGTCCTGGATATTCTTCTTTCTGGGTTTTATGATCCTGTTCTCTCCTGGTTTTCCTCCTATGTGTCTGATAATTCCTCCTTAATAACTCCTTTGCTGAATCATCATATTATGCTACCTAACTATGGGAATTTATTTTGTATATATATTTTCAACCCAATCTGAAATCCCCAGATCTGTCCATAATCTATTGGCTTTGCTCTTTGAAAGCAGGGAACTGTTTCGTTATTTCTTGTTTACCCAGAATTTAGTGGGTGCTAGATGAATACTTCTTGTTTTATTGATTCAGTGGATTCATGCCCCAGTCTAGACTCACTCTAGTTCTCTTCAGCTGGAGAACATACTTTATGCCTGCTTTCTTCATATAATACCCACAATCTACAGGGCAGTAAGCTACCATAATTCAGGGCTTTTTGCAGAGTAGTCACTTAATATGTCTTTTGAATTTGCTATATCTGTGTGGCTACAGACCATTTTTATAGGATTTGTTATTTAATTCCATGTTCAAAATTGTCCACTTTGCAAATTGTGTAGCATTAAAAAAATTCATTTGCCTTTATAAAATTTCTATACAAATTCGCTCAGTTTCAGACCTAGCCAAATTCTGTAAGAGCCCCCAGAAGAGATTATGGGAAAGGCTTTCATTCACTACAGCCTACCACCCCCAGGTTAACATACCCATGAAGCATAATAACCAAGAAAGCAATCAATTATAACAATGTTATGTGGAAGACTCACAGCATAAACTGGGTCCCATTCCTCCCTGTGGAACAACTTGCTATACACTGTCCTTGGCTCACCTTTTCAGTTAACATATGGCTTCTTTCCATTTATCTTCTTCATGGAAGCACCAGAAAGTCAACAAATCACCACCTGGGGAACATGGAAACATTACCTTTAATGGAAATTTAATCCATTCAAGTGAGTAGTAGAATGAAACTTGGTAGCACATGACAAGACCAGTGAAGAGTAAGGGCTCTATTAGGAGAGCCTGGAGATGTAGGCCTGGTTAGAACCATATACTCAATAGATATTTAGGTCCATTCTCCATCTTGTAGTTCAATCCTGTTACTTTTAAGCTAGGACTGATATATAAACTTAAAAGGTTTCACCTAGTCTTTTACGCCTCCTACTTCAATTTTGTATGTTCCATATGGAATACCAGAGAAACAGTAGAAACAACCAGCATCTGTTTGAGTTATTTCCTAATGATGAGGGATGGCTCCCAATAGTTTCAGCAGGAACTCTGATTTTATCTTAAGACCAGAGAACCTGCGATTCAGTCTGGAAAGAATTCAGCTCAGGCTAACTTGGAGTCAGAGTTGTAAAAGTTTGTTATATGCCTTTCATCGGGCAAGGATCCTTAGGGGACCTGCAAGCTTAAAGAAGACACAGGCATAGCTTTTAAAGAGTTAAGGCTATTCATTAGATGTCAATTAGGCTGACCAGGTGAGAAGAAGGTAGGATTAGGGAGGAGTTAAGGTGGGGCCAATGTTTAAAGGAACATGCAATCTATATGCAACTGCGAAGGCGCAGGTATATTACCCATGATTCACTGGGAAAAAGCCCAAGGGGGGGCTACCTAGAGGTGTGGTTTTAGGCTTAAAATGTCACTAAGTTGGCTAACAGTCAAGGGCTGATGGAGAAGTTCCCCGTCTGCCACCTATCAGTGTCATGTTTGACAGGATTGATGTCTGGGAACCAACATTAGGGAGAGATAATTGCTTAAGGAGTTAACCTAGAGATGGAGTATTGAAGGATTCATGGGGGCATCGGGACACTATACAAGGGGGAAATAATAGTTGCCTAAGCTGGAATGTTTATAGATACTTTTGTGAAGGATTCATAGGAATCGTTTGTTATTGTTCCAAATTGAGATAGTTGTTGCTGGGCAGTTATTGCTCTGAAGCTAGGGGCGGGGGGAGAAGGGGCAGAGTTAATTCTCTGAGACTGGGGGGGGGGTAATGTGATTTTACAAACTGGTTTTACAGACTGATGTTACAAAGTGGTATTATAAACTGATATTACAAATATAGATCCCAAGCACCCCATCATTACTGATGTTACAAATTGGTATTACAAATTAAGTTTACAAATTGATCTTACAAACATAGATCCCAAGCACCCCATCACTAAGAGGACTGGTCCAGGATGCCTTGGATTGTAGACAGAATCAAGGTTAGCACCATACTACATAATAGATTAGAAGAGGTTGTGGTTCAGAGGATTGCACCTGGCCATTAGCAGAGGATGTTCATATTCTGAATTTTGAGAGTCATGAGAATCTAAATTCAAATCCTGCCTTAGGCACTTACTGATTATGTGTCCCTGGGCAAGTCACTTAAACCGCTGTCAGATTCAGTTTCCTCATCTATAAAAATGGATATCATAACAGTACCTACCTTATGGGGTTGTTGTGAGGCTCAAATGAGATGATATATTTAAAAGGGCCTTGTAAACCTTGTTTGTTATACTTACTTTCGATGATGGTAATGGTATTTCACAAAGTGGTACCAAGAGTGGCCTTGACCAACCTTTTCAGGGCACAGAGGGATGAAGGTACCATTGCAAGAAGATGCTATTAGCATAGGAATTTGTACAATATGACTAAGTTGGGGGTGTAGACTGGATCAACTAGAGCCTTTTCATTTTTCTACACTAGCCATGTTCAGTGCATGAGATAGCATTCCACTACTGTGTTTAAAGAGAGGAAGGTGTATTTATACTTACTGCTATATTTTGAGACTGCCTACAGAAACTTCTTTAATGATAATTAACATTTACATAGTGCTTTAAGGTTTGCAAAGAACTGTACATGTGTTATTTCATTTGATCCTCACAACAGCCTGTGAGCTAGGTGCTATCTATTATCGCCATTTCACAGAGAAAACAGGCTAAAAGAGGTTAAGTGCTTGCAAGGATTAGAAGCAGAATTTGAATTTAGGTCCATCTGACTCTGGAGCCAGTGTTCTTTCCACTATACTATTCTGGCTTCTGGGAATTGAAAAAAAAAAAAGGCGATTTCAATTTGTAGCAGAGAAACATGGTTGTAGTTGTCCCAGTGACCTGGGTGAGGTTTTCTTGCCCATAAAAAGTATGTGTGTGCTCCACTGGGGCACTGACCATCTGGGAAGACAGCCAGAAGGCAGGGTAATGATTGTGCTATTTATGTGTTCCTTATTCCCTCTGCAGCATTGTGGTCATTTGGTGTAGCACTAAACTGACTTATACAAGAGTATGTTGAGATATGTAGCACTGGAATAAGGGCATAGGCACTTTACAACTGTAATGAACTCTGTAAGGAGGATTCAGTGACCAGCTGCATATCTAGTTAAATATTCTGAGCCTCCTTTCCCCTCCCTAAAAGGCACTGCTTGATTGGGCTTCAGATGTGGCACTCAGGAGTAAATCTCTAGATCTGAGAGTTTTCTGTAAAATAGGATGCCATAAAAATGCTCCCTTTTTTCTTTCTCTTTTTTAACTACCCTACTTCATCCCCCAATCCTCCTCATATACTCCCCTACACACATGGGAAAAAAATTAAAAAGCCCTCAAAACAAATATGCATAGTCAAGCCAAATAAATTCCCACACTGTATGCATACCAAAACCAAACATATACGCCCCGCTCTACCTTTTTCTGGAAGTGGGCAGCATTTTATCCTGAGTCCTCTGGAGTTGTTTTTGGTCACTGTACAAATACAATCCAGTAGGTTCACTGTACTAATCCTATAATATACAGTGGAAGTTGCTTTTGTGAATCAGTCCCTGATAATTATTTGTTTCTTTTTCATGTAAGTAGACTTTCTTATACCAATAGGAAGGAAGAATGTTCAAAGAAAAAGAAATTCCATTATTTGGCTTTCTGATTGCATTCTAAGTAAACAGCCATTACTGTATCATAAACTTCAAACTAAATGATATTTTATCATATTTTTAAAAGATAATAAGTTGAAAGTAAGCATTTACATTATATAAATAGGGCTAAGTGATTAGTTGTGAAAGGCTAAGGAAAAGCTAAAACAGTGTAAAAATAGTAGACCTGTAGAAAGTTATCAATCCTCTTTTTTGCCTTTTGGAGGGCAATTGGGGTTAAGTAACTTGCCCAAGATTACATGGCTAGCTTTTTTGTGTGGGGGTGTTAAGTGTCTGAGGCTGGAACCAAACTCAGGTCTTCCCGACTGAGGGCAGGTGACTCACTCACTGCGCCACCTAGCCACCTCTACCAATCCTCTTTTTGATTAGCCTGAAAAGGCCTAATTCCGAAAAGACCTTCTCACTTGAACAACATTCTCTGTTGCAAAAACCTCTTGTTACACCAGAAATTACAGGTCAAAAATGCTATTTAGAAGGAATAGGAAGGAGAGAATACTGTTTACATGGGACATACTTTGCTGTACATGAAAGAAACCCCTCATTTCAACTTCCTAAAAACCAAGATCAGATGTTTAACATCAAACATTAAATAAGCAGAATTAAGAATTTGGCAGCTGCCTGTATTTTAGCTAAATTAGTTTCAGTTGTGGAGTTTGGCATTTTCCCCAGGAAACCATGTTACCATTTCACAATGCAGCATCAGGGGAATACTATGAACTTTTGTTCTAATAGAGATTCCTTTTGCTCTATTCAGATTTCCACCGTTTAGTAAGGCCCTGGGTACATGGGAGTTCATCTGTGCAATAGTGGACTGACTCATCTTTCCATAAGACATATTTCTCTGAACTGCTGAGACCATTCATGGGTGTCAAAGAGCAGTCAGTATAGGGTTGGCTCCTATATTCAAATATGTCAAACAACGCAGGTTACTCTTTGTTTTTATGGATAAAATGAAATGGTCTCTTGAATTATTCAGAAATTTAAGACCTAAACTGCTTCTTTATACACAGTGACTGATTAAACATTTGGTGGCTCATAGTGTTATATGATTCTTGGGTGATGGGGACTTTTAAAAAGAGATAGTACTTTCTTGGAGCTTACCAAGAAAGTCTGGGAGATTTAAAATGAACAAAAGAAGAAAACAATTATAAATTATACACAAGTATTAAGGAGACAAAAAGTAAGAAAGTGATTGTTGAGTACTGTTAATCAATACTGAGATTCTGAGAATCATGGATCTAATAATTTTGTTGTTCAGTCATGTCCAACTCTTCTTGATTTCTTTTGGGATTTTCTTGACAAATACACTGGAGTGGTTTGCCGTTCCCTTCTCCAGCTCATTTTACAGATAAAGAAACTGAGGCCAACAGGGTCAAGTGACTTGTGCAGGGTTACACAGTTTCTGAGGCCACATTTGAACTCAGAAAGATGAGGCTTCTGACTCCAGGCCCAACACTCTATCCACTACACCACCTAGCTGCCTTAAAGAATAATGATAATAATAGCCAATAATAAATATTTACAAAGCACCTCCTATGTGCTAAGTACGGTGCTAAGTGCTGGGGATGCATTGTCTGTCCTCAGGGAAGATAGAAAACTAAAAAGGTGGGGTAAGGGGAGCCAGAGGTATGATGTTCATGGAGTTCAAATGTTATGTTTATATAAAACAACCCTGCATTCTTGGTATAATTCCAGCCCAGTTATAAGGTATAATCTTTTTCACATGTTGCTGTAGCCTTTTTGCCAATATTTTAAATCAGTTTTCCTTAAGAAATATTCTCCTATAATTTTCTTTCTCTGCTTCCTGTCTCTCTTTATGTCTCTTTAATTTAGGTTTTAGGACCATATTTGTCTTATAGAAGAAGGAGTAGTTTGTTAGGATCTTTTTTCCCCTATGTTTCCCAAATAATTTATGTAATATTCTTTGAATTCACTTTTAAGTCCATCTAGTCCTAGTGTTTTACCCCCATGGGAGTTCCTTAATGTTTTGTTTCTTTTTCTGAGATTGGGTTATTTAAATTCTCTTTTTCTTGTTTTGTTAATCTGTATCTTTTATATTTTTGTAAATATTCATCCATTTTATTTAAGTCATCAGTATTGTTATCATATAATTGGGCAAAGTAGTTTCTAATAGCTCCTTTTACTTCCTCTCCATTTGTTGTAGATTTTCCTTCATTTTAGATAAAGGGAATTTGCTTTTTCTTTCTTTTTTGTCAGGTTAGCCAATGGCTTATTTTAATAGTTGTTTTTAAAAAAAAAAGCAGCTCCTGATAGGTCAGGCTTAGCGGTTCACACCTATAATCCTTGTTAATGGTGGATCATTGGAGCTTCAGAGTTCTGAACTGCAGTGTGCTAAACTGATCAGGAGTCCTCACCAAGTCTGGGACTAATATGGTGATCCCTGGGGAGCAAGGGACCACCAGGCTACCTAAGGAGAAGCAAACTGGCCCAGATCAAAATGGAGCATATCAAACCTTCTTTGCCTATCAGCAGTAAGTTCCATTGCATGAGTGGCAGCTGCATATCCAGCCTGAGTGAGATGAGACCCAGCATCCAATCAATAAATCCACCAACCAATGATTAAATGAATGAATGAATGAATGAACAGCTTCTGGTTTTATCAATTAATTCAGTGGGGAATTTTTTTCTTTCAGTTTTGTTAATGTCTTCTTAAATTTGAAGAATTTCTAGTTTGGTATTTAGTTATTTTTTTTTCTAATTTGTTGCTTTTCTAGGTGTGTTTTTTTTTTTTGCTAGATATTAGCTCATTGATTAGTTTTTTCCTTTTTTGTTGATTAAAATGTTTAGACACATAAATTTTTCCCTAAGGGCAACTTTGTATCCTAAAAGTTTTGGTCTTTTGTGTCACTGTTATTTCCTTTGATAAAAGTATCAATTATTTGAGGCAGAGCCAAGATGACAGAGTAAAGGCAGGGACTCGCCTGAGCTCTCACCCAAACCCCTCAAAATACCTTTAGAAATGACTCCAAACAAAATCTAGAGCAGCAGAACCCACAAAAAGATGGAGTGAAACAATTTTCTAGCCCAAGAAAACTTGGAAGGTCAGCAGGAAAGGTTTGTCGCATCAAGGTGAGAAAGGAGCACAGTCCAGTGCAGACCATGCTGGCATAGCCCAGACCCCAGCAAACCAGGAGCAGGTCTTGGGAGCCACTGAATCACCAGCAGCAGTGGAGGCAGCAGCAGCAGCAGCAGCTGCTTCCAGAGCTCTCAACCCACAGACAGTAAAGGGGTAGAACAACTGGTCAGAAGGAGATTACAGGGATCCCTTTGCAAGCTCTTTAACAAAGAGCTAAAAGTCAAGTAATAGGCTGAGAATGTGAGCAAACAACAGAAAAAAATTCTGACTATAGAAAATTACTATGGTGACAAGGAAGATCAAAATACACACTCAGAAGAAAATAACAAAGTCAAAGCTTCTACATCCAAAGCCTCCAAGAAAAATATGAATTGGTCCCAAGCCATGGAAGAACTCACAAAGGATTTTGAAAATCAAGTAAGAGAGGTAGAGGAAAAAGTAGGAAGAGAAATGAGAGTGATGCAAGAAAATCATGAAAAGAGTCAACAGCTTGATAAAAGAGACACAAAAAATACTGAAGAATATAACACCTTAAAAAACAAGACTAGGCCAAATGGTAAAAGAGGTACAAAAAAAAGTATTTATTATTTTTCTATCATTTGTTCTTTGACCACCTATTCTTTAGAATTAAATTATTTTGTCTTCATTTAAATTTGAATCTTTTTTCCTTTTTTAAAAAATCTTATTTTTTTTAGTTTACAAAATTCATTTCCACAAAATTTTGAGTTACAAATTTTCTCCCCATCTTTCCCCTACCCACCACCCCAGAACAGCAATTCCACTGAATACCCCCTCCCCCAAATCTGCTCTCTCCTATATCCTCCCCAATCCCCCCTCTGTCTTTCCAGTATGGCAAGATGGATCTCCATATCCCAGTGCCTGTATATATTATTTTCCAGTGCATTTAAAAAATAATAATAATAATAATTTTTTAAACATTTGATTTTAAAACTTTCAATTCCAGATTCTTTCCCTTCTTCCCTTGTCAGCCACCCTTACTAGGAAGATAAGCAATTCAATATAGGTTGTACATGTGTAGTTACACAAAACATTTCCATAGTGGATATTATTGTAAAAGACTGACTATATTTCCCTCCATCCTATCCTGCCCCCCACTTATCAATTATCTACTTTGATCCTGTCCCTTTTCAAAGTGTGTGCTTCTAACTACCCTCCCTCCCAATCTGCCCTCCCTTCTATCATCACCCCTCTCATCCCCTTCCCCCCCTATTTTCCTGTAGGGCAAGATACCCAGTTTAGTGTGTATGTTATTCCCTCCTTAAGCCAAATTCAACGAGTAAGATTGACCCATTCCCTTTTGCCTTCCTGTTCTTCCCCTCCATTGCAACAGTTTCCCCTTGCCTCTTTTATATGATATAATTTACCCTATTCTCTCTCTCCCTATCTCCTCTCATTATATTCCTCTCTCACCTCTTAATTTTATTTTTAAAATATCATCCCTTCCTATTCAACTAATCCTGTGCCCTCCATCTATGTATACCTGTACATATATATGCACACTCACATATGTATTCATGTGCACATATACCCTCCTATATAGATATATACATGTATGTATACATATATATACATTTATATTCCCTTCAACTATCCTCATACTGAGAAAAATTTCATAAGTTACAATTATCATTTTTCCATGTAGGAATGTAAATAGTTCAACTTTGGTAAGCTCCTTATGATTTCTTTTCCCTGTTTACCTTCTCATGCTTCTCTTGCTTCTTGTGTCTGAATGTCAAATTTTCTATTCAACTCTGTTTTTTTTCATCAAGAATGCTTGCAAATCCTCTATTTCATTGAATAATCATATTTTCCCCTGAAACATGATACTCGAGGTGGCCAGGTGGCTCAGCGAGTAAGAGCACTGGCTCCAGTGTCAGGATGACCTGGGGATCAAATCTGGGCTCAGATACTTAGCACCACACCCAGAAATAACTGGCTGTGTAACCTTGAGCAAGTTACTTAGCCCTGATTGCTTTAAAAATTAAAAAAAAAAGAAACATGATACTCAGTTTTGCTGGGTAGGTGATTCTTGGTTTTAATTCTAGCTCCTTTGACCTCCAAAATATCATATTCCAAGCCCCTTGATCCCTTAATGTAGAAGCTGCCACATCTTGTGTTATCCTGAGTGTGTTTCCACAATATTCAAATTGTTTCTTCTTGGCTGCTTGTAATATTTTCTCCTTGATCTGGGAACTCCGGAACCTGGCTATAATATTCCTAGGAGTTTTCTTTTTGGGATCTTTTTCAAGAGGTGATCTGTGGATTCTTTCAATTTCTATTTTGCCTTCCAGTTCTAAAATATCAGGGCAGTTTTCCTTGAGAAATTCTTGAAGGATGATTTCTAGGTTCTTTTTTGATCATGGCTTTCAGGTAGTCCAATAATTGTTAAATTATCTCTCCTGGATCTATTTTCCAGGTGAGTGGTTTTTCCAATGAGATATTTCACATTGCCTTCTATTTTTTCATTTGTTTGGATCTGTTTGGATAATATCTTGATTTCTCATAAAGTCATTAGTTTCCATTTGCTCCAATCTAATTTTGAAGGGATTATTCTCTTCAGTGAGCTTTTGAAATTCTTTTTCCATCTGGCAAATTCAGCTTTTTAAGGAACTCTTCTCCTCATTGGCTTTTTGGACCTCTTTTGCCATTTGAGTTAGTCTATTTTTTAATGTGTTATTTTCTTCAGTCAGGTTGTTGACTCTCTTTTCATGATTTTCTTGAATCATTCTCATTTCTCTTCCCAATTTTTCCTCTGCTTCTCTTACTTGGTTTTCAAAATCCTTCTTGAGCTCTTCTATGGCCTATAACCAATTCATATTTTTCTTAGAAGCTTTTGGTGCAGGAGTTCTGACTTCACTGTCTTCCTCCTGTTCCATGCTTTGATCCTTTTTGTCCCCAAAAAAGGAATCTAAAGTTTAACTGCTGTGCTTGATTTGCTTCCTTTGCCTGCTCATGTTGCCACTCAATTACTTGACTTTTGAACTTTTTGCCACAGTTGGTCTCTGCTTCCAGAGAGGAGAGCTTTGTCCCAAATCACTGGGGTTTTCCCAGCTGCCCAATTAGTTGGGTGCCCTCTCTGAAGCCTCCACCAGTTCTGGCACCTGGTCACACACCCCCAGGACCTCCACCTAAGACAGGGATCCAGATTCAAGCAGATTAAAGCAAGAGTGATTACCCCTCAGAATGGTTGCTTGGCCCCCTACAATCTGCAGGCCAGGAGCTCTGAAGAAGCCATGGGGCAGCAGCTGCAGGGCCGCAGCACCTCTGCTGCTTCTCCCCTTCTCACCCCAGGGGTCAAAAGCCGAACCACACTCTTGGTGTCCCTGTACCCCCAAAGTCCACACTGACCTTTTACTTTGACTTTGGTATTTATGGGTTGATAATTCTAGAATCCACCACAGCTGCTGGTGATCCACTCTCCCTGAGTCCACTCCAACTGTTGCTGGTTGAGGCTGCCCTGGGGCTAAAACCCATGGGCTCAGCTCCCAGAGCACTGCAATGGACCCTTCCTGATGGCCTGCAGGTCTGCCTTCAGCAAGAGATTTGTTTCTCTCTATCACTTTGTGGATTTTGTAGCTTTGAAGTTTGTTTAGAGTCATATTTTATAAGTATTTGAGGTGATTATGGGGGGGAGCTCATGGAGTTTTCCTGCTTCTACTCTGCCATCTTGTTTCTGCTCCTCCCCCCCCAAATCTTTTTTTCCAAATGCCCTTTACTGATTACAACTATGATTGTATTGTGGTCAGTAAAGAATGTGTTTAATATTTTTGTTGTCTGCATTTGTCTCAATTCTTGAATTAGAACTTTGTGCCAGGGGCCTGCCTTCTCTCATCATAACTCTAACTGGGTTAAGTAGGGCCTTTTGGTCCTGCTATCTCTGTAGTATTCATATTGTTGTCAATGCTGCTCTAGATTGGGTGACTATTACTAGGTCCCTCCCTCTACCTCAATCCCCAAACATCTATCTGTATCAATCTCCTTATGGTATATGGTCTGGGGCTAGTTTCTGTCTCTTTCCCCTTGCACAATCCCTAATCAGAAGTTAGTTTTGTGATTTCCTCCCTGGGCCACTCGGAAACTGGCGAGACCCTGCAGTGCATCGGGAGTGGCAACACCATGTTGGGCGAAGAAACTGCATCCCCGTCCACCATCCAGATCAACAGGATAATGCGCCCAGATGATGCCAACATTGCAGGCAATGTCTATGGAGGGATGATTCTGAAAATGATTGAAGAGGCTGGGGCTATCATCAGTATCCGACACTGTAACAGCCAGAAAGGAGAGACCTGCATGGCTGCCTTGGCCAGGGTGGAATGCATGGATTTCCTGTCCTCCATGTCCATTGGAGAAGTGGCTCACATCAGTGCTGAGACTACTTACACCTCAAAGCACTCAGTGGAAGTTCAGGTCACCATGATGTCAGAAAACATCCTCACAGGTGCTAGAAGAGTGACCAACAAGGCAGCACTCTGGTATGTGCCCCTCTCACTGAAGAACATGGATAAAGTGCTTGAGGTTCCCTCCTTTGGTGTACACCCAAAAGGAGCAAGAAGAAGAAGGCAGGAAGAGATATGAAGCGCAAAAACTGGAACGTATGGAAACCAAGTGGAAGAACAAGGAGATGCTGCATCCCTCTCTTAATCCAGAGCCGTATACTGTCAGCTACAGCCAGTCCACCTTGATACATCTAGTGGGACCATCGGATTGCACTCTGCATGGCTTTATGCATGGAGGTGTCACCTGATGGATGAAGCTGATGGATGAAGTAGCTGGGATTGTGGCTGCCCACCATTGCAAGACCAACATTGTCACAGCTTCGGTGGATGCGATTAACTTTCACAACAAGATCCAGAAAGGTTGTGTCATCACCATCTCTGGACGCATGACCTTCATGAGCAATAAGTCTATGGAGATCAAAGTCTTGGTGGATGCCGATCCTGTAGCATTGCATTCCCAAGAGAGATACCGTGCTGCCAGTGCCTTCGTCACCTATGTGTCCCTGAGAAAAGAGGGGAAGACACTCCCTGTACCTCAGCTGCTGGTAGAGACTGAAGAGGAGAAAAGGCGTTTTGAAGAGGGCAAAGGCAGATACCTGCAGATGAAAGACAAGCGGCAGGCCCAAATGGATGCCACCTCTTCAGAAGTGACCTTCGACCTGAGCTGCAGCTCCTGGGAAGGAATTTGTTTGTTCGCTTAGAAGTAACTCACTTAGCCAAAAAATCCTATTCCCATTAAAAACTGGTGTTCTGTGAAGTATTTGTAATGCAGTGTTAACCTACAATATATTCTGAAAATGTGTACACCAAAGCTTATTTATATTACTCCAGTATAAATGCTATACAGTATTATTCCAAACTGTCTCAAGTCATTCCATGGAAAAACAGAAAATCCTGCTGTTGCCCATTGTAAGTTATATAAAGGATACAATTACATGAATAAAGCTATTATGGCTGGAGCAAAAAAAAAAAAAAAGAAGTTAGTTTTGTCCCATACTGTAGCCCTGCCAGGCCCCAGCTGAATGTTTGTTGAAGATGTATTGGTCTTAGGCCTCCTGGTATGAGCACCCGGGTGCTGAATTGGCACTGTCTTTTGTTGTGGCTTCCAGTGCTCAAAGGAATGTAGAGGTAGGCCCTTTCTTCCTGTGCAATGACGTGTATGGCTTCACTCTGTCCCCCCACTTCTTTTCTGACAGGCCAAGACCATGATCTGGCTTTAGTTCCTAATTACAGGAGGCTGTGCGGACTGGCGACTCCTCCAGAGCATCCTCATTCAGAGCTCCCCTGACTGCAGGCCCATTTACAGGGGCTTTCATGGACTTCCCAGTCACAACCCTTCTCCCAGCCTCTGCTGGTTTCTGGTCATCTTTTTGTACAGTTCTGGACTAGATGGAATTTTCTTGTTTCTCTTCCATTTTTCTTTGTCATTACTCTTTTTTCCAGATATTTGATGGGATGTATTTAGGAGAACTGGGCTTTTCTATCATTTTTCTTGTCACTCTCTTAACCTGGAGTCCTCATCTTCTTACCCAGAAGGTCCATCTTTTCAGTCCTAATACCAGTATTCTTATCTGGCAGCAAGATATGGAATACAGTTTCCCCAAAGAATTAAAAATTAGTATCACAAAGACGATAATGGAAAGGTGTATGGTGAGTTTGAGCAAGCTACTACTCATAGCCAGCAAGGAACTCCGAAGAACAGGAGTAAACAAGATCATCAATGAATTGTATGAAGGCAGAGAAAATGGGCCGGTTACATGGCAAAGTCAATGGATGACAGGCAGATAAGCAGAGTGAACATTTGGTACCCTTGCGCCATCTGAAGAAAGACATGAAAGTTTCTAACCCTTGTGGTAAACTTATGGGAATCTGTGGACAAGAGAACACATGATGAATGGGCATAGGTACTTTGCTGGAGGGAACTCCAGTGAGATCCTTTGAGCATTTATACATCAATATTCTCTTTTCCTAATCCCTTCCTCATTGACTTGATCACCACCTTTTATTAAATTCTTATCTGGCTCTTCCAGGACCACGTTGCTGCAAACATACCCTTCCTTTCATATACAACTTCTTATTTCTCCGTTTTCTTCTCATTTGTCTACAAACATGCTCTAGTCTTCCCAAACTATTCCCAGAAAGGAAATGGAAATATTCCTTGCTCTTTCTTGCCACTTCCAGATTCTCCCTTTGTCACCTTTATTTAACAACCTCTCTTCCTTTGAGGTTCACTCCATTCAAATTTATCATTCAATCCAAATCCTAGTAGAAGTTATCTAGCAATCTCCAGGTTTTCTCTTTTCTCAAGGAGTTCAGCATCTGACTCAGTGTCTTCCTTTTCACCCTAACTCTTGCCTTTATAGTAGGCAACTTCAGCATAAAAGCTGATGCCCTTTTAAATACTAGTTTAGTCTCCTTAATCTCCCATGACCTACTCCTTCATTCAACCTCAGCCAGACTTTGGCACTGTCACATTTTTGAGCTCCACTTCAATAATCAAAAACTCCTCAATCTCTTTATCAGATCATAACCTCCATCCTCATCAGGATTTCCAGTTCCCTCCTTAATTGTCCAAGATATCATCTCTGTTTTAATCTCCAACACATCACTTGCAATTGCCTACAAGATATTTCCACATAAAAATCCCACCAACTAACTCAGAGCCAAGCTCCAAGCCAAGCTTATCATTTTCTTCACAAATCTGCCCTCTCCTTACAATTTCATTATTTCTCTCTTAACACTCAATATGTGAAACGTTGATCTTTTATTCTTCCTTCTCCTTTATCTCTCCCATTAAATCTCTTTCTCTCTATTGCCACTGCCACCACCCCCAATACTACTCATTACCACCCTTCTGGATAACTCTATAGCTTCCCACCCCTATTCTTTGTAAACTATAATGATAATGCCTCACACTTATATAGTTCTTTGATGTTTACAAAGCACTTTACTATAAGTCATCCTTTTAATGCCACCAGAATATTTTATGCATAAATCTGACCATGTTGGCCCTCTGGTAAAAAAAAAAAATTTCATTGACTCCCTATTGCTCACAGAATAAAGTTCAAACTTTTTCTCTTAGTGTTCTGGATCTTCCAGAGTCTGCAATGACCTTTTCTCACTGTATATTACTTCCCTCTTTGGACCCTGTACTCCAGCAAAATAGGATTAACTGTCCTGTTACCCCTACATGATGGCCTATGCCCTCCTGATTTTGTGCCTTTGCTCATGTTGTTCCCTAAGTCTGGAATGTCTGCTTTGCTCTTCCCTCTTTGCTGCTGAATTCCTACCCATGTTTAGCTGTTGTTATTCAGTTGTTTTCAGTCATGTCTGACTCTTCATGACCCCATTAAGGATTTTTTCAGCAAAGACACTGGAGTGGCTTGCCATTTCCTTCTCCAGATAATTTTACAGATGAGGAACTGAGGCAAATGGTTAAGTTGTTTAGTTAAAGCAAACAAATTAAGACTTGCCCAGGGTCACTCAGCTAGGAAGTGTTTGAAGTCAAGACCAGGTTTGAAGTTAAGAAGATGAGTTCTCCTTACTCTAGGCCTGCCACTCTATCCACTGTGTCATGTAGCTGCCCTACCCATCTATTAAAACCCAACTCAAATGCCACATCTTCCATGAAACCTCCCCAAGTTTTCCTTTCTACCTCCTGCCTAATGATAGCCACCTTCTTTCTCTGACCTGACACAGTCCTTTCAACTAACACACTTAACATATAATATTGTGCATTAATTATCTGTGTTTGTGTCTTATTCCCCTGTTACAGGTAGCTGCTGACTGACTCACTATTTGAGAGGTACAGAGGCAGTTAATTATGGATCTAACTATAACAACAGAGAGGTCTTCTGTCTTCTCTGGACTTGACAGAGAACCTTTCAAGGACTTGTCATGACTGATCAATCAGAACTGGTTGACTGACCAGATTCAAAATCATTATTAAGGATGTAAGCTTGGGGGCAGCCAGGTAGCACAGTGAGTAAAAGCACCAGCTCCAGTGTCAGGATGACCTGGAGATCAAATCCCGGGCTCAGACACTCAGCACCACACCCAGAAATAACTGGCCATGTAAACTTGAGCAAGTTACTTAACCCCAATTGCTTAAAAAAAAAAAAAAGATGTCAGCTTGGAAAGAGGTCTTCAGTAGAGTGCCCCAGGGATCTGTGTAGGTCCCTCTGATATTTAACAGTTTTATCAGTGACTTGGATAAAGGTATAGATATCATGCTTATCAAATGCCCAGATGACACAAACCCCTGCCACTACCATCACTTCCCCTTAGATTCCAGAGGAGGCAGCCTAGGACCCCATGTCCAAGTGCTCAAGAATAGCAAAATACACCCCCTTTCCAAGGCTACTAATCCCACTTCTAAGTAAGGAACTCCCATTTATATGCAAACCAAAGCTGCATGAGAAGTGCTACAACTCCTTCTTCATTGTTAGCAGCTGAAGACTCAGAAAATAAAGTTCTCACCAGCAAACCCCGGGCACCATTAAATGATTCAACATCAGAAATGTATGTGATTTTTAACAGAAATTACAATAATGAAGCTGTACACCCTGCCATATCATTATACCCTAAAGACCATTGAACCTTTCCATTAGTCACACAGCTGAAATCTCCTATACATGTTGTCTTTCCATTAGAATGTGAGCTCCTTGATAATAGGGACTGACTTGCTTTTCTTCTTGTATGTCCTTTTCTTAGTGTAATGCTTTGCACATACTGAGCACTTAATAAATACTTTTTCTTTAATTAATTAATTAATTCATTGCTAACACACTGGATGATAATCAAATTCTAAAAAGATCTCATTAGGCTAGAACACTGGGCTAAACTGTATAAGACGAAATTTCAGGGGCAGTTAGGTGGTTCAGTAGATAGAGCAGTGGGCCTGGAGTCAAGGAAGACACAAGTTCACATTTGACCTCAGACACTTATTAGCTGTGTGACACTGGACAAATCACATAACCACTGTCTGCCTCAGTTTCCTCAACTGTAAAATGGGGATAATAATAGCATTACCTCCCAGGGTTGCTGTAAGGACCAAATGATTTATCTATTAAGTACTAAGCACAGTTCCTGGCACATAGATACTTAAATGCTTATTTCTTTCCTTCCTCCTTTCATAGGTATAAGTAGAAAGTCTTACACTTGGGTTCAAAATACTGACTCCACAGTTCAAGATAGGGGAAGTATCACTAACAATTTTTCTGGGCAGAGATAAGGAAGTTTTAGGTAACTTCAAACTTTATATAAATTAACAATGTAATCTTGCAGCCAAAAAGACTCATACAATCTTGGGCTGCATAAAGAGAGGTGTAGCTTTTAGGAGTAAGGAGTAAGGCCACTGTACTTGGCAGACTACTTCTTGAATATTGTATTCAGTTCTGGAAGCCATTATTTAAAGAGGAACTTGACTGAACTATTCAGCATCCAGAGCAGGGAAACCAGGACAGGGCTATGAGTCTATGCTATTTTGGGGATTAGTTGCTGAAATCAGGATGTTTATCCTGAAGAAAAAAGGTCAGAGGGGTGGGGAAAAGGCAGGAGGTAAAGAATGATTCACAGGTGGAGATTGTGGAAGGAGTCATTGGGAAGTGACAAGAATTTAAAAAGGGGGCTTTTTTTTTTTTAGCAAGTTTTTTTTTTTTGCTTTTTTTTTGGAGAGGGAGGGTAGGGCATTTGAGGTTAAGTGACTTGCCCAAGGTCACACGGCTAGTTTTTGTGAGTGTGTGTCAAGTGTCTGAGGCCAGGTCCTCCTGACTCCAGGGCCAGTGCTCTACTCACTGTGCCACCTAGCCGCCCCGCATTTTTATTTTTTAAAGAAGATGATACTTGAGGGGATATGATAAATGTCTAAGCATTTTAAAGACTGTCATGTGAAAATGGGATCAGTCTTGCAAAAAACCAGAAGAGATAGGAGTTAAAAAGCAGCAAATTTCATCTTGGTGGAAGAGTGGGAAACCTTGAGAAATAGGGGGGGATTCCCTTCCTTTCCTCGGAGGTCTTTAAGCAAAGACTAGATGATCACTTCTTGGATTTGTTGTAGTGCAATTCACTTTAAGTTTTGGGTTGAACCAGATGGCTGCTGAGGTCTTATCCACCTCTGAAATTTTATGATTTCTGATACTTCTGGTGATTCATATAGTTCAAATGATACAAAGAATCTAGAAAATATTGTTAAGAATCACGATTCTTTGATTTCCTTGAGGGTATATGCTTAGTAGTGGTATTTCTGGGGAAAAGGGTATATACATAGTTTGGTAACTATTTGGGCATAGTTCCAGACTGCATTCCATAACAGCTATACCAACTTATAGTGCCATCAACAATGTATTTAGCGTACTTTTCCTTTTGCAGGTCATCAGCATTGTTGTTTTCTATTTTTGTCATGTTTCCTAATATGATGGGTGTGAAGTAGAACCTAAGTTTTTTCTTTAATTTGCATTTCTATAATTATTAGTGGACCTTTTTCATATGGTTGTTAACTCAGATTTCTTCCTTTGAAAACAGCCTATTCATTATCCTTTGACCACTTAGCTACTGACAAACAGCTTGTTCACACACATTTAAATATATTAAATAAATATATTTAAATTATATATTATACAAAATATTGCACATATATAATTTAACATCCAATTTTATTGTCAGTTCTGAATTTTCTCCCTGCCACCTGCCCATCTCCTCCATTGAGGAAGCAAGAAAAACAAAACCTATTATAATATATGTACTCAAGCAAAACAAACTCTCACCTTAGTCATGTCCAAAAAAAATAAATATGCCTCAGTCTGCATCCTGGATCCATCACCTTTGTATTTATGGGTGAAGAACATGTTTCTTCTGGAATTGTGTCTTTTGAAATTGTTATGATCATTACACTGATGACAGTTCCTACGTCTTTCATAATTGTTTGTCTTTAAGATATCGTTTGTTGTATAAACTGTTCTCCTTATTCTGCTCACTTCACTTTACATCACTTCATACAAATTTTTCAGAAACCATCTCTTTCCTCATTTCTTACAGCACAATAATATTTCATCACATTTAAATTCTGTAACTTGTTTAGCCATTCTTCCATTGATGGGCAGTCTTCAATTTCCAGCTCTTTGCTACCACAAAAAAGAACTGCTATAAATATTTTTGTACATAAGGGCCCCTTTTCTCTTTCTTAGATCTCTTGGGATTATTTTATATATTGGAATCATTTCTTTATGTAGCTTAGATATAAGGCCTTTATCAGAGACACATGCTGCAAAGATATTTTCCCAGTTAACTGTTTCCCTTCTAACTCCAGCTGTATTGATTTTGTTTACAAAGAACCTCTCCAATTTTATGTAATCAAAATTATATCTTTTATTTCCTGCGATTTTCTCTCTCCTTTCTTTGTTTGGTTATAAACTCGTATCCAGTACATCGTTATGAAAGTTCTCCTTCTTTGCTTCTCTAATGTGTTTGTGATATGATCTTTTATATCCAAGTCATACATCTGTTTAGAGCTTATTGTAGCATATGGTGTGAGGTGTTATTCTAAACCTAATTTCTGCTATTAGGTTAGAACTATTTTCCAGTTTTTGTTTACACATACACAGCACTTAGCAAAGTGCCTGGACTGTAGTGGGTACTATATAAATGCTTATTCTCTTCCCTTCTTAGTCTTTGGGGTCTTTGGGTTTATCCAACACTATGCTACTAATATTCATTTGCTTCCTTGAATGTTATGTGTCTAATCTGTTTCACTGATTGACTTTTCTATTTTTTAACCAATACCAAATAGTTTTCATGATTACTGCTTTGCAGTGTATTTTGAGATCTGTAATTGACAGTACATCCTCTTTTCCATATTTTTTGGTTATTTCTCTTAAGATTCTTTTTTTCCCTTTAGATGAATTTTGTTATTTTTTTCTGGCTCCAGAAGTTTGATTACTACGTGTAATGGAAATGCAAATTTGGAAGATCTTCCCTGCCCCTAGGCTAAAATGCACCTGAAGACTGGGGAGGGAGGCTTGTTTTTCAGTAGATACTTCTTGATTGGCCAGTGAGTCAATAAGGTTGTTACATTCTCTGAGCCAGGAGAAGGCTATATAAGCCCTGATGTGCAGCTTTGTTTTGGGACTCACTTTGAGAAGTGTTCTGTGATTTGATCTGAATTCTGGGAAGCCGTTGTTGAGAGTCCCCCGGCTTTGAAAAACCCAGAATGTGGAAACCCAGATGTTGACTGGGTATGGATGTAATGGTTGGATAGTTTGGAAATCTGTCTACTTGATGTTTCTGTCTTGATAATTATGCCTGTATACTTTGAGGTTCAGGGTGCTGACCTTTTCTCCTGAACAAGGTAAACGATATATGTCTGACTGATTAAAGTAAGCTTGTTAACCCATTTTGAGTTGCTTTCCTTTAACAAAGCAGATCCAAGAACCTGTGGTAGCTGCAAACCCTGAGGACGCTTGGGGTGCTTGCTGCTACACTATGGCACAGAATAAGTAAATTAATTTAGGCAGTATTGTCATATTATATTGTCATAGGCTAATCATAAACAATTAATATTTCTCTGTCTTTATGTAGGGCACATGTAGCACATTTTTGGAGACTCAGTCTGATCAGGCTGGTTTCCAAGGGTAGTCACGAAAAGCTAGAGATATCTTTCTAATGCTATAATTCATAAGTCCTCACCAGTATGCTTCCTGCCATGATTTTCAGTTTGTAACAATTAGCCAGATTTAAGTAGATTTTTAGAAAGGGGTATTTACTAAGTTGGCATAGTAAAAGCTGGGCAGCTAGGTGGTGAAGCGAATAGAGTGCCAGGCCTAGATTCAGGAGGATCCAAGTTAAAATCTGGCCTCAGACACTTACTAGCTCTGTGACCCTGAGCAAGTCACTTAACCCTGTTTGCCTCAATTCCTCATCTATAAAATAAGCTAGAGAATGAAATGGCAAATTACTCTAGTATTTTTGCCAGATGGGGTCACGAAGAGACAGGCACGACTGGAACAACTAAACATCAATAGTAAAAGTTGTTATAAAACAAAAGTCTGTGATATACCCTCCCACAAGTATGTAACAAGTCCAAGGGGAAGTTAGTTCAAATTTAGTCACTGGTACCAGCTGTAAAACTTTAATTCACGGTTCCTAGAAGTCCTTTTGCTAGTTCTCAAGATGCCTTCGATGCCTTTTCTCACACAAAGAAGTGGCCCTTCTGCTTGCCAAGGCAAACCCCTTCACTTATCTCCAATATCTCCTTGCCTACTCTTCCCTGCTTGCCTGCCAAAGTGCCCATGTCTTCTTCATCCTCCAAAAAAACCTCATTTGATCCATCCATTCCCATAGTTATTGTTCCATATCTCTTCTACCTTTTGTGACTAAACTCCTTAAGAAAGCCTTCCACAATAGCTGCTACTATTCCCTTTTCTCTCACTCTTAATTCTCTACAATCTGGCTTCTAACCTCATCATTCACCTCATAACACTGAGAGGTTAAATAGCTTATACATGTCACATAACTAGTTTGTGTTAGAGACAGGCCTGGAGCCAAGGTCTCCCTAATTCTGAAGCCAGCACTCTCTCTACTACACCATATCAACATCTAGATATCACTTTAAAGTTTTCAAAGTGCTTTAAAATTTGTTGTCATTTGATGTCTTGATGCTTTTTTGTTTTAATTTCCTAATGAAATTTGTATGCTGTTATAAGGATACTTTTTTGTTTGCTTGCTTTTTTTCTTAAATGGTGGAATTTTTCAGCAATATTTTTCAGACATCCCTTTCTTATTAGTCAGAGAATTTTATTTTCATTGTCCTTTGTTAGATAGGATCTTTCATACTCACAAGATGTCATCCCATTAACATCATCTAGAAAGGTGGAATTGAAGCCACAGGATCAACATAAAACATCATCCCAGCATCCTCAGTGAATTTATCATTGAATCAATTAAAAAGCATTTATTAATTACTTAATTAATAGTAGGTAAGTAGGCAAAATTACTCCATTATAGGACTATCCAGATAGGTGGTGCCATGAATAGAGTTTTAGGTCTAGGTGACTGAGAGATTGAAGGTATTATTGACAGATATAGGAAAATCAGTAGAGAGAAGGTTTTTCTGTGGGAATTTTTTGTTTTGGGTTTTGTTTTTTATTTGTTTGGGGGGTTTTTGGTTAGGGAAAGAAAATTGTGAGTTTGGTTTTAGACATGTTGAGTTTTATATGATAGTAGAATATCCAAGTGGAAATGACCAGCAGGCAATTTGTAGATGAAAGATAGGAACTCAGAAGGAAGTTAGGGCTAGATTTCTAAGCCTATAAAGAGATTGCTGTAAGGGTTATAAAAGGTAAAATGAGAACAGCATTCTGAGGTTAAACCTTAGGAAATACTTTCATGGGGGGGGGGGGGGGATAGGAGGAAGAAGAGAAGACAGCAAAAGAACCAGAAAGAGCAATTAGAAAAGTAAAAAAGAGAACCAAGATCCTTCCTATTCCTTAAACAAGACATTTCTTCCAACTCTGGCTGTTTTCACTGTCTGTCACCCATGCCTGGAATTCTCTCCCTCCTTTTCTCTTCTAATGGCTTCCTTCAAGTCCCAGCTAAAACCCTACCTTCTATAGGAAATCTTTCTTGATCCCTCTTCTAGTGCCTTCCCTCTGTTGATTATTTCCAGTTTATCCTGTATGTAACTTGTTTGTACATAGTTAACATGTTGTCTCCTTTCTTTATATCTTTAGCCCTTAGCACAGTGCCTGGCACATAGTAGGTACTTAATAAATGTTTATATTGACTAACTAACATCATGGAGATCAAAGGAGAAAAGAAGGGATGGTCAGTAGTGTAAAATGTTGTAGAGGTCAAGGAGAATGAGAAGTGAGGAAAAAGCCATTGGATTTTGATCACTGGTAACTTTTGAGAGAACAGCTGAAGGAGAGTAATGAATAGGATCAAGATTGCAGGGGGTTAAGAAGTGAATGGGTGGTGGGAAATGGAGGCAGCAGGTATAGTCTACATGTCTGAAATGTTTGGCATAGAAGGGAAAAGAACTAGGATGGTGACTTGAGGGAGCAACAGGATCCAGAAAAGGTGAAGTTTAAGATGTTTTTTTTCTCCTCCATAAAGAAGACATAACAACTATGCATTGTACATGTTAAGGGAAAGAACACAAAGGAAGATTTTGCTGCATTTAGTTGGTATTCATTCATTACTTTGTGCTTCCTGGATGTCACCCTTTATCATTGCATTGTAGATTGTAAATTCCTAGAAACAAGGACCACATCTGGGTACTTCTCTTTGTACAGTGTCTAACACAATATACCAACCTTAGCACTTAAAGATCTATGATTCTGTCATTATGGGCACTCTTTCCGCTCTACATCGTGGCAGATGATCTTTAAGAGCTTTTGTGGACAAAAGATTTATAATCTCATGACGAACTTGGTGGTGAGCCTCTTTAAATCTCACTAGCTAGGTTGGTCCTTGAGCAACCAACCTATAGTCAGTCCTTCACTGGGCCCAGTACTCGAAACCCTTCCAGCTTGATAGGACCTGCTGGAGGTTGTAGGGTCACCTCTTTGCAATGACAAGGCATTGAAATGGGAGTGAGGTGGAGATTATGGGATAGCACTGTGTTCAGTTTAATGCATTTAATGATTAATATAATTAATTTAAATTATTTAATATGATTGATTAACATTTAGGCTTTGTATATTATTGCTTAGAAGATAGGGAGAAAGGTCTTTAACAGAAATATGTAAATATTATAGAGACATATAATATTTGACTTAATTCAGCAGACATATAGTGTACCTATCACATACATAGCAGAATAGGCAAAAGGAATAAATGCTGTATATGAAGCCTGGGGTAGCCTTAGACAATGACAGATGGTACTCAGCTGCTGCTCTTTGGTTTTCCACACTGGGCAGTTTCCCAGGGTGTGAAAATCAAGCACTTAGTCTAATCATTTACTAAAACAAAACAAAACAACAACAAAAAAAGCCAGAGTTTCCACTGGATCTTGCTGATGCAGATCCAGAAGTTACACAAAGAGCCCCTCATCCTGCTGGTGGTCCACAAATGTAAAGTAAGATGTGGTCCAAAACCTCGATTCCAGGAAATGTGATAGGAGAAAAAGAGGAATGAATATCTTATGGGCTGTTGGCTGCTGAAGGAAGCAATAGCACACTGGCACAGTTTTCTAATTTAGAACTATGATGGGGTTTTTCTCTCCTTTGTGGAGGGGTAAGGGGCTGGAGAAAACGAAGGGATGTGTTTGGTTTATTTTAGCTTCAATCAAATTTAAGCAATCTGACGCATGCTTAGAAAAAAAAACACATGGTGGGCATTGAGTAGCGAGCATTCAGCAAAAGGAGTTCACAATGAGAAATGCAGAGTGAGCATTGACAGGAAAACAACAGACCCACCAAAAATCATTTGTTTTTGCTTTAAATGTTCTGCTCCTGCCATCTTAGGTTTTCAACCTTAGCAAAGTTGATGAACCATGGTTCAGCTTGCCCCCTGTTGGTCTCCACTAGTATATACAAGATGTGGGAGGCAGACAAAAATTTACCAGGAAGATATTTTTCAAGTGTGATGAGGCAGGGGCCTTTGGAGACAAGATCCTGGAATGTCCATGAAACTCTAGGCTCAGGAGATGTTCAATGAGTCAGGGATTAGCCACTGAACCAGATCTGGGACATGATTTGGTTCATTCATAAAATCTGTAATTGAATTTTTAAAGCACTTGGAGAAGAGTTACCTCAAAGTCAATAAGCCTCTCTCAACCTGTTTTCCTCATCTGTAAAATGGGCATAATAATAGAGCCTACATCACAAGGTTTTATGAATATTAAATGAGATATGTAGAAAGAACTTTGTAAAGACTTTTGTAAAAAAAAAAAAAGTGTTTACTACTACTACTGCTGTTATGGAAAGCCAGAGTAGAATATACTTAAGCTTAATTTTACTTAATAAGTATGAAAAACTATTCATTGAATTCTTGTTCCAATGCATGAAGGCCCTAGATTCCAAAGGATGTGCCAGTAGAATACAAGCTCTATCAGGTCCTACCAAGCTGCTTTACATATAAACCCAGGGAGTTGTGGCTGTTGCCTAGGGCCCAATGTAGCTTAATTTGGAGAGATTCTTGGCCGTGTTAGCTGAATGATGATAAATTCTCAAGGATCATCTACAAAAGTTATAGATTTAGAGCTAGGAAGAGTGTCAGAAATCATTAAGTCTAACATCATTTTACAGATGAGGAAACTGAGACTCAGAAAGATGAAGTGATTTGTCCAAGGTCACAGAAAGAGTAATGGAGCCAGGATTTGAATTGAGGTTCTCTGATTATCATTATGGAGTTTTGATCTCCATAGTGATCCTAGGAATATGGAATAAGAATGCAAAAAGGAAAACAATACTCCTTTAACCAGTTCTAATACCCCACCTCAAGTCACATCCTATCCAGACCCTCCTCCCACACACACAAAAAGTTTAATTTGCAATGTAGTATAATGGAAAGAGAGATAGGCTTAGAGGTGAGGAAAACCTGACGTCCAAATCCTGGCTTTATACCTCTTTGTTATGTGAGCTTGGTTATATCTCTCTGAATACTCCTATTTTTCTGTGAGTTTCAACTGCTTTGCCTATAAAACGGGAACAGTAACATTTGAAAAACCTATTTCACACAGATGTTGAGAAAAAGTACTTTGCAAACCTCAAAGTGCTATATAAATATAAGGAGACAGTAATTTGCTACTTTGTTGTTTGTTTGTTTTTTTGTTTTGTTTTTTGTTTTTTGCTGGGGAGAAGGCAGGGCTATTGGGGTTAAGTGACTTGCCCAAGATCACACAGCTAGTAAGTGTTAAGTGTCTGAGGACCGATTTGAATTCAGGTCCTCCTGACTCCAGGGCCAGTGCTTTCTTCACTTCACCACCTAACTGCCCCTACTTCTGTTATTTTTATATACTTTGAAATAATAGCTCACGTTTATATAATATTTTTAGGTTTATAAGGCACTTTCTTCACAATAACCCCATAAAATTGTTTATGCACATGTTATTATCCCCATTTTACAGGGGAACTTGAGCTTCATAGAGGATAGGAAACTTGTCCAGGATTATACAGACTAGTAAGCATATAAGCAAAGACTTAAACCCAGATTTTCTGACTCCAAGATTAATATTCTTTCCACTATACCCTGTGTCTCTAAGATGTATTTCATCAGCAGAACACTCCCTCAACCAACACAGATAAAAATTCCATACTGAAAAAGCAATATTCATTTTTACCTAAGTTGGTTATTAAACAACAGATACAGTTCATCCCTGGGCTACATTTTTCAGTTTGGTAAGACTTTTCAGCTTTCATCAAGTGTGGAGAGAACCACACAAAAATCAATAATCATCGTAGGATTTTAGTGGAGGATACACACATGTAATTATCTATAGCTATTCTCATTATAGCTATAACTATTCAATTAATGATTCCATTAATTATGGAGTTTGCTATAATGATGGAGATCACAACTCATCCATGCCCAACCATCCTGTGCCAAATTTGGGCCATCCATGTGGCTCAAAAGGTCACCACAGGGGGTCTTCCTACTCGCAGGCTTCCTAATTATTGTTCGAATACCAGGACTGTCAAATTACTATTCTTCATTCTTGCCACTTGATCAACTCATCTTTTCAATTTTTAAAATAAATTCACACTATTAAAAACAGCAGTCTAGATTACCTTAGCCAAGGTGATCCATAAACTTGTATGGGGGGAAAAGTACATCTTTATTTTCACTAATGCCTAACAGAAATTTGGCATTTCTTTCAATTATTTTAATGTTATTCTGAGAAAGCGTCCCTAGGTTTCACTGCCCAAGGAGCACATGGCACAAAAAAAAGCCCCTGCCCTAGACAACCCTGGTGAAAGTGAAATTCTAATCATGGTAGGCTACAGGGGAAGTGCCATTGTCATTTTGGGTTACTGGAATGTTGGGGGGGAATTGTAGTCTGAGTCCTTCTGTTTATTTTGGGGACTCTGCAGAAGTTTTGTATCTAATACTTCTTGACAGGAGGTGCCAGACTGGTTATATAGAGTAGAAATAACCTTTTACTAGTACTCTAATCCATGCAGCTGAGGTGCTCCAGATTTGAACCAAAAAGTCTGCAAAGTTGGGTTTGTGTTAAGTATGGATGTTTTTGGGGGGGTAAGGAGAAGGAATTGACTAAGCTCCATACTACTCACCATCACAGTGATAAATTATTAATGATACCATTTAAATACAAATAAACAAAATATATATAAACAAACCATTTACATAGGAGGCAGCCAGGTGGCTCAGTGGATAAAGCCCTGAGCCTGAAGTCAGGAAGTTGTTGTTCAGTCATGCCCTGGATTCTTCATGACTACATCTGGGGTTTTCTTGTCAAAGATACTGGAGTGGTTTGCCATTTCCTTCTTCAGCTCATTTTACAGATGAGGAAATTGAGGCAAACAGGGTTAAGTGAATTGCCACCACTTGGACAACTAGCTTCCCTGGAATCAGGAAGACCTGAGTTCAAATTCAGCCTAGGACACCTACTAGCTGTGTGACCCTGGGCAAGTCACAACCTCTGTGTGCCTTATTCCACTGGAGAAGGAAATGGCAAACCATTTCAGTATCTTTGCCAAGAAAACCTCATGGACAGTATGGTCTATGGTGTCACAGAATCTGGCACCTGACTGAACCACCATTTATATAGCCCTTTAAGGTTTGCAGATCTCTATAAATGTTATCTCATTTTATCTTCAGAACAATCTGTGAAGTAGGTGCTAATTAGAACCTCACAGACCACAAGTGCAAGCTTCATGTACCCTAAGGGCTCTCCTTTGCTCTGAACTGCTCTGCCCATACCCTCTATCTAGGCAGAGGTTTGCATTTGGACTAAACAGAATCCTTCAACTGACAGGTACACATTAACACATTTAAAGGCGTGTTGGCTTCCTGTTCCTCACCCATGAATTTGGTGACTAGAGACTTACAGAGCTTTGCACAACCCTAACCTTCTAAAATCTGTTTATCAGCTTTATGAAGTATAGGAGCACATGTTGGAGATTGTAAGGGTCTTCTCTCCCACGGTGTATAATCAACCTTTCTTTTCTTTGGGGAAGAAGTTTGAATGAGGGGGCTTCCTACCAGACCTCCCCCAGCTCTGCAGCCTAGAGTGAATTCTCTACCTTTTTCCACAACCAAATACTCAAACTTTCTGGGCCTAAAGCTGTTGCTTTCATCTTTTTTTGAAGGGGGTGTGGTAGCGGCGGAGAAGGGTGGTGGTGACTGGTACAGGATTTTGGGGAGAGGTGAGAAAGACGTAGAGTACAGGATAATACTCATCTGCCTCCCCGCCCAACCCTGCATTCCTCCGCCCCCGTTCTAGCCCCACTCCAGACCGCCCCTGCAGCACTGCGAGGAGGCCGTCGCCTCCTGCTCCAAATATTCCAACCATCTCAGGGAGGGTGGGGCGCTGTGCTCCCGCCCCCCAACAGCCCACCGCAGTCGCTGCCCCCCCTTTTTCGCGCGGTCCCCACCTTTTTTGGGATAAGGCCAACCAATGGGCGGCGAGTCTCTGGGCTTCGGCTTGGGAGTTTACCGAGCCTCCGCCCCACTATCCTGGCGGCTGGCCGGTTGCACACAGACTCAGCTCAGGTTTCCTCTCCTTTCCTCTCCTCTCTTTTTCCTCTCTCTTTCTTTCTGCCTCTTCTTCCTCTTCCTCCTCGCAGCTTTCCACCTCCACTCATCAGGGCCACACGCGGCTCCGGGTAGCCATGGAAAACACACCGCTTCATATCATCGAGCAGCCCCTCGCGGGATACCCTGAGGCTGGGGTCCCGGAGTCGTCTCCGCCTGGGGCGCCTGCGGAGGAGCTGTCCGGGGGCTCCGAGGAACTGATCAAATCGGACCAAGTGAATGGAGTGCTGGTCCTGAGCCTGCTGGACAAGATCATTGGAGCTGTCGACCAGATCCAGCTGACCCAGACCCAGCTGGAGGAAAGGCAGGCGGAGATGGAGGGGGCCGTGCAGAGCATCCAGGGCGAGCTAAGCAAACTAAGCAAGGCACACGCCACCACGAGCAACACGGTGAGCAAGCTTCTGGAGAAGGTGCGCAAGGTCAGCGTCAACGTGAAGACCGTGAGGGGCAGCTTGGGGCGTCAGGCCGGCCAGATCAAGAAGCTCGAGGTCAACGAAGCGGAGCTGCTGCGGCGCCGGAACTTTAAAGTCATGATCTACCAGGTGAGCGCTAGTTTGCAGACCTCTTCCACCTCTTCCTGGTGCCTGCCTCCACCCCACGCCTTGTCCTTGCCATCCCCAGACCACTCAACTTTCCTGAGACTGCAGATCCTTGAAACTGGGGAAGGGAAGAGGGAGTCCAGTGCAATCCTCTTGGGCCATCCCGCCTGAGGAGAAGAGAGTTGTCCGTGTCCCCGTCCCCATCCCCCCCAGAGCTAAGAATCATTCCCTTCTTCCGGGTGTGTTCCATCTGGAGAACGGCAGTTTGTTGTTCTCAACTCACTCGAGGACCTAGCTCTCGGAGTTCTTCCTGCACGACCTATTTAGAAATTGAGCGCTTTAAACTCCCTTCACTCCCAGACCCACAGGTAGCAGAATCGCCTGTATGTTGTGGGGGTCGGGAAAAGGGGTGGGGGTGGAGGGTCACCACTTTCTAGCGCCTGTCCTCCTACGGGATACAAGGAGGCACTATTCCTTCCCGCAGGAAATGCCCAGCTTCTGTCAAAAGATGAAGTTAGAAAACTTTTCAGGAAAGCAAATGGGAAGGTAGCAGAGGGAAAGCTGTCCTGCATAGGCTGGAGGGGTCTTGGGGAGGGGTTGGGCCAAAGGGCTGGAGTGGCAGTGCCTGTAAGCAGACACTGGTTGGCCATTCCCTGAGACTGGGGCCTCCAGCGAGCCTGGCCAGATATAGCTTGGTGATTCAGAGCTAAGGCATGCACCCGTGGTGCTCCTGCCAGCAAGACTGGCCCTCCTAATCCCCATCCCGTTATTTTGCTCCCCAATCTGATAGAATGGAGCCCCCCAGAATCAGTCCTCCCCTTAAATTTCTCAAATAGGACAACCGGGAAGGGTGTGGAAATGGAGGACCCCTGGGGATCCTGGATTCCTTACTCTGGTATATAGGATTTTGAGGACTTAGAGAAACTTGGTATCTTGCTACTTCCACCCATTTGATCAGATAGGTTGAGGACAGAGACCTATGGGGTTGACTCTTGCAGGATCAGTAAAAGTTATTACAGGGCTAATGGTATTAGGGAAAATGAAATTAACTGGGATCCCCCGTTTCTAGTGAATTATACCTATATTAAAGTAAGGGGTTTGGATGGGAAGGCATAATAGAAGCACCTAGGCAGGCTCTTAGATTTGGGGGTCTTCTTTAATGTCCCATTTGGGATCTCTGCCTCATTTTCTCCTTACTTAAGTGAGTAGAGAAAATAGGAGATATTGAACTTCAGTATCACTCTACTGACATTAAAAGTTCTATTCATTCTGGCTGAGGAAGTCAGGATCAGTGGATTTATAACTGCTCTGAATTCATGGGGCCCTGGTTACAGTGGCCTTTTGGCAACCCTGTAGTTACAGTAATGATCTAACCTTAATTTCATGGGAATCCTCACACTGTTTGGAGAATTGGAGTAGGGAATGGTCTTGAAGAAACAGGAGATCTGAAATCTTTCTCCAGGTTGGGGAGGAAGAAAGGGAGAGACCAAGAGACAGAGACAGAGGCAGGCAATAACTGTGCCCCACCCAGTCAGTGTCTGGGCCCCAGTAATTTGACTTGCTAGGGATTTCCCCTCCCTATAGGCACCCACTTCAAAAAAAAAAAAAGGACCTGGTTTCCTCCTCTCCTAGCACCAGCTGGTAGAGAATGTTTTCCTGTGACTCTCTCCAATTAAAGTTCTGGTAGCTTTAGGGTGGGGTAGGGCACAGAGTGAGGAAGAACTGGAAGAAAGAAGGCTTTGGGGGGAGGAATTGACATTTCTATTAAAGACTAAAAATTGAGGCATTTTAGGGAAAAGAGGGAAAAAAAACCATAAAGGGATCATTTCTCATCCCCAACCTACACCAGCTAAATCTTCCCTTTTCCTCCAAATCATATAGTATCACACAGGGTACCACACATTATGTTGTAAGTACTTGACCAGTATCAGTTGAATAAATCAATGAAGTATTGTTGTTCAGTGGCATCTGACTCTTCATGATCCCATTTGAGGTTTTCTTGGCAAAGATACTGAAACGGTTTGCCATTTCCTTCTCCAGCTTATTTTACAGAATGAGGAAACTGAGGCAAACAAGATTAAATGACTTGCTCAGTCACACAACTAGTAAGTATCTGAGACTGAATTTGAATTCAGGTCTTCCTGACTCCAGGTTCACTGCTCTATCCACTGGGCCACTTACCTGGCCATGAATATAATGAAGTATTAGCCCCATATAATGCCTCAGTCCCAAATACATGAAAGAAACCTGAACCCTGAGATAAGCTGGCCTATTTTTTAAATGAAGATACAGGAGGGAGGGGGAAGAGAGAGAGAAATAAGTATTTATTTGGCATCTACTATGTATCAGACACAGTGCTAAGTGGTTTTTTGTTTTGTTTTGTTTTACAAATATTACCTTAATTGATTCTCACAATAACTTTAGGAGGTAGGTGCTTTCATTTTCTACATCTTACAGTTAGAGGAACAGAAGCAGAAGCTAAGTGACTTGCCCAGGGTCACACAGCTAGTAAGTGTCCTAGGCCAGATTTCAGCTTAGGTCTTTGTAACTTCAGACCCATCCATTACACAACTAGCTGCCTCCTATGAAGGTGGCAGGAAATACTTTATGAAATATCTAGGGCTGCAGTGTCAGTCCGTTTCCCTGTACCTCCATGCACATGTACACCACTCTTGGCTTTCTATCTGACCAGTCAGGCACTCTGGGCCAAGTGACCCAGGTCATTCTCTGTCCAGGATGGTGGGTTGCAGGAACTAGGACTTTAGTTGCATGAAATGATAGGGAAAGTAAGGCAGACTGGCAAACGCTGGGTTTATTTGAATGCTGCACCACCCATTCTCAGACTTAGAAAATAATGGGAACAATTCCAAACTGGCACCTTGGAGAAAACTCCACCTTGGTAACTGAGAAGAAAGAGGAAAAAAATCCCCAATACTTGTCATTTATTTCTCTCTCTTTCCCTTGGTGGGGATTAGGAGAGTTTGTTTCCCAGGTACGTTCAGCAAAATGTTCTAGTTGAGGGGAATACAGGAGGAAAAGGTTGGGGGTATAGAGGCAGACTGGGAGAGAACAAAAGTACCCTGTGCAGTTTGGCTTTGGGTCCAGGAAAAGAAATGAGGGAAAAATAGTGCCAAGACTTTCAGAAGACCTTATAGAGGTGAATAAAGTTCTCACCTTTTATTGAAAAACCCAAAGTCTAGGGATTATAGAGGTGAATAAAGTTCTCACCTTTTATTGAAAAACCCAAAGTCTAGGGATTAGAATGTTGGGCAGAATGTATAAGTGTTTTCGTGTAAAGTCTGGGGAAGGATTCATGGCCAAAATAGAGTCTCCCATGGTATATGTTAGAAGAGTGTGGGGAAATGGGTCCTATCTGTGATCATCATTCCAAAGATGGGCTATGTGATCATGACATTGATCTCTTATAGGATGTTATGCCACGTCATTCTCTAACTTAAATTTTTAAAAGGGGCAGGGATAGGGAAGGGCCCAAACTGTTGAATCAAGGTTAAAGGGATCTGGTCTCAGTATTAGCCACTCATACCCCTCTCCCAATTTTTTGGTTGGGGGTAATAAAGAATGGAGGGAAGTACCTTGTTAAGGTAGCCCTTATTAAAAATTAAATTTAAAAATTTGGTGTTCCTCCCAGATCTATGCTCCAAGGGTAATTCCTGTGTATGCCTCAACACATTGCCTTTACCCCTTTCCTGTCCTAACCCTTAAATCCAAAGTTAGCTTCCTGGTATCCAATTCTATCAGGCAACAGTTGGATGGGACAATGATAATTCATTTGGTAAACTAACATTGCTAATTGCTAATGAGTTAACTTCTAGGCAACTATTTAGATTGTATGCAGGGCCTTCTCAAGACTAGAAAAGGATGTTAATGGTGGGAATTTCTGGTGTCCTGGGGAGAAGGGAAATATTTTTAGGAAGGCCTTTTCCCAAAACCCCTCAAACTATGCCATGTTTTCCATACATAGGTTTGGTCTTGACCTAGGTTTTCCTTATTAAAAATAAGGACTGGAAGGCACTTATAGGATTATGGTTTATGGGGATTAAAGAGGAGATCTGGACAGACCTGAGGGACCTGTGGGACTCTTCTCTCTAAAACTATAACCTGGACTACTGGTAGCTCCCCTGACATTTGGAGTAAGTCAGGCTACCACCCAAAATCTGTCTCTGAAGTATAGACTCAGATAAGCCCCAAGCCTTGGTTCAAAGTATATCCCACTCTTAAGTGCTGCTTTTGAAAAGTTTTAAAGAATTTTATTTATTCTCTTCCCCATTTTAAGTACAGAAATATGGTTAGAATCACTACCTGTCTTCTATAGGCACTGATTTTTCTTGACTTTTGTAGGCAGAGGACCCAAGGAAACATCTCTGCTCATGGGGTGATCCTAGGAAGCTGGGGCCTGGGACCAATATGGTGTACCTTTTCCTTACAGACAGTCTCTCTCTCTCTCTCTCTCTCTCTCTCTCTCTCTCTCTCTCTCTCTCTGTCTCTCTCCCACACACACACACACACCCATCCCCCTTGTTAAACATTTTTAACTTGGAAAAATCTGGTTTAAATGAATGCTGGAGAAATGCTTTAAGGGAAGAACATATAGAATTGCAAGTTGCAGAAGGGACTTGAGAGAACTGAAGATTTCAAGTTAAAAGAGACCTTGGTGAGCAACTAGTCTAATCTCCTTTCCTTTTATAAATCAAGAGACTAAGGCTGAGAGAAGTTAAGAGCCTTAGCCAAGATCATACAGCTACTAAGTGGTAGAGCCAGGATTTGGAACCAAGGTGTCACAAGACAGCATCATGTATAGAAAGGGAGAATTGGTGGTGTTTTTAGGCCTTTTTTTTTTTTTGCTTTTTGGAGGGCAATTGGGGTTAAGTAACTTAACCAAGGTCACACGGCTAGTGTTTGTGTTAAGTGTCTGAGGCCGGATTTGAACTCAGATCCTCCTGACTCCAGGGCTGGTGCTCTATTCACTTCGCCACCTAGCCACCCTTGCCCAAGCCTTTTTAATGTGCATATGCAGACAAGCAGTTCTGGTTACTTCCAGTGACAGCAAGGTCTTCCTCCTCTGCTCTGGCCTTACCAAAAGCCCAGGGCTCCCCAAGGTTCAAAATTTATTGCCTTGCTTTTCTGCACCCCAGTGGTAATTGCTGTCAGAAGATAAAAGGAATCTTTACTCTCCAAAGGACATACAAATTCATTCACCGCATATTCAGTACCTACTATGTATAAGGCACTGTGATATACAACTGAGGACTCTAAGATTAGAAAAAGGAGTTTATGCTCTCAAGGAGCTTATGTTCTATTGGAGAGAATCAGACATAGAAACATGATTCAAAGTCGAATTTGATAGGGGGAAAAGTGCTTCAAGAAAATTTGAGAAGGGAAAGGATGGAGAATCAAGAAGGTTTTGAAGAAAGATAAAGATTCTAGAAGTCACAATGAGAAGAGAATACATTCTAGTAATAGAGAACAACACTCGAGCGTTCATGTGCGTGCGTGTGCGTGTATGTTTGTATGTGAGAGAAAGAGAGAGGGAGAGAGAGAGAGGCAGGAAAGATTTATACAACTAGTAATGCAGTTTTCCTATCAAGAGGACTATATGAATGTAAATGGTGTGAAATTAGGCTAAAAAGATAGTTTGGAGGCAATTGGTGAAACATCTTATATGCCAAGCTAAAGAGTCTGTGTTTTATCCTATAAGTAATAGGGAACCATTGAAGGTTTTTGAGCAAGGGAGTGGCTTGGGCATATCTGTACCTTAAGAAGATTATTTTGGTAGCTGTTGGAAGGATAGATTAGAGAAAGGAAGAAACCAGAAATATAGAGACTAGTTAGGAGGTTATTATAATAACCTTGAAGAGAAGTGATGAATAGCTGAAGGATAGTGGCTTTGTAAGTGGAGACAAAGAGACAAACATAAAGGATGTTGTGGAGGTGGAGTCTGTAAGACTTGACAGCTGATTGTGGGGTGAAGGGAGAAGGAAGTCTAGATGACTAAAATTTTGAACCTGAGTGACTGGTGGTGCCATCAACAATGGAAAGGAAATTGAGAGGGGTGTCGGACTGTGGAGGCTGTACACAACGTTTCCCTGTGTGGTATAGATGCATACTGGAAGAGCTGGGGCTGATCTTGCCATTTAGGCAACAGAAACCCAGAGCAGGCAGCAGCTGAGCAAATGGCCACAGTCAGTAGTTCATCATTGCTTTCATATAAGTTGACCAAGATAATTGGCTGCCTCCAGGAGGATGGGAGAGCTAGTCTGTGGGACAGGGGGGACAAAGAGGCCCGCCTCAGATGTGTCTCCCTCTCATTGCACATGAATGTGCACAGTCTTAGAACACAGTCTTGGAGTTCACCACTAGACCTTTTGACTTCAGAAGTGAGGTTAAGGAAAGGAGCCTTCTGAATTCATCCACAACTCAATCTGAGATGTGAAATTAGTTGCTGGGTAGAAGAAGATTGTGTTGGTTCTTGTTTTCTGTGACCTCACCAAAAATCTGTTTGACTTTCATTCCTACCTATCCCTACTGCTAGTCCCACTCACAACTTTTCCTTTTTAACTTTCAGGACAGGCTAGGACCTGCCTTTTTTTTTTTAATGGCTCCAGGCATTATGATGTAGCAGCTATTGCTTACATCATAAGCTATTTTGCATAAGCTATATTGCTTACACCAAGCTATTGCTTGGGGAGGTACTTACCTCCCCAATCTTTCTCTAGGGATAGATCTCTGTGTCTCCAAAGTCTGACACTCCTCCCAACTTCTTTGCTCTTAACAATATCCAACAAGATATATCTCCTCCTTCCTTTTCCCTTAAATTCTTCTAGAAACATACGTGATCTGTATAGAATTATTGAGGAACAGTAGAAGTATTGAGTGACCCTGGAAGTGGGATAATGTGGATTCATTCTGTTTCCTCCCAGGGTCGGGTGTAGGTCTAACTTTCATGGGGTCTCTGTCTTCTAACCTCTTTTCTCATATGCCATTTTGGTATGAAGATTAGTCTGACTTTACCCCAAGTATCTAGAGTAGGTCCAGCTCAGTGCATTGCAGGGTTTAGGGCTGACCTGTTTTTTTAAACTTCTAATCTCTTGGGCTATTCTGGTATACCATTGTTCATTGTGGGACAAGGAGGGGGTGGAGAGAAGGCTGTGGAAGAAGTGATGTGGCAGAAGGGAGATCGATCTGATGGGGAGGGGCAGGATGTTCCTCTTCCTTATCCTCTCCCCTCTCCCATCCTAGACATTACCCTATGTTCTCCCTGACTGAGGGTTTAATCAGAGTCTGGATCAGCAGCTGTGTAGGGGCTGGGCATCCAGACTGGGAAGATGGCAGAGTTGTTTACTTGCTCTCTTTACCCTGTCCTCCCAATGCTTGCTCAGCTGACTCTTCTCAACTGGCCCAATTCATGGTTCAGCAAAAGTGGGACATAAATGGGGCTCTTAAAGGAAGGACCCTGGGGGCTGGTATCCTCCTCCTACTTGAGTCTTCTATCACCTCCCTAGCCCCAAGCCTTTCATTCTCCCTCTTCTTCACCCTCACCCAATTTGCCTCTTTCGTAGTTTTGCCCGAGTCACTACAAAAGCTGCATTTGCATCTTGTTTTTTGATGGCTGTATATGTTTTGGCAGGATATGGAGGCTGAGATTCCTGCTAAGAGGAAGAATGAGGGACAGAGGGAAGTACTGGTGGAAGGAATATGGGGAAAGAATAGTAGTGGAAGATATTGTGTGTGTGTGTGTGTATGTGTGTGTGTGTGTGTGTGTGTGTGCGCGCGCGCGCGCGCGTGCGTGCGCACCCGAGTACCCCCTGGAGCACCTATTTCAGAGTCCCCAGCTCCCAGGTACCCTTTGCAATCTAGCTTCGGCACTGTGTGTCCCAAGGAGACATAATTTAAATTTGGTTTCCTCCTATTCCAACTCTCATACTTTGAGTCTAACTCCATTCTGCTTTTGTTTCTTCTCCCTACTCACCAGCTTCATCCCTGCATGCCTCCCAGGATTTCTTCTTTTCAACACATTCTTCACCTACCCAACATCCCTTTTAAACCCCTTTTCCTCACCTTAGCCTGAGAAGAAACCGAAAACATCCTCTGAGCACTTCACACCCAAGATCGTGCCCTTTGACCTGTTGCCTGAGACAGTGCCTGAGCATCCACCCTTTGACCTGGCACCCAGGACAGTGCCCTGTTATCCACAGTCTGGGTCCCCGACTAACCCTGAGGAGCTGACAGAAGCAGGGGGTATTTAAAGTGTCTTGGATCACATGGTACCCTGATCACTGAGAGGCATCTTGCCCTTAAGTGCTCAGTGGTGGTCAAGATAGAAAGGGACAATGTGGACCCTGACCAGGATCCATAATAAGTGATGTGTGCAGTGAAAATTCATAGTGTAGCAAGTTATGGGCAAAAAAGGGGGAGGGTGGGTGAGTGAGTGAGTGAGAGTGTGTGTGTGTGTGTGTGTGTGTGTGTGTGTATAGTTGAGATGTTCTACCCTCCAGTTTTGGGATTGGAGGGAAGAAGGATCTATCCCATCTTCCAGTTTTAGAATTCTAACAGGAGTCCTCAAAGTAAACTCCATATCTAAGTTACAGCCCTGCCCCCCCAATCCCTAGTTCATGGAACTTGACTGTTAAAGAATGAACCTCTGGTTCCCAGTTCTGAACAGAATATTTCTCCCTGCCTTCCCTTCCTAGAGAAGACTCTAGCCAAAAGCAGCCCGAGGTATCTGAGGGGAGTAGGAGGAGCATTATCTAGAGACCTCCTCAAAAAGGCTCCATACCTCCTTTTTCAGCTGGGGGAGAATGTTTACATTAATTGTTTTCCACTTTAAAAAATAAAATATTTTTTCAAAGAGATTCTTTGTGTTTGCCAGATCCTCCCCTGCCCAAGAGCTGCCAACCCAAGAGAAGCCAGGAGGAGGATAAGGCAATGGCCCAATAGCGTTTTAGCCTCCTTTTCTCTCCAGGGTAGGGATTAAAAGATTCTTCTAGGGTTAATGTCTCTAACTCCTTTGACTTATCAACCAAGAATAGAAGTCCTAGAAATTTTGTTTTGTTTGTCACCTTTTCCCCTAACTCTCCCACATACATACCTTTGGCTTTACAATCTTTAAACTTTCCTTCATCTTATATTCTAACAGATACCTCACAGATTGATAGACATTGCCTAGGCTCAGAAGACGCTTATGTTTAGGGCCTCTTGATGATTGTATGAAATTTTTTACAATTTTCCCTGAAATTTCTTCATTCCACAACACTGATTCTCATGCAGAAATGGGGGCTTTTAAAGAAAGGGCCTTGAGGGCCCTGGTATCCCATCAGGTGGCTCTTCTGACTTATGAGTGGAATTAATAGAGGCAAGACCCTTCATCTCTGTCTGACATAGGGTTGGTAGGAGCCCTTGTGGATTTGGTGGGGTGAGGGGCAGAATTGTGTGTGCATGTGCTCAGATTTTGGACATTAAAAGGAATTCTGGAAACCAAGTTTGATGCCAGTGGTGGTTTTGTTAAACAAAAATGTTAAAACTGAGCATGGCATAGTTTTGCTCATGAGCCTTGCCAGAGAAATAGGGTAAAGAGTGGTGGGCCTTGTGGTCCCCAGATGGGGGAAGAGTCTGTTAAACTATGTATCTACTATTATAGCAATCTATTCTATAATAGCTTTAAAGACTGGGCTCCAGGATTGAGAGTCACAGGGAACCAGGACTAGAAGATGAGGGAAAAATGAGAGGGTTAGACTTTTAAGAGCCTTGAGCTGTGACATCTTTAGGCATTTTATGATTCTACAAAAAAAGAATCAACTCAATGAAAGAGAATTTGGAGTCTCATAAGGGTACTCTTCAAAGAGAGCCTGCTAATTGGGATATTCTCCCCAGAGCTAGTACAAGTCCTGTCTCCCCAATGCCAGGACACAAGAAAGGTAACACAGGAACTCAGACCATAAATGTTCTCTTCTACCTCTCACCCCAACCAGGAAAGGGCAAATGTTCTTATCCCTTAGATCCCCTTAGCCTCTATCCCATTGCTTCCTGGGAGTGAATCCCCACCTTAGGAGTTTACAGGTTCCAGGTATCTCTTCAAATATTCAGATATTCTCTCCTTTCCTTGTTCCATTACTAGTCCACATCCCAACTCATTTTTCTTACCCACTGGTAGTGCATCATCCTTTACTCTGGTTTGTGAGATCCCCAGAGGCCAGGCTGTCAGGGACTGTGAATAGGGAGGAGGCAATAGAGAGTTCATAAGTCCTCTTCCACCCCCTCACTGTCCCGAATTCTGCCTGGAAATTCATAATCCAGGAAAATGAGCCAACTCAGCTTTAGGGGTTGGGGTGTAGCAGTGGGACGGGCCAGTGATGCTGAAGGGGTGGGGGGCAGGGCAAAGACACAATGCTGGTCTGTTTCCCAGCTGCTGCTGCAGTTTCCTGACTCTTCCAGCAGCCCTTTGTCTTTCCCAGGCATTCCCTGCCTTACCCCTCCCTAGCTCCTGAGCTCAGTGCAGGGAAAAATCTTCTCTAAGATGGCTCCTCTAGTCCTATCTTGCCCAGAAATGGAAGTATGTATTCTAGAAGGAAGGGAATGGATGGTAAAGTGGTGGAAGTTGGAACTTAAATAGAACTGAAATTAATGGAGCACAATTGAATTCCCATTCCCATACATCCTAAGTAAAAGGGCTAGAACATGGCAAGAGAAAAAAAAAAAAAAGGAGACACATTCCCAGATAAGGAAGGGACTAGTAGGAGAGAGGTTAAGGTACCTCAGCACTGGAGAAACCACCTCTTAACAATCCCAAATGAGGAGGAAGAGGCAGAGGAATGGAGAGAATTACCCAGGAAACCACTGATCTTTCCCAGCCAGCTGTAGTGGCTGGGAGACTACAAGTCCCAGCATCCCTTGTGCCACTGGTCACTTTGTCCACTGGGAGTTGTAGTTGAGCAAAAGAGAGATAAGGGTACTTCAGAGTTCTGAGGACAAAGGGGGTGGGGGAGTTTGCCTAGCCTGGAAGAAGAGGTGTGGCTCCCCCTTTGTCCTAGCTAATGATGTTGACAGGGAAGGAAGGAAGTTAGGAGGAGGGGGTGTTCCTAGCTTTTTATATAAACCAGGAAACTGGAGGATATGCAAAGGTGGGAGAAAAAAAGAGGAAGAGAATCTGTGTTGCAGGTGGTAGGTGTTGTGGAGACTTCAAGCTGCTGTGTGTGTGTGCTCATGTTCTCATACATGATCACACAGGGGCAAATAACCTTCACTTACTTTCACCACCATCCCTTGCCTTGGAATGGAGTTATTCTCAGCCTGGCTAACTTCCCAATTGTTTTGTCACAGTAGATGTCTCCTGCTTTTATCCTGGGGAGTTTATAAGGCAGGCAGAGATTAGAGGGCAAGGGGAATCCCTCTGTAAAAACCAACTTCCTCTCACTTCTAAAGTCTGGAATTCCTGTACCAAGAGAGGGATGGAGTAGAGAGAAGAGAATCCTTGGACTTCACACTTCACTGATTCCCTCTTAGCTCAGTCTCTGCCTGCTTCCATGCCCTTCCTTCTGGAGGGTGTGGGGACATTTTGGATCCAGGGAAAAGAAGGCCATGACTTTCCATCTACCCAGAAAAATGAGTTTGGTCCTGGGGAGGTAGGAAGAGGGAGCTTTGAAGTCTGTAGAGGTAGAGGTGGGGGAAAGGCAGTCTTTAGATTCTGTTCCAAACAGACTTGAAAAACAAAACAAATGGAAAGTTAAATAATTCTCTGACTTCCTTGAATAGGCAAGGGGGAATAAGGAGTAAACAGTGGACCATGAGGGGAGGGAAATAAGAGAAGAATGGGAAAGGAAATGTGTATTTGGCTCACAGGCACCCTTCTGTAGTCTCTTTTCCACAGAAGGGAATGGGTCTGGCTATAGAGAAGTCAGTAATGTAACCTGGGAAGGGAGATTAGCCCTAGCCATGCCCTCTAACTTTCTTCTTCACTCTCAACCCAGGCAAGTATGAACACACTATTCATGCCTTTTCCCCTTAGCTCTGGGAACTGGTTCTGAAGTTACAAGGAACTTGGGAGATTCTGGGGGGGGGGCAATGAATGGGACCCCAGAACTTTATTACCATGTCCTCAGTCCTCATCTTACCCCACATCATAAGTGGTACTGGACTTGCAGTCAGAAATATGTGGGTTCCTAGCTTATGCAAAATGGAAATTGTTAATGAGACTCAAAAGAGATAATGTAACTGAAGCACTTTGCAAACTTTAAAAGTGTAGCAACATTATTGTTGCTTTTACTCTTAAATTTAAGTTGACTGTTCAAATCTGTGTGCTGCTGTGACCACCAGAGGGTACTCTGCCTCCTTTACAGCGATAGTTAGAGTCACTGGCATAGTAGACACCAAGAGAATAAGGAGAATGAGGGCAGGATAAGACCTTTGGGGGGGGGGGGGGGGGAGTGGCCGTGGATATAGCCCCGTGACCATACTAGTCATTATCCTTCCCCAGATGCTTACAAAATAATATATCTCAACTCCTTTGTACTTTTTCCTCCTTCTGTAGCCTCTCAGGACTCTGTATTTCTGAAGCTCCAGCCCTTCCCCTGGGCTCACTGCTTCCCTCTTCCTCTCCAATCACCCCACTCTTACTATGGTATTTCTTTAATCATTTTTTCATCCATTCTTATCCATATTGTCCAGACTATAGCCTCCCCCAACTTCAACACAGAAACCACACCCAGAATGAATGAATGAATACAAGCATGCATTAAGTGCTTACTGTGTACTAAGCAATAGGGAATACAAATAGAAAAAAGCAAGACAGTCCCTACTTTCAAGTTCATGTTCTAACATAAAAGGCTTCAGCTGCAAATCAGATGGAAAGGTCCAATTGTCCTTAAGGTACAACAGCAAAGCAGGTTACATCTACCAGCTTTCATATCTTTTCTACTGATAAAATATCCTTTTCTGATGTTGAACCATTTGGCAGTGCCAAGGACTTTGGTGGCAAGAACTTTTCTCGTCTTCAGTAGGTATGGCTGCTGAAAAAGCAAGGTTATGACACCCACAGAAATTGACATGGTCTCATACACAAGGCTTGCTTCCTAGGGTGATGGCTGGAATTCTTGTGAGTGATAAACAGTGAGTGATTTGTGCTGCCACTCCCAGGGCTCTTGGGCTTAGACATGCACATTGATGACAGTTCAGTGATGAGAAAGGTAGACTCCTTCTCTACAGTGATTGCTTCCCTCAGTGATGACTGAGAAGGCTGGCCAATAGTCTGGGAGGCACTGCTATGACTGCAGTTCTTGGGTTCATGGTCCTAGGCACACATTTTGTCTGATTTCTCTTCTCTTCCCCAAACCATTTTTTTGTGTTCTTCCACCAGGATGAAGTGAAACTACCAGCCAAACTGAGCATCAGCAAGTCTCTCAAGGATTCTGAGCTGCTGCCAGAAAAGGAAGGTGATGAGCTGGGTGAGGGCGGAGAGAAGCCTGAAGATGATGCTACCCTGGAACTGTCCTCTGATGAGGCAGTAGAAGTTGAAGAAATCATTGAGGAGTCCAGAGCTGAGCGCATCAAGAGAAGTGGCCTTCGGCGAGTGGATGACTTCAAGAAAGCCTTTTCCAAGGAGAAAATGGAGAAGACGAAGGTGCGAACCAGGGAGAACCTGGAAAAGACCCGACTGAAGACCAAAGAGAACCTGGAGAAGACAAGGCACAATCTGGAGAAGAGGATGAACAAGCTGGGCACGAGGATTGTGACAGCAGAGCGCCGGGAGAAGATGAAGACTTCCCGGGACAAGCTGCGCAAGTCCTTCACCCCTGACCATGTGGTCTATGCTCGCTCCAAGACCACTGTATACAAGGTGCCTCCCTTCACTTTCCATGTCAAGAAGATCCGAGAAGGTGAAGTGGAGGTTGTCAAGGCCACAGAAATGGTGGAGGTTGGAGGTGAAGAGGATGGAGTTGAAGATGATGGTGGTGAGGGTACCGACCTCCTGAGAGGGAGCAGCCCTGACATGCACACCCTGCTGGAAATCACTGAGGAGTCAGATGCTGTGCTAGTGGACAAGAGTGATAGCGACTGAGCTGGACAGAGAGGAAAACGAAGAGCCATGCTCTTCCCCTATCTGGGGATGGGGAAGGAAGTGGCAGGAAGCCTACCCTCCTCCCCCATCCCCTGATCCTTTCTTATTTTGAACTCTCTCTGTCTCTGTTTCATTCTGTCTGTCTGTCTCTCTGCCCCAAACTGGGGCATTGGCTGAGAGTTTTATAAATTGAAAATGTATCATTAAGAATTTACCCCTTTCCCCTCTATTACCCTGCCTTTTAGGAGGAAAGGAGACTTTGGAAGAACCTGCCACTATGATATGTTTAGTGGTAGAAAGATAAAAAGACATCATTCATTTTCCAATTATTCAGTTTGGGTTCTGCCAGAAGAAGTTGCTGCCATTTCCATTATTCTGGGGATGTTCTGTTCCCCTTTTCCTCACCCCCTCCCAGATCTCATTCCTGCCTTTTTAGCCTCCCCCCACCCAAGTTATTCTGTAAACATGCCCCTAAATCCCATCTTTTGGGGTTTAAGCCATATCCATCCCTAGAGGAAATGGAGGCTTTTTCCTGGAAGAACAAGAAAACAGTTTGGAGCTTGGGGCAGTGGAGTATGGAGCAAGTAGGGCCATGATAATTGTCTAGAGGTAGGGTTTGGGGGGGGGGGGCAACATATGTCCCGACCAGGTCAAATCCTGGTCTAGGTCCTAGCATAAAAGGGATGGAGCCAGAAGGGACACATACATCTATGTGTATGCACCCGTGCAGTCACGTACACACATGGCTATGTGGGAAGATGGATAACTGGAAGGTGGGGCCTGGGGGAAGGGGGAGGAGATACCCCTCCCTAACAGCATAGAGAACAGACTAGGCATCCATCCAGTGCTCCCAAGAGTACAGCAGAGTCATTGCCAGCTACAGGAGGAAAGTCTGAGAAGGAACAAGTCCCAAGCTAAAAGCCCAGCTCAGCTACAAGATTTGGGGCAAGCTCTCTGCCTTGGTTGACCCACTGTGATAGCCCTGCCCAGCTGACAGTGTCAGGAGGGCTCTGCCAAACTTTACCCCTCGGGTAGAATGACCCAGGACCTAACCCATTTCTTGTTGCCCAGCTGTGTCTGGATCAGTGAAATGGAAAGTTGTAAGAATGGAAAACTATGACTAGCTAGGGTTTTGGAGGTAGTTAAGGGCACAAGTGCCTCTGACAGAAAGAGACAGATGCAATGTGAGTGTGTAACAGGAAAGGACAGATAGAAAAGAAGAGAGGAAACCAAGGTTAGGGGGATCTTATTTATACCCTATCCCAAGTTTATTTGTGGCTCTGTCTGGCGGTTTGCTTAGTACTTCCTCCCCCACTCCCCCAAGTTAGGCACAATTCTGGCCTTGCTTTAGCTTTGTTTTCCCAGCTCCAAGGGGTTCCTCTCCTGTATCTTTGGGGGTGGGGTGGGATAATGTCTGCAGTTAGCAGGACATGATCTCTGCTAACTTTTGACCATATTCCCTTCAGTATACCCCAGAGCCAACCCCACCCCCTTAGCCCAATTTCCCCTCTGGGGATATAAATTGCCATGGCAGCTTAGCCCCAATGATGGCATCCACAACTCAACACTCTTTAATCGAAGCCTAGAACTGGGAGCTTTGTCTTTCTACACCTAATACCCACTTCTTCCTTTCCTTCTCCCTGCCCCTTCATTTCTTCCAGAAGGTGACTTGCTTTATGATTATTTTATACTATAGAATTGCATTCAGCTGTTTTCAGCCAAGGGTGGGGTTGGGCGGTGGGGTGGGGTGGGGTTGGGGCTGTTTCTGAGAAGAGAGCTTAGGGACACAAACCTCTTTTATACATGCTTTGCTTTTTTTTTTTTTCCTTTTGTTCCCTTCCTCCTCTGGAGATATGAAGAAATAGATGATGGAGGATGGGGTGTGTGTGGGTGGGGCCCAGGGTCCCTTGGTGCTGACGGGCTGGTGGGGGCCAGGCTTTCGGAGGAATGGGAGGGGGGAGGGAGATGCAGAGCTATGAGGCCATTTCTCTTGGGCTCCAGGGCTTGTAGTCTCCCATGACTGCATCCTGACCAATAAACCTGCTTTTCTAAAAAGACCTGTGTTGGATTGTACTTCTCCAGGGGAGCTGTAGGAGTAGTCATATTTCTCCATCCTCATTCCCCCGTGTCCCATAAATTGTGCACTTGGATTCAGTCTACTGTAGCCAGGACCCCAAACCTCTGCTTAGTCTGAGAATTAGGAGGAATGTGGTGGGGAAAATGGGGGAGGAAGAGATTTGAAGGCAAAAGAAAGAATGCTGAATCTGTAGTGAGAGGACCTGATTTAAATACTGGCTCTGACACTGTTCATGTGACCTTGGGCAAATCATTTCCCCAGTACCTGTTTCCTCATCTATAAAACCAGGAGATGAGATTAGCTAGCCTCCAAAGGCCCTTCTACTTCTAAATTCCCTATGGAACTGGATGTATTTGGGAAAGTGTCCAGGAGTTCTTTACTACTAGCAAGTAATCTGTCCACTATTGAATATAGGCTGAACTCTTCCTTACCTGGCCAGACCCCTAACCCTATCCCTCTTCTCCCCTACTTCTTTGCCACCTCTCCACATCCCCCACATCCCAACACACACAGTCACACAATGAGGAGATGCAGAGAGAGAAGACCATTTTTGGTTAGAGAAATCTAGAGCTTAAGTCAGCTTCCCAGTCCCCTGGGAGGAATGGGAAATGAGCCTGATGCCTGATGACCTGAAGCCATCTCACCCAGCAGGCTGGGCATCCTAAGAATTCTGCTTATTTTTGGACTAGGAGTCAGATTTGCAGCTACAGGAAGAGAACAACGAGACCTTGACCCCCCAATTGAGGAGGGAACGTAGGTAACCCCAGGGACAACTGAGAGACCTTAACAGGAGTGGTTGTATAAAGCTTCACTCATTCCTTCTACACTCTATCTTCCAAGTGCCATGCCTCCCCACCCATAAGAATTAAGACTCCCTACTCTCCCTAATCACCATTTTGGTCACCTATGCCTTTCCCTAACCAAGTAGTTTAGCTCCAACTTTCTAGTCCACATCTTCTACTCCAGGGAAACTGCCCTTTGATACCCCTCCCACCTGGTTTCCTCTTGCCCAAAGTCTTTGTCAAGACTATCACCTAAAAGATTGTGTGATACAGTGGAAAGAATGTTAGATTTGGAATCTAAGGATGAGGGTTCAAGTACCAGCTCTGCTGCTTATTATGTAACCTTAAGTAGATTGTTTATCCTCTGGGGACTTCAGTTTCCTCATCTGCTAAATGACAATCTAGTTTGTACCAGATGATCTCAGAGGTTCCTTCCAGTCCTGAAACAATGATCCAAAGAAGTTCAAGATAGCCTGTTATCTATTGTTCACATAATTAATTCCACAAAATGCCAGACCATCATTCTTCATGTACCTCTTGGATCCAAATTCTAATTCTCTACTGTAACAGATGGGGGCAGAGCTGGCTTGTGTATAAGTAAAGTAGACAGCTGACCAGATAGTGGAATCTGAGGGCACCTCAAGATTTTCTCTACCATTTATCATGGCACTGCCTTCTCTTTCTACTAAGTCAGAAATTTCCATCATCCCCACCAATTTATTTCTCCAAGTTAGACAACAAAGGGGTGTATGTGTGGGTGTGTGTATAGGTATACATATATAATATATGCATTGTTAACAGGATTTTTACTGTAACCTGAAAATGCTCAGTGCCTCACTAAGCAGGCCTAGAGATGTGAGTACCAGTAATCAAGTAGCTTAATTAATCATTTTCAGAGTGAGGAATGTTCTCTTAGCTGAAGTGAAAGCACAAGTTACACACTTAAATCACAACCAGGGAAGGAGACAGGGAAGGTGGATTACAAACAATCATTTAGTGGTTTCCCACAAGAAATCCAAAAGAGCCACAATTTAACAATTCTGGAGTCAAATCTTTTGGAGTTGTGACCATCTTCCCTAAAGTACAGAAACAGACTTCTGTGATGGGAACAGGTTCTACAGTCTTTGATTTGCTTCACATCAGGTTCAAAGGCAGAAGGATGCCAGTGATTGGGAGCCTTGTCAAGGTTTAATTGATCGTTTCAAGCTGCATTGTGAGTGATTCAAAATCTGGAAAAGGCAACTCTGCAAAATCTAACATATTAGAATATTCATTACACATATCATATTATTATAAAAATTTTATATTCCTTTCTCAGCATATATTATAGTCTCCTAGACTTTAGAGTTGAGAAGAACCTTAGACATGTAGTTCAACTATCATTTTACAAAGAAGTAAGAGATGGAGAAAGGATAAGTGATTTACCTAGTTAGTGATAAAGCTGAGATATAAATGCAGGTCAAATCTCTCTTCAAATTCAGGACTCTCCATTATACCATATGACCTGTGCTGAAGTTTCATATGTCATTATTTGTGTGACCTTGAACAAGTCTCAACCTTTCTGGGTCTTAGTTTCTAAATCTATAAAGTGAGGGAATGGTTCCTTCCAATTTGAGCTTTAACAACAATAAAATAAGGAGTTAAACTGTGTCCATAAACTGAAGAGGGCTGAACCTCTTACTCTCCTGCACTTTAGAACAGATTAGTCAAATTCAATAGGTGACACCTCCAAAGTGCTTGGTGCTAGACCCTAAAAGAATAACATGAGTAACCATAAATTTTGTTATTTCAAGGTGGCAGGCAGTTGGGATGTGAGGCAATAGGCCTAAGGCAATGGAGACAGGCAGGAAAGATAGGGCTAATCCTGTAGTGGAGACAGAACAGGCAAATTTAATCATCAAAATGAAACTTCATTTTCTTCCTCTGTAAAATAAAAGGGTTGGCAGATTCATTTTATGGTCTTTTCTAGATGTTAAGACCTACCAGCCTGTAGGGCTGAAGGACCATAGAGGATGATATAACAGAGAATTTTTTTTTTAATTTTGAAGTTTTTTTTAATTTTGAAATTTTTGAAAATTTGAATTTTGAGTTGTGTCTTTGGTTCTTCTGGTACTTAATAGTCCTGTAGCCTTGAGCAAGTGTTCTCTATATTTTAGTTTCCTTGAATGGAAAATAATAGCCTAGATTTGTTATTTATTTATGTCAATCAAGAAGCAGCCCAGCTTAGTGGAAGCTTACTAGCCTGTTAATTCTGGTTGTCCTGGCTTCAAGTCCAACGATATAACTGTAGTGTGACCCTAGGCAAATCACTTAATCTCTCAATGGAGTCAAGACAACTCTCGTATTATAAATTATAGCACAGGTGCTGACCTTCATGGATGTACAGAGTTTCTTCCCCCTCAATGTATATATCAATGAAATTTTATATATATATATATATTTATATATATATATATATATAAGTCCTATATCAATGAAATTATATCCTTAAAAAAAATCAGTCACTACCACCTAACTCACAGTCATATCATGCCTTGTAGGAAGATATTGGATATGGTAGTGGCACAAAGAAGGTCTGTAGGTTAAAAATGCAAACACAATTCAGTGACTGGTACCACCTCACTCACTGTTCCACAAATGCTGAGGTTCGACCTCAATACAGGGGAGTATTATTTTACACTGTACTTACAGCCCAGAGGCAGCCTTCTGTAGTGGTTAGAATCCTTGAAGTTAGAAGTTCTAGGTTCAAGACCTGTCTCTGACAAATATTAGCTTTGTAACCATGGCCAAGTTTCTTCAACTCTCAGTGACCCAGGGATTCTCAAAGGGACTGAAAGTTGCTAGTGTGCGTTGGTGGAGATATTTTCTACACTGGAAGCATTCTGTGTTGATTAGACACCTCTCAAATATATATATATATATATATATATACACATATATACATACATATGAGTGTGTGTGTGTGTAAAGACAGAGAGAGCCAAGAACAGAACCTTGGGGGACATCCTCAATTAAGGGGAAGGGTATGTATTATGAGCCAGCAAAGGAAACTTGAGAAATAGTCAGATATTCCTTAGTAGAGGATTTTTCCAAGAACTTCTGATAATAAGAAGCACCTCTGCTACAGTGGAAAAGATGTGTGTGTTTTGGGGTTTGGGGTGGGGGAGGTTTTCTGGGTAAAGAGAAACTGTCTAGGGAGGCTTAGCCTGGGGAAAGGAAAATAAGGGGAACATGGTAGCTGTCTTCAAATGTTTAAGGTGTTCTCATAAAAGGGGATCTCTGCTGTATTTGAGTCACGGGACTGGGGTTCAAATCCCAATTCTGATACTAACTAACCTGTGTGACTTCGGATAAATCACTCAACCTCTCCCAACAAATTTCCTCAAATACAATATGACAATGTTGGACTAGATGACCAGTAAGGTCCTTTCTGTCTAAAATTGTCTGGCTAGGCCCCAGAGGTCAGAACTAAGACCCATGGATGGTAGATGAAAAGGCAGATTTAGGCACTTCCTAATAATTAGTCAACCACTGGAGGCATGGGGCTCCCCCTCGATGGAGACCTGCTTAGGAAGGGATCGTTATTCCAATACTAGTTGGATTAAATGGTACAAGGAAACTTCCAACTCTGAGATTCTGTGTGTGTGTGTATTTCAATTCTAGCTCTACTATTTATTCCCTGCCTGACTGGGGACACCTTCCTTAAACTATCAGGGATAACTATTTAAACTATCAGGGAAACTATTTCCTATATTAACTATATTAAACTATCAGGGAAACTATTTCCTCTTCTTTAATTTAGGCAGTTGGATTTAAAGGTGTCAAATCTCCTGTAGCCCAACCCAGATTAAAATGTAATTAAGAAATATTTAACAAAATAAATAAAAATATAACAAAGATAATGATAATTTGTGGTTTTCTAAGTCAACATATAGCCCAAAGTGTCCTATTTCTATTCTATGATCTCTAAAATCTCTACCAGATCTAAATTTTATTAGTAGTCCCAATTTTACAAGTGACACCATTGAAGCTGAGAGGTTTTGGACTTATCCAAGGTCACATTAAAAAAAAAACAAAACCAAAGCAGGGGCAGCTAGATGGCCCAGTGAATAGAGCACCAGCCCTGGAGTCAGGAGGACTCAAGCTCACATCCAGTCTCAGACACTTAACACTTACTAGCTGTGTGACTTTGGGCAAGACACTTAAGCCCAATTGCCTTGCCTTCTCCTCTCAAAACAAACAAAATTTTAAAGCTAAAAAAAAAACAATCAGTGACAATCCTGGAATTTAAAGCTGGTGGGTCAGTCCACCTCAAGTCTGGTGTTCCTTTCTCTACACATTTGTGCAACAGTGAGTGAGGTGGTACCAGTCACTGAATTGTGTTTGCATTTTTAACCTACCGACCTTCTTTGTGCCACTACCATAACCAGTATCTTCCCACAAGGCATGATATGACTGTGAGTTAGGTGGTAGTGACTGATTTTTTTTAAAGGATGTAATTTCATTGATATAGGACTGATATATATAAAATTTCATTGATATACACTCATTGAGGGGGAAGAAACTCCGTACATCCATTTCTCTCACCTTATGCTATGCCTAGCATAGCAGAAGACACTGCCATAAAATATAATATGCATTTGTTAAAGGTCACAATGCTGCACATTGGTAATAAAAATAAAATAAGATGCAGTCTCTGTTCTGGGTTCAAAGAATATTTATGGGGGATAGGACAAATACAGGGATTATTTCATCTTAATTTTTGCATCCTCCGCTGCTAGTACCTCGAAATGGCACATAGCAGGAGCTTAATGAGTATCTGATGATTGCTTACAGAAATTAACTAAGACAAGAATAGTACTGGTGGTGGTGGCAGCAGCAGCTAGCATTCGTAACTTGAAAGTTTGCAAAACCCTTTACAAGTTATATCCTGTAAGAGAGGTGTTGCTGTTAGCTTCGTTTTACAGATGAGGAAAATGAGGTGAATGCAATTAAGTGGTTTGCTCAGGGTCCAGCTCCAGTTTTCCAGACCTCCAAGTTCAGCATTTCATCCAGCCATTACGCCCCCTGGTTCCACAAGAGGAGAAAGGATCTTAATGCAAAGGAGAAGTAGCAGTCAGTAACTAATCCTTCAAAGCAGATAAATCAAGTAATGCTCCCTAAATTCGACCAAACCTGACACTTTTAAGAAACCAAACCGGAAGGAAGATGCGCCGGGTCCTTTTAAACCCTACAATCACGTGCGCGAGATCATGAATGCTGATTGGGCGACAGTGGCACCGCCCCCTCCGGAGTCTTAGGCAATTGGTCGAGGAACTTAAAAGTTGGACTCCAGGGCGCGGGAGCCAAGAGCTATGGCGGCGGCTGCGGCAGCTGTTCTAGCCTGCCTGTTCCTGAGCGGGGCGGAGGCCGACACGGCGGGGGATGAGACCCGCGAGGCAACGGCTGTGCGGGGTTTGCTGTCGCGGTTGCTAGGGCCCCGGGCGGCCGCGGGGTTCTCGGTGGCGGTGGAGCGCTCCCTGGCGCCGGCACCGGGCATAGACACATTCCGCCTGAGCGGCGGCGGCGCCGGGAGCCCCGTGCAGGTGACCGGCTCCAGCGGCGTGGCGGCCGCAGCCGGGCTGCACCACTACCTGCGCGACTTCTGCGGCTGCCACGTGGCCTGGTCTGGCGCGCAGCTCCGCCTACCCGAGCCGCTGCCCACCGTGCCCCAGCCACTCACCGAGACCACGCCCAACAGGTAACGGGCGGGGCTGGGGGGAGCTGGGCGAGGAGGCGATCTCGGGCCAAGCCTCATTCCCCCCCCCCCCCCCCCCCCCCGCTCTGTGCAGGTACCGCTATTACCAGAACGTCTGCACGCAGAGCTACTCCTTCGTGTGGTGGGGCTGGGAGCGCTGGGAGCGAGAGATCGACTGGATGGCCTTGAACGGCATCAACCTGGCGCTGGCCGCCGTCGGGCAGGAGGCCGTCTGGCGGAGGGTGGGTCCGGCCCGGGCCGAGGCGGGGACCGAGCTTGGCCCGGCGCTTCTCTGCTCTTCTGCTTCTTTACCTGTCTCTCCCTCCTCTTTCCTCTTCCCTCTCTCCTCCCTCTCTTGGTCTCTTCTTTCTTTTCCTCCTTTCCCTCCTCCTTCCCTTCTCCTCTCCCTCTTTCTTTCTCGACTTTTCCTTGCTTTCCTTTTCTCCCTCACCCTCTTTTCTTCTCTTTCCTCCCCTATCTCTCCCTGTCCCTCTTTCTCTCCTCTTTCTTCCTGTACCTCCATGCCTCTCTCCTTTTCTTTCTCCTCCCACTGTCCTTCTTTCTTTCCTTCTCGTTCCTCTCCTATCTCCCTCTTTTTCTCCTTTGCTTCCTTTCTCTTTCCCTCCCTGTCTTACTCCTCTTTCCTTCTCTACCATCCTCTCCTCTTCCTCTCCTCTTTCCCTCTTCCAGCCCTCTCCTACTCTCTCTAACGCTGTCCTTTTCCTCTCCATTTCCTTCTCTCATTCTGTTTACTTTTCCTTCTCTTCTCTTTCCTGCCTGTCTCCCCACCTCTCTTCCTCCTCTCCTTCATTTGGAGGAAAACAAGTTATTTCCCTTCGCTAGGGCTCAGTTTCTCTCTCTGTAAAAGGAAGGGTTGGACTAGAACGGTCCTTTCAAACCCTGTCGTTCCTTGAGTCTATTCTAACTTGACCTGATTTATCCCTTACTCAGTTGTCCAAATATATGTTGGGAGGGGTGAAGGGAGAGGCACTCAGGTACATTTCGAAAAGTACTAGACTAGGAGTCAGAAGATTCCCCACCCAGACCCAGGCCTCAGTTTTCTTCTCAGTCAGATGGTATAATACTACCTACCCTGTCCTAATCTTATAGACTTGTGAGAATGAAATGAAATATGTATTGAGGTGACTTCTAAACTGAACGAGGTGTTCTTATTGTTGTTATCTCTCTTTTCCCCAGGTGTACTTGACTTTGGGCCTGAATGAGACAGAGATAAATGAATACTTCACTGGCCCAGCCTTCCTGGCATGGGGGCGCATGGGCAACCTGCACACCTGGGGTGGCCCCCTACCTTCCTCCTGGCACCTTAAGCAATCTTACCTGCAGGTAATGGGGCAGTGGAGAAGAGGCTTCCCTGGGCTGAGTGAAGGGGCTACTGGTGATCCTGACCCAGCTGTCCCTCTTTTTGTCCTTCTCAGTACCGGATTCTGGAGAGGATGAGATCTTTTGGGATGAAGCCAGTGCTCCCTGCATTTGCTGGACATGTCCCCAAGGCATTTACTAGGTGAGTTTACTGAGCAAGAACAAGGCAGGACTATAGATGGCAAGTCTCTGTATGAAGCAAAGGTCCTATCTGGGAGAGGCAATAAAAAGCACGCTAAATCTGGTGTCAGATGACCTGGGATTGAATCCTGCTCATCTGTGTGACCTTGGGCAAATCTCTTAATCTTTCTACTCCTCATTTCCCCTTCTGTACAATCAGGAGACTAGACAGCCTTTAAAGACCATCCCTTCCAGTGCTCAGCTCATCTTATAAACCCCCCTTCAGAGGACAAGACATTCCACTGCCTTTTTCTAGAAAAAGTGTAACATGATAGAACAAAGAGGGAACCAAGGTTTAAGTCCCAGATCAGACACTTGTTAGTCATCTTGGACAAGTCACAAGTCACTTCCTTTCTCTGAGCTTTCATTTTGTAATCTGTAAAGTGGTAGAAAATCAGAGCTGTATCATTTCCAGCAGTGTTTATAGATTTGGAACTGTGAGGGACTTCAGAGGTCACCTCTCCAGTTTGAGACCTTCCCTGGTCACCTCCATGCCGTCTGGCCAGGTGCTAGTGCCTTTCCACCAAGGTGTCCTGGTATCTGCACCTGAATGTAAGTAGTGCCTTGTGTCTCCTCTGTCGGGATATAGATCTTGGGGACAGGCATGTTTCCTTTGTCTTTGTATCCCCCCATCTGTCACAGAGCAGATACTTGTGAAGTATTTGTGGCCTGATTAAACTGATAAAGCAATTTAAGTTATAAAAACTTTCTTCACCCAAACAGTCCCAAGAGGTAGGTAGGATAAGTGTTGTCATCACCATTTTACCAATGAAGAAACTGAGGCTGAGAAAGGTTAAAAGTGACTTATCCATCGTCACACTGCTAGTAAGCGGTAATAAGAGCTGACGCTTTTATAGCTTTTTAAGGTTAGCATCCATTGACATCCATTATTTCACTTGCACCTCACAACATCCCCACCAGGTTAAGTGCTACAGTTATAATCATCACCATTTTACAGAGGAAACTGAGTCTCAGAAAGCTTGTGGCTGCCCAGGGTCACTTAGTAAGTGCCTGCAGCAGGATCTGGACCCTGACTCTGTCCAGAAGAAACTCTTAGGAAACCCTTGTTACAGAGGGTACTCGTGGGATCACTTGCCTTGAGCCTCTCCCCAGAATCCTTGCCTTTGCTCTTCCCTCCCTGCCTTCCACTAAGTATCATATGATTCTAACTGTGAACTGGTGACCACGTTAAGAAGTTATTTTATCAACATTGTTCCAAAAAACAATGATTACCTAATTTAGGTTTCTTATCATGGTGTCTGTGAATTTGTGTTTTTTTAATGTGTTTTCATAGACTTAGTTTCCTTTGTAACTATCGTATTTTACTTCATACATTTAAAAATATTATTCTGAGGATAGCTCTATAGGCCGCAGCAGACTGCCAAAGGAGGTCCATGTCACAAAAAGGTTACAAAGCCTCACTGTTCTGATGGTTAATCCCTGAAGGAGGAGATACTTTGCCACAAAATAACAGCCAGTGTGTTAAGGTTTCCTGAAGGTGAGAAAAGGGACAACTCCTACCCCCAGTCACCCAACTTCTTTCCCAGGAGGGTCACTTTGACCTCAGTCCAGTCTCCTGCGTAGAGTCTCTGTGTGGGGGTGGGGAGGTGCCCTGGTCACATTTTCTCTCCTTCACCAGTATGATCTTGCCTCTGGTCTCTTCCACCACCTCGCCTCCATCACTCTTCCTCTACCATTGTCTCTTCCTTCCCTTCCAGGGTGTTCCCTCAGGCCAATGTCACCAATCTGGGCATGTGGGGCCACTTTAACTGTACTTACTCCTGCTCCTACCTCTTGGCCCCAGAAGATCCCTTGTTCCCAGTGGTTGGGAGCCTCTTCCTGAGGGAGCTGACTCAGGAGTTTGGCACTGACCACATCTATAGTGCTGATACCTTCAATGAAATGGAGCCCCCTTCCTCTGAGCCAGCCTACCTGGCTGCTGCCACAGCGGCAGTCTATGAGGCCATGATTACAGGTGAGGAAGGCAAGGTGCTGAGGCTATTTGAGGGAGGTGGACGCAGAGGGCAGGACATCCCAGGAGGGATCAGAAGAAGAAGTGAGATGGGGACATCAGGGGAATGTCAGCTAAGGAAATAAGAGGTTTAGGGTGAGTGTGTGAGGTGTCAGGAGGGTGGTGGTGAGTATAAGCCTGCTGTTAGTGAATGTGAGCCAGTCTCACCTCAGATCCTTACCAGCTGCATGACCCTGAGAAACCATTTAACTCCCTGTGAGCCTCAGTTTTTTCATCTGTAAAGTGGGCATAATAATAGCACCTACTGCCCTGGGTCACTGTGAGGACCAGATGAAATAATAATGTTTGTCAGTTGCTTTGCAAAGCTTAAAGCCCTTGCCAGATGTGAGCTGCTAATGTGTTCCCTGCTCAAACCCTGGCCCAGAGTTCACAGATTCATTACAAAACATCAGAATGGGCTTGATGCCTTCTGCCTCTAGCATTTACTGTTTGTGTGACCTTGGGCAGGTCCCTTTAGCCTCTGGGAGGAGCCACAGACTCCTCATGTCCCAAGTGCAGGAGTCAGACTAAGTGGCCTCTGAGATCCACTCCAGCCCAGTGTCACCCTTTTTGTATATGGGGAGGTGACTTCTGAGATGCTACAGCTACCGAGTGACAAGGCTCAGGCTGGAGCTCAGGTCCCCTGACTCCCTCTGCTCACTATCTTTGCCCTTTGCTTGGGAGTCTAAGCCCCGTCATTTGGAACTGCTTTGTTCCCTCCCAGACAATCCTTTTCTCTCCACTCTCCATCATTCCTGTTCATTTGGGAGGCATCAGCCTCTCCAGCTAATGGCTGCTTTCCTCCTGCCTACAAACCATCCTCAGGATCCCTCCCTCACTCTCCAGCCCTGATCACTCTCCTCCCTCTCTTCCCTTTGTTGTGGTTGCCCTCCATGAGAAGCTGCCTGACCTGAGTGCCTCTGCTCACCTCTTCTCCACTCTGCAGTCTGGCTTCTGACCTTGTGCCTCAGCTGAAACTGCTCTCTGTGGTCCGCAATGATCTCGTACTTGCCAGATCTGGTGGTCTCTCTTCCATCCTCATCCCTCCTGACTCTCTGCAGCCTTCTACACTTTCATCCACTCTCTTCCCTGGGTACTCCCTCTCTCTAGGTTTGTGGGACACTGCTCTTCTGTGGATCCCCTCTTACTTAACCTGGCTGGTCGCTCCTCAGTCTCCTTACCTGGGACTTTGTCCAAGTCTCACCCACTAACCCTGGGTGTCCCACAGGCCTCTGTCCTGGCCTCTCTTCTCTTCTGGCTCTATACTGATTTCACTTGGTGATCTCATCAGCCCTCATGGATTCAACTATGATGTGCTCCCTCTTGATCATTCTCAGATCTCTGTATCCTGCCCTAACTTCTCTGCTGACCTCCAGCCTCACATGTCCAACTGCCTATTGGACATCTCCAGCCAGATAGCCCATCAGTGTCTTAACGCAGTATGTCCAAAGGTGAACTCCTTGTCTTTCCTTCCCAAACCCTCCCATCTTCCTAACTTCCCTATTACTTCAAGGGTATTGTCATCCCAGGCTTATAGTTTCAGTGTAATCCTCAGCTCCTCACTTTCAGATGTCAAAATCCTATCACTTCATAGCATCTCCATATACAAGTCCTTCTGTCCTCTGACACTGCCCCACCCTGATCCAGGCCCTCTCCACTTCACCCTTGGACATTTCAGTAGCCTGCTGGTGGTCAGCTGGCCTTCAGTGCCTTCCCCTCCTGCATTCAGCTGCCATATGGATCTTAACCTCCAAGTCTGACTCAGTGCCAGTAGCGCTCATCACCTCCAGAACCAAATATACTTGGTACTGATATAACTACTGTCTTTGGCTTAGATATCTCCCCTCCAGCACCTTTCAAGCATCATTACACTTCCCTCCATCCCACTTACTCTGATCAATGACACTGACCTTCCTGCTACTTCTTTTTTTGGGGTTTTTTTTAGAGGGCAACTGGGGTTAAGTGACTTGCCCAAGGTCACATGGCTAGTTTGTGTGTTAAGTGTCTGAGGCTGGATTTGAACTCAGGTCCTCCTGACTCCAGGGCCAGTGTTCTATTCACTGTACCACCTAGCCACCCTCTTCTTGCTACTTCTTGAACAAGATCTTCCCTCTGCTGACTCTGTGCTGCCCCTCCTGCCTGATATTTCCTTCCCCATCTTTGTCCCTCCCTGGCTTCCAGCTAATATCCTGCCTTCTACGGGAAGCTCTCCTGAATTCCCTTCATACTGCTGCCTTCCTTCAATCCTGTGTATATCTTGTTTGTACACAGTTATTTGTATGTTGTCTCCCTGTTAGACTTTGAGCTCCTTGAGAATAAGGAGTCTTTTTTCCCTTTATGTGTATCTCCAGTACTTAGCAGAGACTGTTGCACACAGTAGGCATTCATAAATGCTTGCTAACTGACTGACTAGGTAGAGATTCCAAGATTCCCTAGAAGTGGAGATGAGTCAGAAGTGAGGCTTGGGTGTATCCCATGTAGGTGCATTCCATGTAGGATGGCTCCAGAGGGTCCGGGGTCAGGGGTAGTGAGGCTATAACTTCTTTCTAGGCTTGGAGTCCCCTTTGGGAGAGACTCACATGTTTTCTTCCTCTCACTAGCAATCCCTTCTACCACCCCTTATTCCTACAGTGGATGTTGATGCTGTGTGGCTTCTCCAGGGCTGGCTTTTTCAACACCAGCCATACTTCTGGAAACCTCCCCAGGTGAAGGCTGTGCTGAAGGCTGTGCCCCTTGGCCGTCTTCTCATCCTGGACCTCTATGCTGAGTCCCAACCTGTCTACTCCCACACTGACTCCTTCTATGGCCAGCCATTCATCTGGTGCATGCTGCACAATTTTGGGGGAAACCATGGGCTATTTGGGGCATTGGATGCTGTGAACAGGGGACCCTCAAATGCCCGTCTCTTTCCCAATTCCACCTTTGTGGGTACAGGCATGGTCCCAGAAGGCATCAACCAGAATGAAGTAGTTTATGCCTTGATGGCTGAGCTGGGCTGGAGGAAGGACCCCTTGCCTGACCTAGGGTCTTGGGTAGCAGGCTTTGCAGCTCAGAGGTATGGGACTCCCCACTCCCATGCAGAAGCTGCCTGGAAGCTGCTGCTGCAAAGTGTCTACAACTGTTCTGGTGATTTGTGCACTGGCCACAACCGCAGCCCACTGGTGAAACGCCCATCCCTTCACCTGGACTTCTCTGTCTGGTATAACAGGAGTGATGTGTTTGAGGCCTGGAGGTTGCTGCTGGAAGCAGCCCCAGTGCTGGCAACCAGCCCTGCCTTCCGCTATGACCTGCTGGATGTCACGAGGCAGGTGGCTCAGGAGTTGGTGAGTCTGTACTATGGGGAGCTCAGGACAGCCTTTGAGGCAGGAGCAATGCCGGCCTTGCTCACTGCTGGAGGCCTGCTGGTCTTTGACCTACTGCCCTCCCTGGATGAGCTGCTGGCCAGTGATGAGAGGTTCCTTCTAGGAGGCTGGCTGGAGCAGGCCCGAAAAATGGCAGTCAGTGAGGCTGAGGCCTGGCACTATGAACGGAATGCCCTCTACCAGGTGACCCTGTGGGGGCCCACAGGGAACATCCTCGACTATGCCAACAAGCAGTTGGCAGGACTGGTGGCTGGCTACTATGCTCCCCGATGGAAGCTCTTTGTGGAGATGCTGGTGAAGAGCCTGGCCGAGGGCACCCCCTTCCACCAGAGCCAGTTTGAGAATGAAGCCTTGCTGTTGGGTCAGAACTTTGTCTTGGGAGGGGAGAAGTTCCCTACTCAACCTCAGGGTGACACTGTGGACTTAGCCAAGAAATTTTTCCTCAAGTATTACCCAAGGTGTCAAGCAGGAGTTGTGTGACCCACCCCCTCACCAGTACCACCTGGGACCTCTAGCAGTTCCTTGTACTTTCAAGCTTCCTCCTAGGATCCTAAATCCTGTCAGTGGCCAACTTGGGACCCCTGGGAAGGGATAGGTTATAAAACCATGGACAGTTCTTGGTGAGAGTGTTTCTCCCTTGCTTACAACTGGACTGTGTCTGGTTCCTAGGGTCAAGAACTGGACTGGGCTCACTGAAGAGACCCTTTAGCTGTCGGGAAAGTCTGGGATAGATAGTAGGTCCTGTGAATTGAGAGTAATGGAGGCAATATCCATGATATTCTCTCCTCTAGTCCAGAAATGGACATAAGGTCATCATTTTTTAATCAATCAGTATGTCTATCTAGGTCTGTCCTTGGAGGAGCCAGAAAGAGGCAGCAACAAGTATAGATAAGACCGCAGTATAAATATGACTGATAAAGTCCATCTGCCTCTTCTCTGAACTCACTGCACATCAGGTAGACTTGGCTCCTTTGTCTGCCCCTTAACTCAGTTTCTCCCAACCAGCTTTCAGAGGTGAGACCCTGTGATGCCTCCCAGCAGATTAGGCTTGAGTAGAGAGGGGGGGAAAGTTAAGAAAAGGGGCAGTGAAAGCTCACTGGCCTTGAGATAATGAAGTGGACACCACAAATTAGATGCTCTTGGGACTCAAGGGCTGGGCCAGCCTCATCTTCTCCCTGGCTTTAGCTCTTTTTCCTTCCAACCATCCCTTTCCTGTCTCAAAACTTTATCTTCCTTGTCTCTCTGTCTTCCCTTTCTCTTTCCATGGAGCAAAAGATAGTTCTCATCATATTCTGATCCTTTAGAATTTGTCTGCATTTGGTGATATGCTTGCCGACTGATTCTTTGGGCAGCTTTTAAGGTGGAAGGAGAGAAAAGGCCAAAGACCAGCTATGGGGGTGAGGGAGAGTCCCTGGTTGGTGCTGAGGAGGGAAGGGAACATTTTTCTCCTCGATGGAAATCCTAATTCCAAGTCATCTAGCCCACTGGAGGTCATGCAGGGGATAAGCTTGGGCACTGATTAGACTTGAGCATCGGGGCATTTGGCCATTAGCTCATCCCCTTCATCCCTCCTCTTCCTGACTCCAAAGGCTTGCACTTTGATGCAGTTTACTGGCTAGCAGGTTTGTGCTGGAAGATATGTATGAGAGTCTAGTTTTGTTGCTGCCGCCCATCAGGGTCCAATAAATAAGCAGGATACACCTGGGCATCCCCATCCCACTGAGGGATAGTCTTGGTTTTCCTATCCCAGCCCTCTTTTAAAATTATGTGCCTCTTCTCCCTTCCCCCTTGCTGCATCAAATGGGTGGAAAAAAATCTGCATCTGGAGTTTGAGGCCTTGGAGTTAAACTTGGATGCTACTCCTTCCTAGCGAGGTGACAATTTGGATGCAAAACAAGACGGTTGGATTTCGAATGTCCCTTCCAGCACAGATGGTTCTATGAGTTTTTTATGATTTGTGACCTTTGCTTTGACTTCATCTAATTTTGGAGGGAAAGAGGAAGAGCAAACTTCTATGTTGATTACATACCTGTGTGTATATTTTTTTCTTCCACTAAAACATGCTTAAAACACAAGAGACTCACGAGCTTATATTGAAGCTGAAACAACCTATGATCTACTGTACTCTTCAAATAAATATACTTTATGGATGCTGAGCAGATATTTTAATTTCCTCCCCATCTGTGCTATGTAATTCACCAATTTGGATCTCCTGGGTACCCTGGGCTGTTTTAGTCCTTTCAGCTGCAACATCCTGCTGGAGTTTTCTTCTCTATGCATTGTTGAAGATGTAGGAAACACCTACCTATGGGCAGTCAGCAGCTACTTTTCCCTTGAACTTACAAAGCGTCTATATTTTCAGGATCTTTTTTCAGTCACCTGTGCTATCCCTTCTCTTACTGTGAGTCTCATGTCCTTTTGTGACCATACATTTCCTGTATGATATCCCAGTGATGTAAAGGATTTTATTAGAGAGAAGTCTGATCAGAAAAAAAGGTGTGTTGGTCATGTTGCAAGAGCAAAAGGTAGCAAACAGCCAGCCTTCATGGGCTGTAGGTTTCCACAGCATTTCTTCTTTAAAAGCGAAAAAAAAAATTCTCCCACTCTCATAGAAAAAAAGAATTTTTGGTAAAAATTAAGCATAGTCAAGCAAAACACATTTCTGAATGAATGAGGGGAAAAGCATGTGCAAAGAAAGTGCCATGCTAAGTGCTTGAGATATGAATGGAAAAGTAACAGTTCCTCTACAGTCAAGGAGCTTGCATTCTAATTGCTCTACTAGTAATGTATAAAAATTAGTCATTGTTTGGTCAGGAGGTAGGTATGGCACATTTTCTGTCACCAGTCCTCTGGAATACCACAACCAGTACACTGAATAGCATCAACACTATCTTGAGAGATTTTGAGCTTGACATGTTGGGTAGATTCCCTATGGAGGATTTATAAGAGAACAAGGACAGAAGTTGGATAGGATGAGATGAAGAGTGGATTGGGACCAGCATGGTTGGAGGGAGTACCACATCTGAAAAGTACAGGCTGACCCACAAGTCTTAATCCTAAAACTTGGGACACCATACATAGTTCCTCTTTTTATAAACATTAAGCTAAGTATTTACTGAAGTAGGTAAACAAATGATCCTTCTATTGGGTGTACAGTTAAATTGAGCCTGAGAAAAGTCAAGGTTACACTTCAACCCAGGCTTCTGGATTGTTTTCACTGAAAACTAAGTGAGCCTTTGAGTACTAACATCTCTAAAATAGGTATAAGCTCTTCTATGTATGTAAAATGCAGGCGACGGTAAGGGCGTTCAGAGAGCAAAGGAAACGGAAGGTTAAGCAGACACATAAGATGACGTTAAATAATATCATTCTAGTGTGCAACGCTCCAGTACAGACACTGGCTACTGTATAGTCTAATTGTCCAAGGTCAAGTGTAAAGTGGTCTGGGGTCCTTAGATGGGGAAATCCGACTACCGAGTTTCCCTCCTTTTACTTGTTTTTATCCTTATTTTATGTATGCGTCATGTCTTTCCTCATTTCCGTGAGTGGAGCTGAGGGTGTCGCACATCAACCTGTAGGTGGACAAGGACTGTGCCCTATCTTTCTAGTTCTCCCTAGCCCGGGGCCTTGGCCCTTCCCGCTAGCACGGACTACCCCAAAAAGGGGTGGAGTGTAAAGGGGTCTCTTAGATGGACCCATTCCCACGTGGCTCCCTCCGTTTTTCACACCTTGTCCTAGCACCTGGTAGGACCGGGGGTCCGGGATAGCGTGGGGATGGGGGGAGGAGGGAGCCGCACCAGGGGCATTTAAAGTTCCTTTGACGTCAACGCCTTGCCAGGAACTCAGCTGAATTTTCAGCAGTACATTCCCGTCATCTTCCCTCCCTCCCTCCGGGGCTTCCGTGGCCTTCCCTTGCTGTTCCGGCTGCTCCGGCGGGAGGGGCAGCGCCACCTAGGGAACAGCTCGCACGGGGGCGTCCCCCCCTCAATACGTCACTTATTCTGCATAATTTTCCGGGCGATGTTTGCTCATTGGTTCGCAGGGCGGGGTTCCTGAGGCATAATTAATCGACACAGGACTCTGAGTGGCAGAGGAGGCTGGTACCTTTATGAATTATGCATTAGGGGCGGGCCTTGGCTGGCCGGGATCCTAGTGGCGATTGGTTGGGTGGCCTGTTACTCAGCCGTTTCCGGAGCAGCGGTGGTAGCGGCGGCGGCGGCGGCAGAGGAGTGGGTTTCGGCGTTAAACTGAGAAGGGACCTTGGGAGCCCGAACCCCAGCCAGGAGACGTAACACTCCCCCACACACATCCTGATCCAGCCGCCTCCAGCTCTGGGTCTCCGGTTAAGCTTGAGCCGAGGCACCTTCGGAGCCACCTCGTCGCCTGCACGGGCTGAAGGGACTAGCCGCTTGGCCTGCGCCTTGGGCCACTCCAGCAGCGGGGCCGCGGGGCCTGTCACAGGCCGCAGCTCCGAGAGCAGGTGAGGGGCGGGGCTCCCGGGAAGGGAGAGGGTCCTCCCTTTCTCTTTCCTTCTCCCCCCACTCCTGTCCCTCCTAGGGAGACGGACCTTTTTCTCTCTCTTCCCCCGCCCCCCTCTTTCGTCTCTCTCCGCCCACTCGTCCTGAGGGAGATAGTCCTTCCTCCATTTCTCCTTCCCTACATCATCTCTGGTGAGAGGGTGCTCCCTTTCCCTTCCTCCCCTTCTCTCTCTCTCTATTCCTCCTAGGAAGAGAATCCTCCCTTCTCTCCTCCTTCTTTTCCCCTTCTGGGGAGAAAGTTCTCTTCTCTCCCCTTTCATCTCCTTCCTCCCATCCCTGCTGGGGACATAGTCCTCCCTCCTCCCCTCCCTTCATGTCACTCCTAGAGAGTCCTCCCTCTTCTCGTCTCCTTCCTCACGTCATCCCTGGGGAGAGAGTAGTACTCCCTTCCCCAGTTCTCCCTTTCATCTGGTGGGGGTAAAGAGTCTTCCCTTCTCCCTCTTCTGTGGAAAAAAGGGTTCTTCCTCTCCCTCTTAATAGTAAAGACTGGCTTGCCTATCATTCTCGCTCTTAACATTCCCCCGGGGAGAGATCCTTGTATCTTTTCCTCTAAGGAGAGTCAGGGCTTCCCCTTCTGCCCTCCAAGGAAAAATAGACTGCCTCATTACTCCCTTTCCCTTCATCTCCCCTCCGAAAGGCGAGAGCCCCTTCTTTTCAGTCAATCAAGAAACATTTATTAAGCACCTACTATTTGCCAGATACTGTGCTAAGCAATTTTTTCCTTCAATAAAAGACTATTAGTATTCTCTCTTAACCATTTTTCTTCTTCCTATATTCTCTTTCTTCCATTCTTCATAGAAAAACAGTTCTACCTCTTCCCCTCCAAGGAAAGACAGTTTTTTTTTTTCTCTTACCCATCCTTCCTTTCCCCTTTCAGTCATTCTTTAAGTGAAGACAGTTCTTCTTCCCAAGGGCATTCTGTTTTCCTTACCCTTCAAGGGAGTTTTCAGAGAAATATCTGGGAATCTAAAGTTGACCATATTCTTTGTTTTTGTTCTTTAATAGGCAACAATGTTGCCGTGGATCCAGGTGGGGTTGAGGGATGATAGCCTGGTTTAGTGGAAAGAATGCTGGATTTACAATAAGACACTTAGGTTTTATGGGAATTAGGACTAGAAAGACCTCTAGAAATTATCCAGTCCATCTCCACGATTTGACAACAAAGTAGCTGAGGACCAGAGAGGTTAAATGCCTTTCCCCAAATCATCTAGGTAATAAAGGCCAGAGTCAGTATTTGACCTTAGGTGTCTTGGTTTTCTTGTCTGTAGAATTAAAGAGTCAGACTGAGTCAGAAATGGGTGTGATGTATCAGAGAGGGCTGGACTTGGAGTTAGGAAAGACAGGTTCAAATCCTGGTTTTGACACTTAGTATCTGTGTGACTGGACTTAATCTCTGAATCTCAATTTCTTCATCCATAAAATGGAGATAATACTTTCACCCCCCTCTCACAGTGTGTAGTGAAGACAGTCCTATGTAAACCTTAAAACATCATGTAAATGTTGCTTTATCATTTCATAATCTTATGATCCTACTTTTTGGCAAGAATATATGAAATCATTGAGTTGCATGGATATCAGTTTTCCTTTTGTACTCCCCTCTACCCCATGTAATTGGGTAGACATAAGTGACTTTTCAGAGACTCTTCTTAAATTCCTCTCCACTCTTTCTGTCTGGTTATTAGCTAGATTTCTTATATAAATAAATTCTTCAGCTTCAGAGAAATGTAATACTTTCCTTGAATGCTTTCCCCCTTCTACTTGTTCGTTAAAAAAAAAAAATACCCAATAAAGGAGGACAGAAGATAAATAATTGAACCATTGCACTTATTGGATTGTGGTGTTGCTTAATTGTACAGGTCAAAGTGAAGTAATAACAAGTGGGAGTATTCTGTCTCAGGGCCAAGATCTTGGGTAAATGCAAAAGAAAAGGGAAACAAAGGCCCCTTGGTGAGACCTTGTACACAAACTGAAATGATATTTGGTGTACATGGTTTAATATGGGGCACACTGCACAACTAAGCATTACTCAGGTTGCCTTTTTCATGTCGGTTACATGTTGTTTTCTGTTGTCTTTATTAAGTAGATGTGTGGGTATAGATTTAGTCTATCATTTTCTCTCTCCTCACTTATATATCATAGAGTACTTCTTATCCTATATGTGTACTAAGAAGTATTCAGTTGTCTTACTCATAAAGAATATACACAGTTTGTAATTGGTCATTATCATAAACATAATTCAAAACCAAATGAACATAAAAGCTTCTTCTGTGAGTGCTTAACCTGCTCATCAGTATTAAAGTTACTTTTCATTAAGAGCCTCAGAGAGCTAGCATGCAGCCATATCTTAGTATGGATCTCAAATATAATAATGCAGGATTTCAAAACAAGGGAGACAAGAAGACAAAATAGTCTTTAAATCATAGGATTTAGAGATGAAAAAGACCTTAGAGAAGCTTTAGATCCACTTGCTTATTTTACAGATGAGGAAACTGAAGTTCAGAGAGATTAATGACTTAACCAAGGTCACATAGGTAATCATGACCTAAATGTCATTGAGCTAGGTGAGTTATGGGCTGAGCTCTGGGGCCTCCTCACAGTCTCCTTAATAGTAAGTAGCAGAACTGGAATTGGAACCCAAGTCTTCTCTCTCTAGACCCAGTATTCCATTCCCTTATAATACATTATGACCTCCTCAGGTCTGTAGCTACTCAGCACTGCTGTTTACAGATTCACTACCTAGTAGCAGGGTCAAGTCAAAAGTGCTTTGCCATTTATTGGAAATTGGAAGTATAGCATTTGGTAAAGGCAAAGCTGCCCTGACCAAAAGGCCTGTTCTCAGCTACCATTTGATTAGAATACATTCTTGTTCTTTGAATGTCACATTTGATCTCTTTAGGTACTCAGAACAGGCTGGTGATATTATCTCCATTTTGCAAATGAGAAAGTAGAGACTCAGAGAAGAAAATGATTTGCCCCAAGTCACACAACTGCCAAGAAGTGGAACAGGTCATAGAAAAAACCCAGGCCTTAACTCTTCATTCAGTGTTCTTTCTATTGTACCAATTCTGTCCTGCTTAACTTAAATGTGTCTAAGAGTGAAAATATTGACTGAGCCTGAGTCCTTGCTGGGAAACATAAGTGACATAATGACATTCTCAGAATTATAGTATTTCAGAGCTATATGGGACCGTAGAGCATTTTGTCCAGCCCTGTCATATTATGGATGGGGGCTCTGAGGTTAAGAGAATGGAGATGATTTATCCAGGATGACGCCATAGGCTAGTGGCCTTGTGCATTTTTCACTGCATTAGGCTACTTTCTCTTCTGCACATTAAAACACACTTTGATTCAATGTTGAGTATTGGGTGATTTTCAAGTTGCCAAAAGATCATTTAAATAAGTTTATCGTAATGCCTTAGTAGAGTTGTTCTTCAGAATAAACTTGTATTTGACTAATAGGAAGGACTATTTACTTTATTCAGAAGATTCTGCAGATTCATTTAAGTCATGACCTAAATGTCACTGTGCCAGGGTCAGTTGTGGTCTGAGTGCTGAGAGTTAGCACACTTTTGGAAGCACTGTTTCTTTTTTAACATCATTTCTCTTTCCTTTCTTGCACAAGTCATTTCTTTGTCTGCTTGTTTCCCCAGCTCTAAAATATGGAACATCAGGTTGTCTTCCAAAAGCATCCTTTTGATCATGCACTTCACAAACCAGCCAACCAATAAAGGCCCAACTCAATTCAACAAGCATTTGTTAAGTAGTGAATACTCTGTGTAAGGTAAGATATGATAGTGGCCACTGAGGGAGATATAGAAGTACTCTTTTTTTTTTTTTAAAGCAATTGGGGTTAAGTAACTTGCTCAAGGTTACACAGCCAGTTATTTTTTGTGTGGGTGCCGAGTATCTGAGGCCGGAACTGATCCCAGGTCTCCTGACGCTGGGGCCAATGCTCTTACTCACTGCTCCACCTGGCCGCCCCTTAGAAGTACTCTTCTTAACCTCAAGGACTTTACAGGGGATTTGGGGAGACAAGATTCCAACTGGGATGGAGACATAAAATATGACATATGATAGTATGAAAATTTATATGAGAGAAATAACAGTTTAATATAGCAAAATAAATGTTTCAAGGCAGTAATAAAATCATAACAACTGCTATTTGGATAGTGTTTTGAGGTTTTCAAAGTGCTTTACATCTGCCATCTAATTTGACCATCCAGACAGGCCAGTGGGTTACTACAGGTGAAATTTTCCCATCTTACTCTTGAGGGAATTGAAGCTAAGAAAATTAAAATGAAACATGCAGCTAATAAGTGTCAGGGGCAGGATTTGAACGGACTTCAAGGTTCATACTCTTTCTGCTGTGCAATTAAGTACCTAATATCTAGGAAAGACAACTGAGGAGAGATCACCACAGATTAGAATGATGTCGGAAGCTTCATGAAGGAAAAGGGAATTTAAACAGGCTCATAAAAGATGCGTAGAGTTTGAGTCACAAGATGGGTAGACAGTGATCTCCAGGTCCCTTCTACATTTGTGATTAAATATGGTTATGAGAACAGATGTACCAATATCATTCCTTTCATTGAAAAAGACACATTGTGCTTGTTTGTGCCAAAGAACTTAACATTTTTAGCTTCATTCTGTATTTGAAAATCTTGATTACAGCCCTTTGACCATTCCTCAGTTCCTAGAGGGAGTTGACAGATTCTAAAGGACCTTCAGAGTCCTGGGACAGCAGCACCTGGATGTCGTGAGAACTAGAGAACAAAATTACCCAACTCTTTGCATGTCTTAAAGTAATAGTGAAAACATGAAAGGTTGTGGTTATGTACTTGTTGGTAGAAACCAGAGTTTAATATCATGAACTTTTGTCTGGAGGGCCGTCCAGTGTGATTGCTTTGATGGCATATTTCTAAAGTTTTTAGAAGAGTAAACTTTTACTCTCATTACTTCTCATTTTGCGTGTGGATCAGGCACAGAAAACTTTCCATCACAGCTTAACCTCCCTCTGTCACCCCTTTCCCCTTCTTCAGCGGAGTTGACTACTTAAATCTCCTGCCTCCTTCCTGCCCCCTATCCTTGTTGACTTTTTGGATAAATAGGCCAAAGGAACCAGTGTTTCAGGGCTTTGTGTGGGGTAATAGAAAAATGTATTGGATAGGTGTCGAACACCTGGGGATTAGTCTCTTTTCTCTTCCTAACTGAGTAAATTTGGGCAGATTCCTTAACCTTTCTTGGCCTCAGTTCTTGCATCTGCAAAATCCTGATTTTGGGGCTCCCTGATCTCTTAAGGTCCCTTTCAGTTTTAACATTACTTCCTGCAGTAGCCACCTTTTGTCACAGTGTACAAGATCTTTTAATAGAGTGAGTTTGGGATTTCATAGGCCCAAACTGCCTCACCGTCCTATATAATCTTTATATATAAATGTGTATATAAAGGAAAGTTATGATTTGTTTTGGATATGTGAAGATACAGGGTCTCACCAGTTGGGCAGTTGTCCAAGGGTCTTAGTTTCCTCAAGGAGCTAGAGACAGCCTGCCAAGGGATCGAACAATTTGGTGTCATCCTAAAAGTACTATTTTCATTCACCTCATATTTTTATGAAGTTTCCAAATATTGTTCCTTTTTCTACAACATTGCTCTGCTTGGTCCCCCTCTCTGTTCACACATCCATCCCTCTCTTCTAGCATTTTATCACCATTGGTCCAGGCTCTTGCAGTAGCAATCTTCTGATTGGTTTCTTCTCTCTCCCCACCACAGTCTACCTTAAGTCCCAGCTCTGACCCTATCACTACCCTATTTACTCCTTATTAAACTCCAGTTGCTCAAGTATAAACACTTTACCTGGTTATTTAAAGCCATTTACAACTCAGCCGTCTCTTACTTTCCTGGCCTTCCCATTCATGCATACACCAGGCCAGTCAGATTTTTCTTGTACTGTTCTTCACACCTAGCTTTTGAACCTATGCATGGATTGTGCCCTCTCCTCACTTTCAACTCTTTGTATCCCTGGTTTCTTTCAAGGCTCATCTGAAGGGCCAATTTATACATGAAGTCCTTCCTGATTCCCCCCAGCTGCTTGGGCCTCCATCCTTCTGTTTTGTATAAACTTACACATGTACACTTGTTTACCCCTCACTAGATTTAAACTACTTTAGAGCAGAAGCTTTTTAACTTCTGTCCTACTACAGTGCTTGACATATACTAGATGTTTCATAAATGTTTGGTTGATTGACTTGATAATTAATTGTAGAGAGATTTGAACTCAGGTCTTCCTTTACTACAGCCCAGTCTTCTTTCTGCCACCCCACATTCCTTCCATGTTGTAGCCCATTTCAAGCAACATTTGACACAATGAACCATTTAAACATCCTCTTCATTGGCATTATATCTCATGACATTTAATCTGAGGTACATAAATGACCCCTGAGTATGTTGTAGAAGGACTTCTTCAAGTATAAATTGGACTAAATGGCCTCTAAGGCCTTTTTCAGTGCTGAGATTCTGTGATCAGAGTTGAAAGGGGTTCATCTAGGAAACCTTACTGGAGGAAATGAGTTCTGAGGCCAGATAAGAGCAGAAAGGAATGACATAGTTTAGGAACATAGACAGTGGAGAGCAGGGTGCTTTAGGTAGAGGGAACATCATGAGTCTTATTAAGTGTCTCAATTTGTCTTTTCCTGTTCCAGTGAAGCCACCATTACTTCACAGCTCTGGGTTGAGTCTAGCTGAGTTTCCCTTGTCCTTTTTGTTCTGGCAAATGTTGTTTACAGACTGCCCCATTGTCTTCATTTGCTGGATAATCTTTATGCTGAGCTTTATGGTTAAGAGTCTGAACTGGTTTCTCTCACTGTAGCTCTGAGGTCTTAGAAAATAAATATAATGATGATAGTGATAATTTATATATATATATATATAAAACTTTTAAAGTTGCAAATTTATATACATGTTCATATTTCAGCTTCACAGCCCTAAAGGTAAATATTGCCTATGTTTTACAGATTAGGAAACTGAGGCTCAGAGCAATTAAGTGACTTGCCCATGGTCACTGCCAGTGTCAATCAGATTTGAACCCAAGTGTTCTGACAGCAAGTACTTTATCCATTATATCACTAGAAAGGCTGGGGGGGGGGCAGGAGCAGTTAAGGAACAAGCAGTTACTAAGTGCCTGCTGTGTGGTGGGCACTGTGCTAGAGAGGGAGAAGCCTTTTTTGCTTCTTAATTCTCTTTGGGGCAGCGGCCAGTGGCTGAGCAGTGTCTGAAACAGAAAGTAAACCTGTTAAGTCAGCCATGCTCTTGTTGTGGAGGAAGCCCTCTAGGCAATCAATGGTTGAAGGTGGAGTTTGGGTAGTTTTTATAATTGCAGTTTCTGGAAATTGGCTTGGATTGGTGAAGGGGAGGCCAGCCAGGGGGGTGGGGCAGGGAAATCCTGCCCTTGTCTAAGGCTAACCACCTGATGTCCCACTATATTCATAATTTGACTTGTTTATAGAACATTCCCCCTCCCCCCAGTTTTGTTGTAATAATCTAAGGTTGTGAAAGCTTGAACTTCAGACAGCAATTGCTGGGGAGAATCCTCATAAAATGCTGGCTGTGTGTTCATTGCTACAAACCATAGGTACACAAGCTTTTAAAAATTGAATCCATTGTGAATTGGTCAGTAACTTTGGTTTACTAAAGTCAGTTTTAGATAGCAAGGATAATAACTCACATATATAGTGCTTACACCAAACTCAGTGCCTGCTACATAGTTTTTGCTTAACAAATGCTAGTTGATTGATGGTGGTTACAGTTTAGTTTGGGGGGGAGGTGTTTATGACACATATAACTATAATCCAAAACTCTTATATATGCTAAATGTTTTAGAGAGTTGAATGGAAAGTATCTTCTGGGATCTGATCAGGAAAAGTAATTGCCCCAAGGATAGTGTGTCTTGGAAAGAGCCCAGATTTTGGAGTCATAGGGCAAGGGTTGGAATTCTTGCCCAGCTCCTGGGACCTGAGAGGCACATCATTCTGTCCTTCTGGACCTCAGTTTCCTCATCTCGAAAATCAAGGCTTGGTCTAGGTGATATCCAAGGACTCTTCCAATTCTAACTCCTAGAAGATATTTGAATTTTTTCTCTAAAGATCCAGAAGAAATTTGGGGAGGGGGAGCATTTTGCGAAGAAGGGAGAAAAGTCATGGAGACAAAGAAGTGCCTGGAATGTATGGGAATGACAAGTCATTTAGTTTGGCTAGCAGTACAATAAATTGGAAGATGTAATGTAAACTAAGGAAGAGAATCACCAGAAGGTGGAGAAGCTTTAATGCAAGGCTAAGGAATTTTAAACCTTACTTGCTAAAGTATTGAATTAAAGGTGGACAGTGGAGACATAATACAAAAAAAAATTTGAATAGAGAGGTGGTCAGATCTGTGTGTATAAGATTAAAATAGAAGTAATATGAAGGATGACTTGGAGGGAGAGAAAATGGAGGCGAAAAGACTTTAGTTAGAAAGCTACTGTAATAGTCCAGATAATAAAGGGATAATAACTTTAAGCATTTATTAAGCACCTCCTGTGTGCAGGGCTAGAGGAAGCATTGTGTAGTAAATAGAGAGATAGCCTTGGGGCCAGGAAGACTTGTGATCAAGTTCTTCTGACTTTTTGACCCTGGGCAACAGGGTCATTAAACTCTCAGAGCTCTAGGAAAAATTTCCGAGAAGCTGCCTACCTACATTGGTAGAGGAAGTTTCTATAGCTGAGGGTTTTCTATATGAAAGAAATCACAGGTCCATTCCCTGTCATTACGTGCTAGGCATAAGGATAAAAAAGGACAAACAGTCCTTCCTTTCAGGGGCTTATATTCCATTGAAGGAGACAGCATGTAAAAAGTTAAGTAAAAGTCAGATAGTTTGGGAAAATGAAAGAGCATTAACAACTTGGGAGATCAGGAAAGGTTTCACATCGAAAGATGTCATCAGAATTGAGCCTTGAAGTAAACTAAGAATTCTGAGAGGCAGAGTTGAGGAGGGAATATCTGTCAGGGATGGGGGTCAGTGACACAGAGGTGGGAGATAGAAAGTCAAGTTTGGGCACTGACATATAGGCCAGTTGTCCAGAACATAGTGTAAATGAAGGGAAGTGATATGAAATAATTGTGGAACCATGCTGATGAGTTTGTTTCTTGTCTTAGATTCTGTAGGGACCCCCTAAAGATTCTCAAGTTGGGGAATGATGTGAGCAGACCTTTATTTTAAGGAAGATGATTTTTTCAGCTCTGTAGAGAATGGATTAGAGAGGGAAGAGACTAGAAGCAGAAAGACCAGTTAGGAGACCAGGTGAGAAGTGATGAGGACCTGAGCTAGGGTGTGGCCCAAAGTAGAGAGGAAGGGATAAATCTAGGAGATGTCAACATAGTGGAATCAACAAGACTTGCCAGCTCTTTAGATATGTAAATGGTAATGGAGAAGGAAGTGTTGAGGACAACTCCAAAGTGTGGAACCTAGGTTACTGGAAGGATGATAATCAGATGCCTCATGAACAGGATGCCAGTACTTCTATCTTTGAACATTCTGTATTCAGCTAGGTCAGAGTCACCTGTAGCTATAAAACTATAGAGCTAGAAGGGAATTTAGAAGTAATCTTGTCCACTTCCCTTGTTTTACAGATAAGAAATCTGAGACTGAGGGTTTGTGACTTCCCTAAGGTCACAGAATGGCAGTGTCTATTCTAGACAGAACTCAGATGGCATCTCCTCCATAAAACCTTCTCTCATTCTTACCTAGGGATCTTTCTTTCTTGGGGTCTCTCATTACACAGTATTTGTATCTCTTATTCATTAAACAGGTTCTCTTTTGTATTATGATCTTTTGTGTTTTTGTATACTTCCCATGGTTCATCAGTTTGATTATATCCTAAGCTTCTTGAAAGAGCAAGGGCCATGTTTTGTTTATTCCTTCTTCCCTATGTTTTGCGTGTGGCAGATGAATATTCAATGTATGTAAAACTTTGAATATAATTTGATTGGGACCAGAAGTCAAGCTCTCTGACTCCTGGTCCAGAACTCTTTTCCTTTCTATACCTTGCCCATGAACCTTTGTGAATAGGAGTGAGTGTTCAGATGATTTTCAGCTTATTTAAGACAGAGTTTGAAGTTAAATGTTTTAGATAGTTTGGAAGAAGGCTTCCTGAGGATTGAAATGACAGTTTCATTCAGGATGCATTGGGGATATGGCTGATGATGGCTTTTTTTTTTTTTTTTTGAAATTTCTTTTTTGGGGCGGCTAGGTGGCACAGTGAATAGAGCACTGGCCCTGGAGTCAGGATGACCTGAGTTAATCCAGCCTCAGATACTTAACACAAAAACTAGCCATGTGACCTTGGGCAAGTCACTTAGCCCCAATTGCCCTCCAAAAAAAAAGGCAAAAAAAAATTCTTTTTCATTTGAACTTAAATAAAATGAGCAATCCATACATATATAGAACAGAAAATGAAAATTATATGTGAAACTGAAAAATCTATTATGTAAGCTTTTCCTTTTAAATATAAATGTAAGTTCATCATGTAACTTTCAAAGTTGCCCTGCTTATTTGTAATTTTTTTTTCTGACCTGTTCTGTTTTGGACATTAAAAAAAAAATGTTTCTATACCCTTTTTTTCTTCTTTCCTTCCTTCCTTCCTTCCTTCCTTCCTTCCTTCCTTCCTTCCTTCCTTCTTTCCTTCCTTCCTTCCTTCCTTGTTACCCTATCCCTGTTGTGGACCTCCTTTCCTCCCACCCACCTCTAAATTTAAAAAAGAAAGAAAGGAAAAAAACCCTTAACAACTAGACATGGTCAGACAAAAAAAAATTCCTTTGTTGACTAGGTGATACTGTGAATAGGATGCTGGACCTGAAATCGGGAAAATTCCTCTCTCTGAGTTCAAATCTGGCCTTAGATACTTACTGGGCAAGTCACTTAACCCTCTTTGTCTTGGTTCCTCATTTGTAAAATGAACTGGAGAAGGAAATGGCAAACCACTCTAGTACCTTGCGAAGAAAACCCCAAATGAGGTCACAAAGAGTGAGGTATAACTGAACAACCAAACTCTCCTAGATTCTGTCTCTTTTTGGGCAGCTAGATGACTCAGTGGATAAAGTTCTAGGCCTGGAATTAGGAAAGCCTGAGTTCAGATCTAGCCTCCAACACTGTATAATCCTGGGCAAGTCACTTAACTGCTGTTTGCTTTAATCGCTGGAGAAGGAAATGACAAACCACTCCAATACCTTTAATGGCAACTACCGTGTTTCCCCGATAATAAGACCTATCCCGAAAATAAGCCCTCCCCTTACTGTGTAAGATTCCTCTAAAATAAGCCCTCCCCCGAAAATAAGCCCTATTGAGATTGCTACTGTAGTGAAGGTGATCCCCTGCGCTACACGCTACATTATGGTACCCTCTGTATGCACCGTCGTCCCCCCCCCCTGTGAAATGCACACCGCGCTCTGAGCTGCATCCAATCAGAACTGCAGCAGTGAGTGCGTCATCCTGTTCTTCCCCAGTGATTTGCTTGCTGGCGCCATTGAGAGCAGTGCCGCGGAGGAGAGCTGAGGCAGGACAACATAAGCCCTCCCCTGAAAATAAGCCCTCTGGTGTTTTTCTTTCCAAAAAAAATAATAAGACAGTGTCTTATTATCGGGGAAACACGGTAGGTGGTGCAGTGGATAGAGTGTCAAGCCTAGAGTGAGGAAGCCTTATCTTTCTGAGTTCAAATCTGGCCTCAGACACTTACTAGCTATGTGACTCTGGGCAAGACACTTAACCCTGTTTGCCTGAGTTTCCTCATCTGTAAAATGTGCTGGAGAAGGAAATGGTAAATCATTTCAATATCTTTACCAAAAAAACCTAAAAAAGCGTTACAAAAAGTTGGATATGACTCAAAACAATTGAACAACAAAAATGTGTATTTTATTCCTGCATTCTAAATACATTATTTCTGTCAGGAGGTGGGTAGCATATCATCATCAGTCCTTTGGAATCATGACTGGTCATTGAATTGGTCAGAGTTGTCTTTCAGAGTTATTTTCTTTACAGTGTTATTGTAATTATGTAAATTGTTCTCTTGGTTCCACTTGCTGTACTCATTTCATACAAGTCTTCCCAGATTTCTCTAAAACCATATGGTCATTTCTTTTTTAAAAAAAATTTTTGCTTTTTGGAGAGGGGAAGGCAGGGCAGTTGGGGTTAAGTGACTTGCCCAAGGTCACATGACTAGTAAGTGTTAAGTATCTGTGGCTGGATTTGAAATCAGGTCCTCCTGACTCCAGGGCTGTTGCTGTATTCACTGCGCCACCTAGCTGCCCCTCTATGGTCATTCCTTATGATATAATAATATTCTGTTACATTCATTTACCGTCATTTTTCAGCCATTTCCCATTTGATTGGCACCCCTTAGTTTTATAGTACCTACAACTTTTCACTAAATGCCAGTCTCTGTTTTAGTTATGGGAAATATTTTTATGGCATCTGTTCTGTGTTGTTCCTCTCTTGTTCTCCACTTGTTTTTTAATGAATGAATGTTTTCAAAGAATCTGATAAGAAATGTATAGAAATAAAGTTTTAGGCTCTATTGATGTTTGATTTTATTGATTATACACTGTGCCCATGTTAATTCTATAGAAGCTGTTGTTTCCCAAATTATGTGCATAAATGAAATATTGCTTCATCACCTAAAGGTGTATTTTGGTCACCTCCCATCGATATCTTGATAGTATATTTATATCTTCCTTCTTTTCTTGATCTTGCAATGATTTGAGTAACACATGCAAAGTGGAAAAGGAAGAAATCAATCTTTATTACTAAGAGGTAAACATATATTAATAGGGAACTCAAAATTTTACTTTGATAGTAACCATCTAAACCTGGAAAAAAGTCTTTTATTGTTTGGAGTATACTGGAAATAACCCTGGGGTAGATTGGGCCTCCAAATCCCAAGACTATAGTAATAAGTCTTTTTCATTTCTTAGTGGTCAATTCCTGATGGTCACTTTGCCTTGGGAATTCTGGATGGCCAGCATTATCTGAAGGATAATAGGATTATCAAGGAGCCCACTGAAATCTTGTTTCTCTGCACTCAGTTATCATGAGTCCCTGTGCTCACTTTGGTCCAAGGGACTTATTGGAAGACCTATAGTGAAACCCTGAAGAGTTTTGAGTTCCAGCTTTTCGTGAGGTACTGTTGGAAGTGGCTTTTTGCAGTTCCAATTTGATTCACAAGTAGGCTTATTAGAGAACACTTTCTTCCTTGCTCTTCTGAAATTGTTCATGATCTAATGCTTCTTTCCAAGCAGTTAATTACTCTGTCTTTCCAAGAATTTGGTCATGATAGTCACCCCACTCACACTGCCTGGACTTTGGACTTTCTGATCAATTAGCCTTTTCTTACCTTAGCTTTATGTAAGCTAATAGATGAGACTGGCTGCATAGCCATAATATACTGAGGTCACTTTTAGCTAAGCAGTAATCTCAGTAATATTTTAAGGAAACACTTTACTAATTGGCAAGGTGCCCAGCATCATAGAAACAAGTGACCTTTCTCACATTGGCTTTTGGTTTTAAGTTAAAGTGTGTGATATCAAGATGAAATGAAATCTTCCATAATTTTTTCTCCTGTTCTAACATAAGCTTGTGCAGAAGTAAATCTTCTTTTAGAGTAGGGAATTATTACCTGTGATGGTTAATGCCTTAGAAGGCATACAAGGAAATAAAATATTCTCATTTTTTTGTTCCCAAATAAAATTTTCAGTGTTTTATTTATAGAGAAACTCTGTAGGCTTATACTGACTCTATTCAGAGCCCTTAGACTTTGAGGGCAGTTATAGCTTGCACTATTTTACTGAAGTCAAATGTACAAAATCTTGGAGAGATTGAGAGAGAGAATACATCCTTGATGTACGTGGTACTATATTACAAAAACACAATTTGAATGTGGGTTCTTTTGGTTATTACTGAGAGAGAGAAAGAGAGAGAGAGAGAGAGAGAGAGAGAGAGAGAGAGAGAGAGAGAGAATGAGAATGAGAATTTTTCTTTGTTTTTACTGTGCCAAAACAAGGGCCCTTCACAGAATCTCCGAACTAGAAGGGGGCCTCTGGGGCTATCTAGTCCAATCCATACCAGAACAGAAATTGCCTCTACAAACATCCCCCAACAAATAGTCATATAGTCTTCACTTCAAGATCTCTAATGAGGCAAAACACACAGTCTTCTGAGGCTAACTTTCCATTTCATGGTGCCCTTGAATCATACCAGGTGAATATGGACTGATGCCACCTGGATATGATACATCATTTTGGGCTCTACACCATGTTTCTGGACCTCCACCTTGATTTTGGCCTGTTGCCTCTCACCCATCATTTTGAGTTTTTTTCTTCTGCTGTTTTACTGTTTCAGAATTTTGGTTATAGACTGTAAGACTTTTTTTGTTACCTAAAAACCAATGCATAATGAAAAGAGATAGGTGGGTGACCTGACCTCCCAGAAGCTTGTTTTAGGGAGGCAATGGTAATGAGAGGAAATATGGCCATAAATAGCAGTCAGGTTTGGGAAAGGGGCCTCACAAGCAATAAACTACAGACCATCTTTCTAACATGGACAGCTTCATAACACCTTGTGGTTGATATGCTTGTTGGTTTCCTGTAAGCCCATTGTATACTTTTACAAACACACACTTACTCTTTATTTTATTGATTTTTTTTGTCATTTGAATAAAAATTCAGGTGATCTGCCTAATTTTTTTTTTTTTGCTTTTTGCAGGGGGAAGGCAGAGCTATTGGGGTTAAGTGACTTGCTCAAGGTCACACGGCTAGTAAGTGTGAAGTGTCTGAGGTTGGATTTGAAATCAGGTCCTCCTAGCTCCAGGACTGGTGCTCTGTTCACTGAGCCACTTAGCTACCCAAGGTCATCTGCCTATTGCCTCAATTTGTGGGATTTAGAAGATTATAAAAAGTACCAATAGCAAAATGTCAGCCTCTCTTTTAGGGGAGTATATCATAGCTTTGTATCTCTTCTGAGGCCTAGCACAGTGTTCTGTATATAGTAGGCACTTATTAAATGTTTGTGGAATCTTAATTAGTATAATTCTTGGACTCATATTTTGACTCCTATTTTGAGATGCCACAAATTCTCAGTGATGTTTTAGATATTGCATTTTAATATAGTCAGACAAGAAACAGGTTTCGAACATTTAGGGGTCACCTGGGGAGAAATATAACCTGTGTCCCTGTCACTTGTCCAGAGAAGTGATTTTTGTCTTTATGCTTGGACTCTGAAGGAATGAAGAATTTTGTTTTGTTTTTTTGTCATTGCATGTTTGTCATGAACTCAAAACTTAAACCATGTCTTTTCATTCTGAGGAAGCATGGCACAGTGAAAAGAAGCAGTTAATAAGCATTGATCAAGTGCCTCCTATATGCCATGCGTTATGGGAGGAGCTAGAGATAAAAAGACAGACATGCAACAATTGCTGCCCTGAAGGAACTATGTTAAGGACACCCAAGTTCTAGTCTTGACTTTTTCAGTAACCAGTTATATGATGTTGGGAATGCTAACTTCTCAGGTCCTCAGTTTCTTCATTTGTAAAATGAAGAGGTTGGGCTAGATGTTTGAGCCCTCAAAAATTCCAGTGCTCCACTTGTACCAGTTGTCTAGTTAGAATCTCAATTATGCTTAGTCTAGACGTTGAGGCACAGGTTTCCAGATGACTAAACAATTATTATTCTCCTGGCAAAGGCTTAAAACTTTTGTTTTGAGATCCCAACTTAGCCATTGAGTGCCATGCACAGCACTACCCTTCCGAATGAAATTGAGTCATCTGAGTTATTTCATGTCTTATTTTCAGAATATAGTCATGTAATTACTTAGTCACAGACTTAATTTTTAGGCTTCTACATCATTCCAGCAGAGAGAAGTTGCTGTGATATCCTGAAGTTTTCTAAAATGTGATTTTTGAAAAAGATTGCAAATTAAGTTAATATCTGATTATCAGCAATTCAAGAAATGACTCTTTTCCCACCATAACTAAGCAGCTATATAGAGTAGGAATGCTTTTGGATGAGAATTGGCCACATGTGTTTGTGTTATTGTCATTCTTAATGTTGGGCAACTACTTAAGATGTTTGAGTATTAATTCCAAACCAAATGATGAGTTGCACTGCAAAACTTAGCCAATTATTGTACGCTTATTGTTTATTATTATTATTATTGTTTTGCCTTTTGGAGAGCAATTGGGGTTAAGTAACTTGCCCAAGGTTACACAGCTAGTTTTTTTGTATGGGTGTTAAGTGTCTGAGGCCAGAACCGAACTTGGGTCCTCCTGCCTCTGGGCCGGCACTTTACTCACTGCGCCACCTAGCCACCCTGCCTATTGTTTATTATTAATGTAGTGACCTGGACAGCCTTATTTCCTCTGGAAGATAAATTCTTGTAGAATCTGAGAACTTGAATTCGTATGTCACTTTGAAACCAGACAACTTTCACTTTACAGTATGGGGAAAAAATGGGGTAGTACTATACATTCCAACATCTGTTGCCAACCCAGGATAGTTTTGGTGTACTCAAAAAAGCACTGATTATAAACAGTCAGGTGATTTGGGTGACCTTTGGGTGACTTTCTTTCTTTGGATCTTGATTTCCTTATTCTAAAATGATGTGACTGTAATAGTCCATCTCAAAGGTCCCTTCTCTCTGTAACATTTTATGAATCTATGAACTCTGCCTTCTAAAGCCATTAACACAGGATCCAGGTACTCCTAGTTATAATTGGACTTAATCTTTAAGGTCTCTTCCAGTTCTAAATCCACATCCTGTCATGTGAATGAAATGTCATTCCACAAATTAGAATAGCAATTCTCTTGGTGTTAGGGAAGTGACTAAATTTCCCTACTTAACTTCCTTATAGGAATCTCTTAAAATACCTAGAATCTGAGGTAGCTCTTCTTCCATGAGGCAAAGAATATACTGTTTGGGGTATTTTATTTTGATTTATCACAGTTTTTAAATTTTTAATCTGAATATCTTTCAAGGAATTAGACCTCATTTATAATTCATGAAATCTTACAATTAGAAGGAACCACAAATGTCATCTTGATGCAGCTTAAATTTTATATTATTGTGGATAGATTACTGACTTTATAGTCAGAGGACCTGGGTTCCAATCTGTCTTTCCTATGTGAGCTACGGCAAGTCTCTAAACCTCCCTGGCCTCATATTTCTCATTTGTGAAGTGAAGAGTTTGGACTCTAGGTGACCTAAAGGCCTTTCCACCTCTTTGATGTGGATCTGTCTTTGCTCCTACAAATATATCTTTATCTAGTGCTGGAACCTTTCATCCCCCTTGAGGGATGGGTATCTAGAATTTGCTGGTGTGAATCTTTTTTGGGAGGTAACTCGTTCCACTTAGAAGGGCTGTATTAAGCTAGTGATTGCTTCTCTGTAATGCCCACCTGTTCATTGGTCTTGCCTTTACCTCTTTAAAGTAACCAAGGAAATAATCTGTTCCTTTTTTCACATGACAGATCTTTAGTTATTTAAAAATAGTTCCTGGCCTTCTCTTCCAACATTCTGTTCTTCCCCTTAACATCTAAGTCTTTTTTTTTTTTTTTTGCTTTTTGGAGGGGGGAAGGTAGGGCAGTTGGGGTTAAGTGACTTGCCCAAGGTCACACAGCTAGTTTTGTGTTAAGTATCTGAGGCCCAAGTTGAACTCAGGTCCTCCTGACTCCAGTGCTCTATTCACTGTTCCACCTAGCTGCCCCTATCTAAGTCTTTTTTTTTATGAGCTAAATATCACTAATTTCTTCAGTTATCCCTCAAATGAAATGATTTCCAGAATCCTTGCTGCTTTGGTTTCCCTCCTTGACACACATTAGTTTATCAGTGTTCATCTTAATTAAGGTGAAACATAGAACTGAACTCTGAATCCTGTCTAATAATAAAATAAGTGAAACCTCCATTAATCTGGACAGCATCATTTAATAGCTTAAAATTACACTAAGACTTTGGGGACACCCTGTATTTCTCTCTTTTTTTTTTCAGGAATAAAGATTTTCATTTATCATTCTCTTGCAAGAGACCTCAAGAGGGAGGTGACTTAATAAGGAGACACACCCTTTAGGACAATTACAAAGCCATTTATCCCTTATCCAGAATCTTATTTTCCTCTCTGGTTTCCCAAAGGCTGAGTACAACTTTCTTTTTTTTGTTTGTTTCTTTTTTTTATATTTATTTATTAGCATTCTTTTCTTTTTTTTTTCTTTTTTTCAAATGCTTTATTAGCTTCTGATTTACATCATTCATTTCCGCCAGATTTTGAGTTACAAATTTTCTCTCCGTTTTTCCCCTACCCACCACCCCAAAATAGCAGTCCCACAGGATATCCCCTCCTCAAATCTGCTCTCTCCCATATTTTCTTCCATACCCCTTTCGACTTTTCCAGTGGATCTCTATGCCCCAGTGCCTGAATATCTTATTTCCCAATTACATGTAAAATAGTATTAATAATAGTATATATATATTTGAGTATTTGATTTTAAAACTTTGAATTCCAAATTCATTCCCTTCCTCCCTTGTCTCCCACCCTTACTGGGAAGATAAACAGTTCAGTATATACATTCATTGTACATGTGTGGCTAATGCAAAACAATAACATAGTAGATATATTGTAAAAGACTGACTATATTTCCCTCCTTCCTATCCCACCTCCCACTTGTTCTATTCTCTACTTTGATCCCATCCCTTTTCAAAAGTGGGTGCTCCCAACTTCCCTCCCCCCCAGCCTGCTCTCCCTTTCATCATCCCCCCTCTCATCCCCTTGCCCCCCTAGTCTCCTGGAGGGTGAGATACCCTATTTAGTGTGTATTTCATTCCCTCCTCAAGCAAAATTCAATGGGAATAAGGTTGACCCATTCCCTTTTGCCTTCCTGTTCTTCCCCTCCATTGTAACCATTTTCCCTTGCCTCTTCTATATGAGATAGTTTACCCCATTCTGTCTCTCCCCATCTCCTCTCATTATATTCCTCTCTCACCTCTTAATTTCACCATTCAAGTATCATCGCTTCCTGTTAAATTGGTCCTGTGCCCTCTATCTGTGTATACCTGTAAACATATATACACACATTCACATATGTATTCATATGCCGATATACCCTCATATATAGACATATATATATATATTTCTATTCCTATTCCCTTCAACTACTGAGAAAAGTTTCATAAGTTACAATTATTGTTGTTCCATGTAGGAATGTTAATAGTTCAACTTTGATAAGTTCCTTATGATTTCTTTTCCCTGTTTACCTTCTCACGCTTCTCTTGCTTCTTGTATCTGAATGTCAAATTTTCTATTCAACTTTGGTTTTTTCAGCAAGAATGCTTGAAAGTCCTCTATTCCACTGAATGACCATATTTTCCCCTGAAACATGATACTCAGTTTTGCTGGGTAAGTGACTCTTGGTTTTAATCCCAGCTCCTTTGACCTCCAGAATATCATATTCCAAGCCCTTCGATCCCTCAGTGTAGAAGCTACCAGATCCTGGGTTATCCTGATTGTGTTTCCACAATATTCAAATTGTTTCTTCCTAGCTGCTTGTAATATTCTCTCCTTAATCTGGGAATTCCAGAGCCTGGCTATAATATTCCTAGGAGTTTTCTTTTTGGGATCTTTTTCAGGAGGTGATTGGTGGATTCTTTCAACCTCTATTTTGCCCTCTGGTTCTAAAACATCAGGGCAGTTTTCTTGGAGAACTTCCTGGAGGATGATTTCTAGGTTCTTACTTTGATCATGGCTTTCAGGTAGTCCAATAATTTTTAAATTATCTCTCCTGGATCTATTTTCCAGGTCAGTGGTTTTTCCCATGAATTCATTCCTTCTTCACATTGCCTTCTATTCTTTCATTTGTTTGGATCTGTTTAATATCATCTTGATTTCTCATAAAGTCATTAGCTTCCATTTGCTCCAGTCTAATTCTGAAGCAATGATTCTCCTCATTGAGCTTTTGAGATTCTTTTTCCATCTGGCAAATTTGGCTTTTTAAGGCATTCTTCTCCTCATTGCCTTTTTGAGCCTCTTTTGCCATTTGAGTTAGTTTATTTTTTAAGGTGTAATTTTCCTCAGTCAGGCTGTTGACTCTCATTTCATAATTTTCTTGCATCGTTCTCATTTCTCTTCCCAATTTTTCTTCCACTTCTCTTATCTGCTTCTTAAGGTCCTCTATGGCCTGTAACCAGCTCGTATTTTCCTTTGAAGCTTTTGGTGAAGGAGTTCTGACTTCACTGTCTTCCTCCTGTTCCATGCTTTACTCCTTTTTGTCCCCAAAATAGGAGTCTAATGTTGGAATCTTCTGTCTGCTTTGTTTCCTTTGTCTGGTCATGTCGCCCCTCAGTCACTTGACCCTGGGCTTTTTGCCACAGTAGGATTCTGCCACCAGACAGGGGAGCTTTCGTCCCAAACGCTGGGGTTTTCTCAGCTGCCAGAGGTATTAGATGGGTGGCCCCTCTGAGGTCTCTACACGCTCTGGCAAGCCACACACACACCCCAGGACCTCCACCCTAGACTGCAATCCAGATCCAAGCAGGTTAAAGCAAGAGCAATTACCCCTCAGACTGGTGCTTGGTCCCCCTACACGCTGCAGGCCAGGAGCTGAAGCTGCCAGTGGCACTGGCTGGCTGTGCCGGGGTTTCAGCGGCCCCAGGGCAAGAAGCCACGCAGTCCCACTTACTGGGTCCCAAAGTCCAGCCTGCACTGACCTCTCACTTTGTCCTTTGAATCTATGTGTTGATAAATCTGGATATGGCCACAGCTGCTGCTGATCTGGAGTCCCTCTGGCCCCAGCTAGTCAGACCCTCCCTGGGGCTTAAAGCCTTGGTGTGGGGCTGGGCTCAGCTCCCAGAGCTCTGCGCTGGCCCCTTGCTGCCCAGCCTGCTGGGTTATCCTCAGCGGGAGGTTAGCTTCTCTGTGTCATTTTGTGGGTTCTGCAGCTCCAAAGTTTGTTTAGAGTCCCCTTTTACATGGATTGGGGAAGGTGGAAGCTGGAGCCCAGTGGAGGTCCTGCTTCTATTCCGCCATCTTGACTCCGTGTAATGTAATGCCAAGGAAAGGCAACTTCCCAAGGTTCAGAATACCAGCATAGGTGCTCTCCATTTTATTCAGTGACCAACCAAGAACAGAGAAGATCAAAACATGACATCATTCAAAATACAGCATTTACTAAGTGTGATTAAATAATCTCCAAGGACTACCCCACCCCAGGACCTTCCAATCATTCAATCAATTACAAAGTCTCTGTTCTAAATACTTCTCCACCCCTAGGCTATACCTTAATTAAGTCCACCACAAAGCCCCTCTTCTCAAATGGAGATTAGTTTCCAAACATAAGGTCAAAAGTTCCCCACCCCTGGATCACAATTGAATCTACCCCAGAGTTACATCAAGTTTAAACACAGCACTTAATACCCAAATGGAGGTCTTTTCTTCATCTCGACAAGAGGCAAGTTCTCAGCAATCTTAGTTCCTGGGGAGACAAGGCTTAGCAAGGCCATAAGATACATTGCCAGTCCCTTCATGAATTTATCCTCTGTCAGTAGAACAGTCCTAGAACCCCTGAACACGTTAGCAAAGCCCTCTCTCAGGATTTCTGTAAACATACAACAAGAAAATCCTTCTTCAGGGCTTCTGAACCAACAGAAAGGCTCCCAGACCCCTGCAACAACAGCACTGTCCTTCACCAGTGGACAGTATTCACTCTGTCTGCAGGACAGTCTCCAGACCCCTGCAACAACAGCACTGTCCTTCATCAGTGGACAGTATTCATTCTGTCTGCAGGACAGTCTCCAGACCCCTGCAACAACAGCACTGTCCCTCACCAGTGGACAGTATTCACTCTCTGTCTGCAGGACAGTCTCAGGGCTTCTTAACCAAAAGCCAGGTTCCAGGACTTCTTCAACAACAGGACTGTCTTTCACCAGTGGACAAATCTGGCAAAAGAACATCAAAACAGACAGACAAAGTACCAGCAAAACAGCCATGTCTCCTCAGTCCTTGGCAGCTCAGGGGGCAGGTCTCAAAAGTCCAGGGCAATTCAAAGCGGCCACCAGCAATTCTCTTAGTCTCTCTCTCCACGAGGTGCTGCTTCCAAAAAGATCTTCCGCCTCTCTCTAGTGTCTCTCCAAATCTACATCACCAGCTCCTCCCAGTTCAGGACTTTCTTTTCACATCAACAAGCCCATCCCACAGGTGGGATTAACAAACTCTGGGTTTTAACACAATCAATTTGAAAACCAAGCCAATACAGGGGAATCTTTAATTGCCATTACTATCACACTCCGCTCCCCCCGCCTCCTCCCAGCACAACTTTCTGAACCACCTATTCCATGTTTTACTCCAAAATATGTTTCCCCCTACCCTGTATTTCTCTTAATGAAGTCAGCAACTACTTGTTGTTGACTTGAATGTAGCCAAAGACTGGGGACCAGAGAGAGAAGGAGAGTTACACTGTTGACTTGTATTTAACCTGTGGTCAATTAAAACCCTTAGGTTTCTGTCACTGAACTGCTTCTCAGTTCAGATTTTCCCCTGTACCTGCACTTGTGCAACTAATTTTTGTAGAGTGAAAACATAAGATTCTACACTTCAGCCTATTATATTTCACCTGGCTTCCCTCACTTTGAATATTATTCAGCTTATTATCTCTTCTAACCTTTTCAGTTAAAATTTTCACCCTCATATTTCTTCCATTAGCTTTCTAAGTGCTAGAAATTCTCAGAATTCTCCATTAAAATTCGAATATGGACGGGTGGTTACGGGCACAGTGCTGGAGTTAGGAGGACCTGAGTTCAAATTCGGCCTCAGATACTTAACACTTACTAGCCGTGTGACCTTGGGCGTGTCACTTAACCCCAATTGCCCAGCCTTCCCCTCTCAAAAAAAAAACTTCAAATATGGGAGAAGCAGCACATGGAGATAACTCAATACCTTAATTAGTCTTAGGAAACATAAATTTAGAGCTGGAAGGGATTATAGAGATTCCTGGTTCAGCTCCTTCATTTTACAGATTAATAAAATGAGGCCCATAGAGGTGTAAAAAAACCTGACCAAGTAGCAGAATCACCATTTGAACCCAAGTCCTTTGTCTCTCAATCAATATTCTTTCCACTGCTTCTGAAACTCAGGGTTCTGAAGGAGTGGGACTTTGGGCATGTAAATTTAGATGGAAGAAAGGGAGGGGTGTGGTGGATGAGTACTTGCCTAGGGAAGAAGCAGTGGGGAAACATGAGGATACCAGATACTTGTAGTCAAAGTTGGAGAAAGGCAACGAGTCTGAAAAGACCAGTTTTGCCTGGGACCTATCCCATGACTAAGGCACTTTTGTCCTTCTGAAAAGTGGTGCTTACCATTTCCATTAAGTGGCAAAGGATCCCTGCCTTAAAGTAGTTATGCTGCTAAGCTGTAAGTCTGTGGACAGTGGTACACACCTGCTTTTGTATTTTGTAACATTAGGTAAAAGCTATTGGCTTGTCTTTCCTCTCTTGCTCAAAGTATTTTGCATTGTCATCTTTGAAATCCATCCTGAAGATAAAGAATTAAGCATACTGGCTTTGGATCCTCTAGGTGGTTGGATTTGAAATAATGAATAGTTTAGTAATCTCTCCACTTGCTTGACAACTTAAGTACTCAAAAGAAAAAGGGCTTTAAGCCCCTCAAAGGTAGCAGATATACTAGGGAGGAGCTAGACATTATTTCTTCGGTTAGGTTTTTGCTCCTGATTGTCACTTGTGGAGTAGAACAGTGGGTTTTCCTTCCTCCTTGCTGTTCAAATTCCTGGTAGTCTCCGCCTCCTGCAATTACTGTAAGTTGAGAGCAATTCATTCTCTATTTCTGGATAGAAACCAGACAGCAGCATAAAGGTAGAGCCTGTGTGGTTGTGATAAGACCTCACAACCTTGTCATTAGGCAGAGTGGGGGAAGGGTTGTGCCTGCCACATCAGGACCACCTCCTCCCCTTCTCAACTCACCTCCCTAAGCGCCCTCCTTTCCCCCCAGCTCTCAGGAAGGAATGGCTTTTAAGAGTTGGATTCAGAGAGAACTTGAGTGCTATCAAAAACTACACTTCTCTTCCTCTGGATTCTAACCTTCTAACAAGTTAGCAGAGTTTATCAGGATGTAATAAAAATTTGGGGGTATAGCAGTAAACTGAAGTGACAGTTCTCTTAGATACCTGAGCCATCTTTTTAACCAAGAAGAATTGTTTTCTCGCTTTAAATTATATTATTCATTGTATATGTATATATAAATATTAACTTAATTTGAAATTTTTATGTAAACAGTAATAGATTCTTATGAATTGCTGTAAAGATAACTCTCTTGTTCATAGTGGGAAAATGTTTTCCTGCAAGTTAAAAAAATTCTGAGTGATGGCATGGCCTTGTAACCCTTGACCTTAATGATTCCTTGTTCAGCCATTTCAGTTGTGTTTGACTCTTCATGACCTTATTTAGGGATTTCTTGGTCAAGATCCTGGAGTAGTTTGCCATTTTCTTCTCCAGCTCATTCTACAGATGAGGAAATTGAGGCGAACAGGGTGAAGTGACTTGCGCAGGATCACACAGCTAGTAAGCATCTGAAGCCAGATTTGAACTCTGGAAGAGGAATCTTCCTGATTTTATGCCCTGTGCTCTATCCACTGAGCCATCCAACCACTGGCATCATTATTGTTCTTGTATTACATACCCTACCCCCCAAAAATCCAGGGTATTTTAAAAATATTGATTTCCAATATGTTTTCATGCATAAGCTTATTTTTTTGGATGCTATAGCAGTAAGGATTAAAGCTGGGCCTACCCTCTCCCACCCCTAGTCAGGCCATTTTTCTCACACTCATTACCCTAGGAGAGGACTCTTTTTTAAGCATTGTTTTCAAATTTTACTTTTACATCCTTTTCATTAGAAAAGCTATAGCACTTTTAAAACATTCTCCTCCCCTTTTTTGTTTTTATTTTAATAGTCTTTTAATGAACTTGACAGTTATCAGCCAACATGGATATTTCCACATACAGAGGATAGAAACAAAGATTATATGTGAAACCATGAATCTATCATTTATGGGGATTTTTTTTTTTTGAAAAAAGTATACATCACATTTAATATGGTAGTATCAAATGCTGCCCTTCTGAACTTCCTTATACTCTCTTCAGTATATTTATGCTGTATTTCATTAATATTCTTTTCTTCCTTTTTTATGGCATCACTGTCACTACCCACCTTACTCCTTGACAAAACACTTCCCTTCCTCAGTAAAAACTCTCCCTTATGATAAATATAGTCAGGCAAAACCAAATTTGTGTTGTATTGGTCAAATTTGAAATATGTCTCATTCTGCACCTACCACGTCTCAGCCAAGGTATCAGAAGCATGCCTTATTATTAGCCTTTGGAGTTATGCATGATTGATCATCGCACTGATGAGAGTTCTTGATTGTTTCAAAGCTGTTCTTTACAGAATTCTAAGCATTGTATAAAATATTGTACTGATTCTGCTCAATTCGTTCTGTATTGGTTCAAACAAGCCTTGTAATCATAGATCTAGAGCTGGAAGGGGACTCAAAGGCCAAGTAGATCAGTCAGTCAATAAACATTCGTTAAGTATCTACTGTATGCCATCCTAAACCTACTTGGCAACTAAGAGATCATAGTAACTTTGGAAAGACCAGGTTCTTTTGTTTTGGTTTTTGCTTTTTCTGAGTGGGGAGGGCAGGGCAATTGGGATTAAGTGATTTGCCCAAGGTCACACGGCTAGTTAAGTGTTAAGTGTCCGAGGCTGGATTTGAACTCAGGTCCTCCTGACTCCATGGCCGGTGCTCTATTCACTGTGCCACCTAGCTGCCCTGAGAGAAATAAGCACCTACTGTACATATACTGGAGATACAAAAAGAGGCAGAAGATAGTCCTTACTCTCAAGGAACATAATGAGAGAGACAACATGCAAACAAATATATATAGTAAGCTATATACAGAAAAAGAGGAAATAATTAACAAAGGGAAGGCACTGGAATTAAGTGGGGTTGGGGAAAGCATCCTGCAGAAGATGAGATTTTACTTGATACTCAAGGAAGCCAAGACAGTCTGTAGGCAGAACTGAGGAGGGTGAGTGTTCCAGGAATGGGGGACAGCCAGAGAGAATGCCCAGAGCTGAGAAATGGAGTGTTTCATTCTAGGAACAGCCAGGAGACCAGTGTCACTTGATCAAAGACTATGTTTTGGGGGGAAAGGTTTAAGAAGATTTAAAAGGTAAAGGGGGTTAAGTCACAAAAGACTTTGAATTACAAACAGAAAATTTTGTATTTGATCCTGATGGTGATAGGGTGCCACTGGAGTTTACCGTGGTCAGGTGGGAGGGTGACATGATCAGACTTTCACTTTAAGAAAATTTAGTGGAGAACAGATGAATGGAGTACAGATGGGAGTGGGGAAAGTCTTCAGGAGGGACAACCCTCCCACCCCAGTAGACTATTAAAATAGTCTTGGTGTGAGATGATGAGAGCCTGCACTAGAGTGGTGACTGTATCAGAGGAGAGAACGGAGTGTATTTGAGAAATGTTGCAAAGCTGAAATCGGCAGACCTTGGCAACAGCTTGGATATGGGGGGTGAAGAGACCTGAATGACTCCTAGGTTTTGGGCCTGAGGGATGGGGAGGTGATATTGCCCTCTACAGAAACAGGAAAGATAGTTGGAAGAGGAGGGTTTAGGGAGAAAGATAATGAGTTTAGTTTTGGACATAGTTTAAGATGCTTACTGAACATCCAGTTCGAGATGGCTAAAAGGCAGTTGGATATGCAGGATTGAAAGTTAGAGAGTTTGGGGCAGCTAGGTGGCGCAGTGAATAGAGCACCGGCCCTGGAGTCAGGAGGACCTGAGTTCAAATCCAGCTTCAGACGCTTGACACACTTATTAGCCGTGTGACTTTGGGCAAGTCACTTAACCCCAATTGCCCTCCAAAAAGCAAAAAAAAAAAAGTTAGAGAGTTTGAAGGGGCAGGATAGCTAGATTTGAGAATCATGAGCATAGAGATGGTAATTAAATCCATGGGAACTGATGAGATCACAAAATGAAGTAGTATAGAGGGAGAAGAGAAGAAGGCCTAGGACAAGAATCATGAGGGAATCCTCTGCTTAGCAGTCATGATCTGGAGGAGGATGCAGCAAAGGAGAGAGAGAAGGCGCAGTAAGATAGGTTGGAGGAAAACCAGTAGAAAGTAATAGCTTGAAAATCTAGAGAGAAGAGAGTATCAAGGAGAGAATGATCAATGATATCAAAGACTAGAAGTGTCAGGGAGATTGAGGATTGAGAAGAAGCCATTGGATTTGACAACTAAGAAATCATTAGTAACTTTGGGGAGGCCAGTTTTGGTGAAATAAGCAGTTTTGGTGGAAGCCAGATTGTAAAGAAAATGAGAGGAGAGAAAGTAGAGATGACCTTTTTTGGGAGATGGCAGTAGGAGATGAACCAGTAGACAGGGAAAGATTGAAAATAGTGAAAGAGGTGTGTTAGATAACTAGCTTATTTTTATCTATTTTTGAAACTGTAATTCCTTTCAAAAAGTTAGTTTATTGCAGATGGTATTTTTAAGGAGTTTAGCTGCAAATAGACATACGATGATGGTTGGGGGGATGGAAGGCTCAAATGAAAGTTTTTTGAATGAATAGGGATGACAAGAGGGGGCAATCTGTTGGAGGAGACAGGATGAAATGGGATCACTTGAACAAATAGAGGGGTTAATCTTGGTAATGAGTAAGGCTACTTCATCATGTAAGACAAGGGTGAAGGAGGAGATGGTGGCAGAAGGCACCATATTGATAGGAGGTAAGGAAGAGGGAGAAAAGGGGAGTTCACAGTGAATGGCCTCAATTTTTTTCTGTAAAATATGAGGCAAGGTTCTCGGCTGAGAGAGTCGGGGAAAGTACAACATTAGGAAATTTGAAGAGGGATGAAAAGATGAAGGAACAGAAGCCCAGGTTCTTCCCAAGTTTGTTTGAATCTGCCCATTTTATCACTTCTTACCACACGATAATATTCCGTTATAATCAAACACTATAATTTTTTTCAGCCATTCTGCAGTTGATGGGCATCCACTTTGTTTCCATTTCTTTGCTATAACAAAAAAGTGCTGCTATAATTTTTATTTTTTAACATGTGAACCCTTTTCCTTTGTAACTTTTTTGGCTTATTAGCCTAATAATGGTATCACTGAGTCAAAGATTCCCCTTTCAAGCAGCATATTATGGATTAGAATGTGTATTCCTCTGACATTTAAAAAATATACACACAATGTTAATATGTAATGGGACCACTTTGGTGGAAAACTGTGATGTGTAAATTAACCAGAACTACATGAAAGGAATGAGAGTGTTAGATTATAAATTTAGAGCTGGAAGACCTAAAGACCATTTTATTTCACTTCTTTATTCTTTATACAGATGAGGAAACTGAGGCTTAATGAGGTGAAATTACTTGGCCAAAGCCACTCAGGTAGTAAATGGCTGGAGCGAGAATTTGAATTCACATCCTCTGGCTTCAAATCCAGCATTTTCCCACTGTACCACCCTACCTTTCCTAGGTGTGTCCTGAATTGGTAGTAAGATGGGCAGTCTGATAACTAGCCTACTTTAATTTTGGAAACTGAAATTACTTTTGAAAAATGAGTAATTGCTGTATTTTGCTGTGCCTTTTGTAAAGAATGGGGAACTAGCACAGTGAGTAAGAGCACTAGCCCCAGAGTTGGGATGACCTGGGATCGAATCCGGGCTCAGACACTTACCACCCACCCAGAAACACCTGGCCATGTAACCTTGAGCAAGTTACTTAACCCCAATTGCTTAAAAAAAAAAAGGGGGGGCAGCCAGGTGGCTCAGCGAGTAAGAGCACCAGCTCGCCAGTGTCGGGATGACCTGGATCAAATCCGAACTCAGATACGCAGCACCACACCCAGAAATAACTGGCCATGTAACCTTGAGCAAGTTACTTAACTCCTATTGCTTTAAAAAAAAAAAAAAGAATGGGGAACTGATAGGAAAGCTTCAGCTTTTGGCTCACATCTTCAGTGAGTTTAATTGATAGATACAGTAGGATTTCAGTGGACTTTAGGCTACTTGAGGTCAGATATTGTTGCCTTTTTTATTTTTATATTCCCAGTACTTTTTACATAATAGGAACTTAATAAATGTTTATTATTATTGTTATTACTACTTAATTGAATCACAGCTTACTTCACAGATTTGCTGATACTATCTCCTAAAACATGGACATATAGATGAAGTTTAATCCACCACTTAGTCCTGTCCAAAACACCATGTAACTTTTGTTTTTTTCATTGAGTTCAACGTAAATTCTTTGAAGCTGAGCATATTCTCTTTACCTGTTTCTGTAGACATGTCGATCCATTTAAACTATGGGTATAATTACTATGCAAGCAGAATTTATATGGCTTAAGGTCCTTACAGAAGAAGAAGGGGACAAGTTAACCAAAGTACATAGAGAAGGTGCTAGGTTATGTGGGGGAAGGTGACTTTACTAAATTTTACTTGAGGATCTGGACTTCTAACTTACACTATCATAGGATCACAACTGGAAAGAATATCAGAAACCAATCTTTTTAGTTGGCAAAACCCTTTTATTTTATAGATGAGAAAACTGAGGACCAAAAAGGGGAAGTGACTTGTCTAAGAACACAGAGATAATAAGTGAGATGGGATTTAGTCAGAACTCAGGTCTTTTGATGCCAAACTCAGTTCTCTTTCCACTTTCTTAGACTGCATAGCATTAGTTTTCAGAAGTGGAAGAAATTATATTTGTGGGAACCTGATAGCAGCAGGATGCAGACTGTGTGTATGATAACAGTTGTTTCATTAAATAAGCCTTTCCCACTGTGAGGCCTCTTACCAGTGGTATGAATTGCAAACTCTGGCCATCAAGGAAAAAAAAAAGATTCAGATAGAGTCCTTAGTAGCCAAAGAGTTAAGAAGGATACCTTTTCTTTCACAGCTCTTGTGGTATTTTTACCTGTACTTCCACTAAGGATCCAATTTTTACATTGACCAGCTTATAGCTGCCTCTAAGCATCTCTCTCCTTTTTTTTTTTTTTAAGCTTTTTTGGAGGGGACAAGGCAGGACAATTGGGATTAAGTGACTTGCCCAAGGTTACACAGCTCATAAGTATTAAGTGGCTGAGGTCACATTTGAACTCAGGTCCTCCTGACTCCAGGGCTGGTGCTCCATTCACTGTGCCACACAGCCAGTGTAGGTGGTTACATACTCTTAAGAGCTTAAGCTGCACTAAGAATTTTAGAACACTCCATATTATATTGTTTAGTCATTTCAGTTGTGTCTGACTCTTTGTGATGTCATGTGGGATTTTCTTGGCAAAGATATTAGAGTAATTCATCATTTCCTTCTTCAGGTCATTTTATAAGTGAGGAAACTGACACATATGGTGAAGTGACTTGCTCAGGGCCACATAGCTAGTAAGTGTCTGAGGCTGGATTTGAACTCAGGTCTTCCTCACTCCAGGCCCCAGTACTCTATCCACTGCACCACCTACCCACCCACTCCATATTATACATAATAGTTATTATGATTGTTACTAACCAAAATAATCCAGAAAATGCCTTAGTTAGCAAACATCTGACTTGCCAAATGGAGAAAGATGGTTGCTAAAGGCAATACCAAATTAAAATATAAATTCATTTATAAAATGTTGTGAAGACCAGTGATAGCTGATTATGAAAATAATGTCTTATGCTGTAGAAAGAAACAGTGGAGTGTAAAACCAGTTTAAAGAAGGTTTGGAAAGATAGCCAGCTAAGCAGCATTATCTCAAGGATATTAAAGGATGAAAAGAGACCTACAGACAGAAGAAACTTGTCCAGCAATTTGTGTTCTGGGTCAGACAGTACAAATGGACAGTGAGCTACACCCCAAATTAACTGGAGGAGGAAATGAGCTTGGATTGCTTTCAGGGAACTGCAGAGCTCTTTTACTACAAAGTTGCTGTATGGGAATTTTGGACATAGAACACTACTGTCTTTGAAGAACTAAAGATAATGGGAACGCTCCTCTCCCTTCTTCCATTTTCTTGTATTCATTGAGACTTGATTCCCTCCTGACTAAGCTACATCCCTGGCTATCCTTTCCAATACTTGTTATACTCTCTGGTTATGATGAGGGTGTCAGAATACCCCTTATTCTCATTGTTACTTCCAGATTGTCCTCTCATATCACTGAAAACTTCTTTGAGATTCATGCTGTTCAAATGTATTGCCCAGTTCAGATCCAGAGCACGTCTCCCCACAATCTCCCAGCTAAGAACCTTGACTCATATTTAACTGGAAAAATTGAGGCCATTCTATCCTCAACTCACATCACTTAAACATCTTACCTTCACTATCTTTCTCTTTTCACCTTTGTTTCATATGGAGAGTTAGCCCTTCTACTTGCCAAAGCAGATCTCTCGAACCTTTGATCCCATCCCCACTCCTGTCTTCTCCATCAGATTGTCCCCTCTGGCATCTCCATTCTATCTCATCTTCAGCCAGTCCTTATTTATTGGCTCCTTCCTCTACCTTCAAACATTTCCATGACTTCCCCATTCTTACTCGATCCACCTGTCCTTGTGAGCTATTTTCTTATATCTCTCCTCTTTATGACTACACTTGAGAAAGCTATCCCAGGTGGCAAGAGAAGAGAGGACAGGGAAGTAAATAAACATTTATATAGTACCTACCATGTGCCCTGTCCTGTGCTAAGTAATTTTATCTCATTTGATCCTCACTGCAACCCCGTGAGGTAGATGTTATTATCATCCCTATTTTATAGCTGAGAAAACTAAAGCAAACAGAAGTCTAGTGCATGACCACACAGGTAGCGAGTGTCTGAGACTGAATTTGAACTCAGGTCTTCTTGACTTCAAACTAAGCACTCTATATGAGCTACACCACCTAACCACCCACCAGGTGCCACCACTTTTCACTTAATTCAAAATCCTTTGCAATCTGTCTTCTGACCTCATCATTTAACTGGAATACCCTCTTGCTAATAATCTCTTAATTTACAAATCCAATGGCCTTTTTTCAGTCCTCATCTTTCTTGACCTCTCTGCAGTCTTTGACACCGTAAATCACTCTCTTCTCCTGAATATTTTCTCTTCTATAGGTTTTCATGACATTACACCCTGGGTCCTTTTCTGTGAACTAGTCATGTGTTTTGTTTTTTAATGTTTTGGCAACTACACTTCAATATAATTAGTTTATTTTGGAATTTGTATTTTATTTTTGGAATCCATAGGCTTCACAGGATTGCCAAAGGGGCCCATGACACAAAAAAAGAATCCTTGCTGTATGTTATCATACTTGGTGATCTCATCAGGTCCCGTGGGTTCAGTTATCATCTCAGGGCAGATGATTTAAGATGTGTATATCCAGTCCTATTTTTTCTCCCAAACTCCAGTCTTGAATCACCAACTTGCCGTTTAGACATCTCAAATTAGATGTCCTAAAGGCATTTCAAATTCAACATATTCAAAACAGAACTCATGATATTTCCCTCCAAAACATCCCCTCTTCTCAACTTTCCTGTTACCATCAAAGTCATCAAAATTCTCCCACCCTACAGGCTTGAATCCTTGGTGTCATCCATGGCTACTCACTTGAGCTCTCCCAAATATTCAGTCTGTTATTAAGTCCTGTTATTTCTGCTGTCACATTCATATATATGCCCTGCTTTCCACTCATATAGGTTGTGTGTGCCTTTATCACATCATGCTTGGATTATTGCAATGGCTTTCTGTTTGGTCTCCCTGCCTGATCTCTCTCTTCATTCCAGTTTATCCACTAATCATTCAACTAATCCTCCATTCAGCTGCTGTAGTGATTTTGATAGAGCACACATCTAGCCATGCCCCTACCAAATAAATTCTAGCGTCTCCCTGTTACCTCCAGGCTCAAATGTAAAAATGTCCTGTTTGGCAATTAAAGTCCTTCACAGCCCAGCCTCTTTCCACCTTTCTAGTCTTGGATTTTACTCCCCTCCACTTACTCTATGGTCCAACACCACTGCCTTACTTGCTGTTCCTCTGTCTCCCATTCCATACCTTTTTTCTTGCTGTTCTTTATGCCTAGGATGTTCTTGCTCCTCAGCTCTGCCTTTTGGCTTTCCAGGCTTCTTTCAAGACTTATCTGAAGTTCTGCTTTTTGCAAGAGGCCTTCCCCTGTTCTGCTAGTGCCTTCCCTCTTAGATTACTTTTCATTTACACTGTATGTGCATATCTTTTTTTGTTTTGTTTTTGTTTGCAGGGGGAAAGGTAGGGCAGTTGGGGTTAAATGACTTGCCTAAGGTCAAATGGCTAGTTTTTTTGTGTTAAGTTTCTGAGGTCAAATTTGAACTCAGGTCCTCCCAACTCCAGGGCTGGTACTCTCTACACTGTGCCACCTAGCTGCCCCATGTGCATATCTTGTATGTACTTAATTGTTTGCAGGTTGTCTCCCTGATTAGAATGTTGAGAGCCATGATCGTGTTTTTACCTTTCTTGGTATCCCCATTGCTTAACACAGTGCCTGGCACTTTTTATTAAGCCCTTAATAAGTGCTTGTTAACTGAATGACACAGTGAGCAATGGAAGGGCACCTGATGAGTGTGAATCAATATAGAGCACATGAGGAATTTTGAAAAACAGGTATCAAAGGAATTATATAACAGGAAGAAAAGATGAGCTGGTCAGGATACCAGAGCAAAGACTAGTGGATAACTGGAGTACTCCTCTGGTACCTTTGAGATGCTGGAAAAAAAAGTGAAGTTCCCCAACATGTTGGGTGAATACCCTGTGGTGAACTTTAGAGAACATGGACAAACATTGCACAGGAAGAGCAAGTGTGGATGAATTGTGATCTGCATCATTGGAGGGAAGTCTCACAGTAATAAGATCTCAGAGCTATTTGAATAAAATGACTATATATGTATAGAGATATAAAATGTGTATAGAGATTGTGTCATCGCTCTATCAAAAAAGGAAGTCATAAGCTTGGACCTTTGGTAACTTTTGAATTGTATCATTCATTGAAGACCCTCAACATCTTGAGAGATCCCCTGGCATCCTTTGGTCTATCAGTGCTTTGATGACTCTGAGACCTCTTATTACATACCCCTCCATGAAAGACTTGATCCAGTGCTTGGGTTCTCGAAGTTCTGCCAAGGTAGAAAGTTTTGAAAACAAACCTAGTAACAGATTGCATATTACACTTCTTTAGACTGAGGAGCAGCCTGTCTGATTTCAGAGAGGCTCATTACCAGTTTGGCTACAGAGTGGTGCATATTTTAGCTGTAACAAATTATGAAGACCATCTGCTAAGGATTAACAAGGTTGTGATCTGTGTTGATGGAAGGAATACCCACACCACCATTGAGTATGTAGGAGGCACAATTATTAGTCATTACTCTTTTGCAACTGCTTGAAATGGTCTCATTTGAGTTTCCATTTTCATTATTCAAATTGATCTGTGATGGGTTTAAAACAAGTTATGATAGGCCAAATTTGTCTCTCAAACTTAAAAGATTTCAGTGGTGTTCTGGAACCTGGGACAGTAGGGGTTTCATGAAACTCTTATTCTATATATTTAAATACCCCACCAACAGAGAGTATTTACAATTGAGTTATTGAATGTATGGATAAATCTTTGTATGCATTTTTAAATGTTCAATCTAAATATGCAGAATGAGACATAGATTTGTGCCCATGGCCAATAGGAGAATTTGTTTTGCTTGACTATACATATTTATTATGAGGAATTTTTTTCCTTTCCTTTTTTTCCCCCCACTGGGGGAGAAGTTTGAGGGAGAAAAAAAAAAATCAATGCTTGAGAACTGAAAAAAAAATTTAAATTAAAAAAGGTTCATAACTAGAATTAGCTTCCCACTTCCATCTTCATTCTATACTTATTCCATCACCATATTCTTAATAGAGCCTTGATTTTGTTTATCCTAAATTACCTGAGAAATTTTCATTTGTATAATGTATACATTGCTAATCTTATAATTTAGTGGAAACAACATTTGGTTTACAAAGCTAGAAGACTTGTGATCAGTGTATGTACCACCCAGATGGAGCAAATTCTTTTTCAAAGTTCTTCCCCTATGCTTTAAGTTCTGAGAATGGTCTTGTTCCTTACCAAGTACAGTCTTTGTCTCAGGATTCACACCAACCATATCTGCTTCTTGGTTTGTAGCTGACAACCCTAGAATCCAGCAAGATGGCACAATGGAACCAGCTGCAGCAGCTTGACACACGGTACCTGGAGCAGCTTCACCAATTGTACAGTGACAGCTTTCCCATGGAACTGCGCCAGTTCCTGGCTCCCTGGATAGAGAGCCAAGACTGGTAAGTCTTCTTTATGAGATTTGGATGGCTCCTCCCTAAAAGGTTGAACTTTTCTTTGAATTGAGAGAAATGTTGTGAGAATATTTTGAATTTTAAAAAAGAAATTTTTCAAAGAAAAGGGGCACACAAAAGAGTTACATAGATTCAATTACAAAGCACTTCTTAAAAAATTAAAGAATGAGCTAAATAACTGGAGGAATAGTCAGTGCTCATGGCTAGGCTGTGCCAGTATAATAAAAATGACAATACTACCAAAATCAATTTACAGTTTTAATGCTCTCCTAATTAAATTACCAACTTTACAGAGCTTGCCAAAATAATAGTAAAATTCATAGAAAAACAAAAAATCTTGACTATAAAGAGAAATGATTAAAGAAGTAAAGATGAAGAAGGAATAGTACTTCCAGACCTCAGACCATATTATAAAGCAGCAGTCATCAAAACCATCTGGTATTGGTTAAAAAAAAATAGGAAGATAGATCAGTAGAATAGACTAGACAAGTGATATTCAGAAACAATAGAACGCAATAACTCAGTGTTTGATAAAGTGAAAAATATAAGTTACTTAGGGGAAAACTCTCTACTTGATAAAAACTGCTGGGAAAAAATGGAAAGGAGTCTGGCAGAAATTAGGCTTAGACCAGCATTTTACACCACTCCCCATAGTACCTTTTAAATGGACATGTGACCTTAATATTAAAGATCATACTATAAAAAAACATGTACCTCTCACAGCTATGAATAAGGAATGTATTCTCAGCAAAACAAGAGATAGAGGCAGTTACAAAAGATGAATTCGACAACTTTGATTACTTGAAACTGAAAAGCATCTGCACAGACAACATTAATGCATCTAGGATAAGAAGGGAAGTGATCAAGTAGGAAAAAAAATCTTTATAAAATTTCTCTGATAAATGTTTGGGATCCAAGATATAGAAACAATTAATAAGTATATATGAGACTCATAGACATTTTTCAATAGATAAATGGTTGAGGGATATGAACAAATAATTCCCAGAAGAACTACACAGTACTCACAATCATGAAAAAATGCTCCAAATCACTAATAATAATTGAAATGTGAATCAGAACAACTCTGAGGTTTTGTTTAATACCATGCACATTGGCAAAAATTAAAAAAAAATTTAAAGGACCACAGTCAATGTTGGAGGGGTTGTGGGAAGATAGACACATTAATACATTGGTGGAGGTGTGAAATGGTATAGCCATTTTGGAAAGCAAATTTGGAGTTATTCAAATAACGTGACTGAAATGGACATTTTAGTCCATACATGGATCCTTTGAACCAGAAACTCCATTACTGAGGTTATACCACAAAAAAGCCATCAATTAGAAGTAAGTTCCTATATGCTCCAAAATATTTATAAAAGCAGCACTTTTGTAACTCAGAATTGGAAACAAAGTTGATGCACATTGATTGGGGAATGGCTAAAAAATTGTGGTACATGAATGTAATGGAATATTACTGTGCTATAAAAAGTGATATGTGTGATGAATACAGAGAATCTGGAAAGATGTATATGAACTGATGCAGAGTTAAGAAAACAATATACCCCGTAACTTGAACAATTTAAATGGAAAGAATAGTCATACACCAAAAAGTCAAAAGTAAATGAAACAAAATTGTAAATAACCAGTGGGTCTTGAATGAAGAAACATGAGAAAATACTCCCAACCTGCCTTTTCATGGAGGTGAGAGGTCCACAGGTGTTAAACATTGCACATGTTCTTAGCCTTTGTCAATATATCTATTGGTTGTGTTGACTTTTTTTTCCTCTCTTAGCTGCAAGCACCCCCAGCATCCCCAGGGTGGCTGCCCACACAGATTCTTAGATCTGCTTTTCTAAAGGAAAGCAATGCAAAATGAATTAACAATCTTGCTTTAATCAATGAAACATATCATTTACCTAGTTCAGGGGAAAAGTCAGCATCCTGAACTTCAGAGTATACAGACAGGAGTTACAAGTAGAAGTTACAAGAAAACAGAGAAACATTTCAAGCAGACAGGCCTCTAACTGTCTGACCATTACATACATCCATACCTAGTCACAGTTACCAGAGAGGGAAGCATCAACATCTGGGTTTTCAAAGCTGGGGGCCTCTCAACGGTTGCCCAGAGTCTTGTCTGGTCAAATAATACAACACTTGTCAAAGTGAGCCCCAAAGCAAAGCATCCTATCAGGGTTTATATAGCCTTCTCCTGTCTCAGAGAATGTCACAACCCTCTTGACTCACTGCCTAATCACAAAGTATCTCCTGAAAAACAAGCCTCCCACCACAGGCTCCTGGTGCACTTAAGCCTATCAAAGGGCCTAGGGGCAGGGAAGATCTTAAATTTACATTCCCATTACATCTCCAAAAAAACAACACTATTTGTCATATGGGATGACTTTCTGATAAGGGGAGAAAGAATGATATATTTGAAACTATAGTGATATATGAAACAGAAAACTTCAATTAAAAAACCTTATTAAAAATAATGGAAAAGGGACATTTAGTGGGGTAGGGGGATGAGTTCAGTGTAGGCCTTCTCATAGAAAGGTCAAAGGAATCAAAGTCTTTTCTAGTTAACTTTAAAATATTATATGGGAATATTTTTACAGCATATTTTCAGCTTAAAATGATATCACTATAAGCTTGTTTTCTCACTGACAAGATAGGGTGGAATAAAGAGAAATAACTCAGGACTTCATTGAATAAGGAGGGAAAATCAGCCAGGAACTAAGCCTTTGCTATAGATAATCACTATGCAGAATTGTTTATATATTTAAAACAAGCTAAGGAGACCACTTAGAAAGTGAAAGTGGTCAGTGGCCCCTCCAAAAGGCAAAAAAAAAAAGTGGTCAGTGGCACAGAAACACTTATTTCCGGTTAGAATTTATAAGACCCACTTTAGAGTTACAGTAATAGCTCCTTGTTTATTTTCTCTTCCTGGTGATTTTCTTTTTGATTGAATACCCCAAAAGCTCTATGTTTTTCTGGATTATTCCCTAATTCTCTTCTTCCGTTCAGGGCATATGCTGCCAGTAAAGAGTCACATGCCACCTTGGTCTTCCACAACCTCTTGGGTGAGATTGACCAGCAATACAGCCGCTTCCTTCAGGAGTCAAATGTCCTCTATCAACACAACCTGCGGAGAATCAAGCAGTTCCTGCAGGTAGGGCTGAAAATCTAAAATGAAAAAGAAATTTTTCTGTTAGGAGAGGGCCAGAAGCTTTTTCCCTTTGAAAACACTGCTCCACTTACTTTTTGTTGAAGTAACCAGAATACAGTCAGAGAGGAGGTTTGTCTGTTTGAGTAAAAAGAGATGTGATCGTCTTCTCTCAAATCTCAGTACATGCAGCACTAGTGTTATATTACTGGAACTTTCAGGTCATCTCCTGTTGTACTTGGAATAGCAACATATGTTGTTAATAGGTAACTAACATAGGGGCATAGCTTTTCCTGTGACACTGGGAAGTGTGATGTTAATTGAACAATCTCTGAGCAGTGAAATCAAGTTAACAGCTGCAGTTCCTTCCTCTTGAAAGAACAAAACAAAACCACAATATCTCAACCTTTATCCCTTCCTCCTAGCCCCATTCTGAGGCATATGTCCTGTTAAAATTGAGGGGATTATATGATCCTATGTATTGTGACTTTCATTGTTCAGTTCCACAAATATTTTGCACTGAGGATGTGCAAAACACCATGCTAGATAGCATACAAAGATAAAAATATAAAATAGCCTGTGAAAATGAGGCAGGAAAATTGATACTCCTACTGTGGCATTTAAAAAGGAAAAAAGTGACTAAATAACCTGCACTGATTTTTCCTTTAGCTGATTGCACCTTTCTCCTCCCTCTCTGTCTCTGCTATCCCCCATTATAGAGCAGATATCTTGAAAAGCCCATGGAGATTGCCAGGATCGTGGCTCGGTGCCTCTGGGAGGAGTCTCGTCTCCTTCAGACAGCAGCCACAGCTGCTCAGGTGAGACATGGACAAGAGCAGAAAGATGTTTGATCGTGTGTTTTCTGTCATGTACTAATTTAATACTGATTATGCATTGTCAATTGTGTCCTCTAGATGTTTTCTGGTAGTTGGAGCAGGTTTACTCTCACACAGTCTCTCTTTACATATGTTTGTGAGATAGACTAAGGATAGGAACTAAGGATGCAGTCTTGCCTTTGTCTTGGAGCAATGTGATCTTAATTGACCCACATGAAGAATGAAGCTCCTCGTAGTGTACTCCTTGTTATGGTACTGGGCTATTCCATAGGATAAAGGGATTTAAGATTCAAGTCCCATGGTTGAAACTTCTAACTTGTGATAGAAATACCAAGTATAAGAAAGTAGGAATGTCCCTTGTATATCCATCTGTGTCCATTCAAACAGAGAATATTTGTGGCTCATTTCCAGCTTTATGGATAACTGCCTTAATTTGTGTTTCTCAGAAGAGTGTCATGTTACTTTTCCTGGTTAAAAAAAAAAAGGCAACGCTTAAATTGACCTTTGGTGTTTCCAATTTGCTAACCCCATCTGGTGTTGGTTCTGCCATTGGTACAAGATAGTTTACATTCATCCGCTATTAGCAACTTGTACATAGTAGGGGTTCACCTTATGCATTCTTCAGGAGTTCTTCTGGTAAGCTCTCTACCTCTTTCTCTTTCCGTATCTTGGAATATAAACTTTTTAAGGACAGGAAACATCTTTTTTATTCTTTCAACAAATATTTATTAAGCACCTGCTATAGGCCAGGCACCCGGCTGGGCATGGAGTTACAGACAAAAATGAAGATCATAATTCCCTTGTTCAGAGTATTGTGACTCTGAATAGGTTTTCCTGAAGTTTATTGTTGTTTTTGCTGAATGTCAGCATTGCTGACGCTCAGGCCGGAAGCACTCAGGGAGCATTGGGAACTCCATGGCTGCTAGGTGCAATGCCAGGCTCCTTGCAGCTTCATTTTTTTGCTGGTGTGGCAGCATTCCAGGGTGATGCTGGGATTGGAGAGTGTGATTTTCCATTTTGTGCCTATACCCACATACTTGTTTGTTCCCTTTATGGCAGCAAGGAGGGCAAGCCAATCACCCCACAGCTGCCGTGGTGACAGAAAAACAGCAGATGCTAGAGCAACACTTGCAGGATGTGAGGAAAAGAGTCCAGGTAAATGAGCCCAGCCTTCAAAGGAGCGGCACTCCAGTCTGTACACCCTACTTGAAGGGTATAGCTTCATTTTAGTTCCCTCTAGGGGACATATCTATTTCTTTCTCCTCTATCTTTTCCCTCCCTTCTCCCCAGAAAAAAAGAATTCTCATATGGATGTTTTGCAGGATCTGGAACAGAAGATGAAAGTAGTGGAGAATCTCCAGGATGACTTTGATTTCAACTACAAGACACTAAAAAGTCAAGGAGGCACGTGGATGTTAGAGATATTAGAAAAAATCCTCTGCAAGAAGTGATAGTTCAGTATAGAGGGGTGAGGGGAAGTGGGGCAGAGGAGGCTTTGTTGACTAGTTCACCAGCTCTTAGGCTTTGGGGTCTGTCAGAAGCTATTGGTGCTTGAGCACTAAAGGCTCCCTGGAGCCTGTCTCCTGGTTAGTTAGCATCTACCTTTCCTCAACAGACATGCAAGATCTGAATGGAAACAACCAGTCGGTGACTAGGCAAAAGATGCAGCAACTGGAGCAGATGCTGACTGCCCTTGACCAGATGCGGAGGGTAGGGGATCAAGGCTCTTTCTCCCTTTCCTTGTCGCAAGCATTACTCCCTTGTTATAGCATGGCATTGCTTTTCCAACACTTTTCACAACTTCCTTATTTTGACCTGACTGTAGAGGATGGCTAAGATCTATATCAGAATATTTCCCATCTGGTTTCCAAACAGGGCATTGTGAGTGAATTAGCAGGGCTCCTTTCAGCCATGGAGTATGTGCAGAAGACCCTCACAGATGAGGAGCTGGCTGACTGGAAGAGGAGACAACAGATTGCTTGTATTGGAGGTCCTCCCAACATCTGCCTAGATCGCCTGGAAAACTGGTAAAGCATAAAGAGGAACTTTTTTGCTCTTTTCCCTAGAGCTGTGTTGACTATGGATATAGTCAGAGCTGTAGGTCCAGGCCAAGGATTAAGACTAAATACTAAACCTGAGGACTTTTACATTCACAGATTTATTCTGGGCCTGGTGTAGGGAGGCTGATGCTGAAGCAGGTGGATCAATTAAGGTCAGAAGTTCTGAACTAAAGCCAATCAGGAGTCATTACTAAGTACCTCACCAGAGTAGTGAACCTCCAGCAGCAGGGGGACCCATCAGGCTGTTCAGGGATGGTTAGAAATGGAGCAGGGCCAAGCTTTGTGCCAGTCAGCAGTGGGATCAGACCCTTGTATGGTTACTGCACTTCTAGCCTGGGCTAGACAGGGAGGCCCAGCTTCAGAAAAATAAATAGATGCAGGGATTTAGTTTTGTGATCATTTAAAGTGTTAAAAAAAATTTTTTTTAATGAGGAAATAGGGGGAAAGTACTAGGAATAGAAGGAACTAGATGCTAGAGATGGAGAGCTAAGTGCCTGGTGGGGAGTTCAGTAATCCCTAGGGTTGCCTTGTCTTCCTCCTCTGGGTCTTTGATTGTTTTAAGACCCTTTTATCTGTGTTGAACCATTGAGAGAAAACACTAAAGTGTGTGCCATTAACCACTTGTGTTCCTTGTTTTATCCACTAATTTTATCCACCACTGATATCAGGGTGAACTCAGCCTTGCTGACCTCTCCATCATCTGTTTGCATATGTGTTATCACTCTTTCAGAAGAGTAAATTTGTTGTTGTTTGGATGTATGGCTTCTTATCTCTAAGGAGCTACTGGTGTGGAAACCTCCAACATTGTAGTTTATAATAATAATAACAGCATTTATATACCACTTTAAATTTTGCAAAGTGCTTTACAATTATCTCATTTAATCCTTATAGTTACCTTGGGAGGCAGGTGCTGTTATTATTCTCATTTTACAGAGGAGGAAACTGAGTCAGACAGATGAAGTGACTTGCCTAGGGTCATACAGCTAATGAGTGGTGAGGCCACATTTGTACTGGGGCTTTCCTGACTCCACTCCCAGCATGCTACCTACTGTACCACCCAGATACCTCTTAACTCTGGAGTACACTGAGAGGCTAAGGCACTTGCCTAAGGTGCTCACTTAGCATATGTCAGAAGCAGAGCATGAACCCAGGACTTGCTATCTCTAGGTCAGCCCTCTGCTGCCTCCCCATGCTGCCTCTCATGAACATTTATCAGTGGAGTAATCCAACCCTAAATTTCAAGTCCTTTGTCTCTGGACCCCAGTATTCAATTTTGTAAATCATTTTAAAGTGCAAGTTTCATAATGCTTCCTAATAGTATAAACTTTGATCTCAAAATAAAAGATTTCCAAAGATTGCTTTTTACATTTTTCAAATTGCAAAGTATGGACAGTCCTTTCAACAGAGAGGAGCTCCCTGTAGTACAGGGAGTATTTGGATAGTATTTATGCTAGGATTCTGCCATTAGCCTTTCTTTTCCTTTCTCCCTCCTTGAAAATCAATCTTTCTATACCTGTTCTACATACACACACACACACAATATCACGATGTAACATAGAGTCACTGGTATTGTCTGCAGGATAACTTCCTTAGCTGAATCTCAGCTCCAAACCCGTCAACAGATAAAGAAGCTGGAGGAATTACAGCAGAAAGTCTCCTACAAAGGTGACCCCATTGTCCAGCACCGGCCTATGCTGGAAGAGAGAATTGTGGAGCTCTTTAGGAATTTAATGAAAAGGTAATGTGGACTTCATCACCTCAAAGAAGTTATTCCTAATTCATTCAGCCTGAGGTAAAGGAACAACTAAAATTTGGCCTCTATCTAAGATTCATCCTCCTCTCCCTGTCCTTCTCTCCTTTCAGTGCCTTTGTTGTAGAGCGGCAACCCTGCATGCCTATGCACCCTGATCGGCCCTTGGTCATCAAGACAGGTGTTCAGTTCACTACCAAAGTCAGGTGGGTCATGTCTGTCTATTCTTAGGGTGGGGGCAGAATTGTTATCTGGAAAGGATTCTCTATTTCCAAATGGGTAGGTAACCACAGCTTTAGGAATATGACTTTCCATTTGACATCATTGTCAGGAGCAAGGATGGGCCTGCCTCAAATCTATCTAGGCATATATGTATGATTCCAGACCAGTTGGCAGGATCCACAGTATCTCCAGTGATAACTTCAACCTTCCCCAACAACAACAATAAATGGTGCAGGTTATTTCCTAGCCTCCTATTCGTATTATTCTCCTGGAGGTGGGGGTAGAGTTCTACTGACCAGTGGTCTCTTTTGACTTTCAGAGTAAGGATATGCACTTAATTAGTGAGAAAGCCAGCAGGCTAGTGGAGTCTTCTCCTTTTAGGTGCCTAAGGAACCCCTATCCTTCTTTTGATTATTAATCTCATGACCTTAGAGCCTATTGAAGGTTGGAGTAAATGTCATCTTGCAGACCTATAGCAGATACCACTTGGGCTTGTAAGTGGGAGTGTTAATTTCACACTTTTGTCATCAAGCAGGTAAGCTAGAGTTTTGCCCTGCCACCCTCTAAATTTCCCTCAGCAGAAATGCAGTTAATATTGCTTTGGGTTTCAGGTTTAGTAAGCAATATTTAAACTCTTGAACTGTGGTACATATGTTTCTATAACACTTTTCATAAAGTTGCTTTAACAAACATTTTCATTGCTCCATCATACCAGTATGCCCTCATCCTTAGTTCTTGACTTACCTACAAATTCCACAAATAACTAAAATTAAGATACCAAACACATATTGGTGTTTGGGAAAGTGTAATTTGGCATCATAATTTTTGAGGGACAGAATTTGTCAAACTTTTTTATTGGAAACAAGGGAATTAGACTTTTCTTCATCTTGGGGAATCTTTGATTTATGTTGACCCCTTATGTAATTGTTTTTATGTAACTATTAAAAAACTATGTCGACTTTTCTAATAGGTTATTGGTCAAATTTCCTGAATTAAACTATCAACTTAAAATTAAAGTGTGCATTGACAAGTAAGTAAACCTGTGACTTTCGCCTTTTTTGTTGTTATTGTTTTTGAATGAGGGGATTGAGGAAAGGACTTTCCAAAAACTTCATTCAGACCTCCTGCCTTTTGTAAAGAAGGAGAGAAAAGGGGCAGCTAGGTGGTGTAGTGAAAAGAGCACCAGCTCTGGAGTTCAAATCTGGCCTCAGACACTTTAACACTTACTAGCCATTTGACCTTGGGCAAGTCACTTAACCCAATTGCTCTGCCCTCCCCCCTCCAAAAAAAAAAAGAGAGAAAAGCCTTCCTTTAGGAAGTTTGTAATTGACAGTCCTTTTTGCTTGTTTAATTTACCCTCTGTGCATAGATTCTGAGACAGAAAAGTGAAGTCAAAAAAAGAAAAGGAAAATCTAGAATTTCCTCCCAGAAAACTTCAAGTCTAGGCATTGCATCTTGGGTTATATAAAATGTGTTGCTATGTGCTCTCATAACCACCATTGTCTGTGAAGATTTTAGTTAAGATTTGCAGTGGTGGACTTTGCTACACTTCCTGTACTGGGAGGTGAAATGTTTGTTGTTAGTCCATAGATTTAGGTTTGAAAGGGTTGCCTTTCATTTCTTCATTAGCCTTAATTTCTTCCTAAGTATTATGCCTGCACTTTGGAAAACTACCACTACTTTTCTAGTTATGGTTACATGGTCTAACTGGCTAGGTTTCTTTCTGTTTTTTTTTTCTACTTTTGTCCAATTCCATGATTCATCAGTGTGGGGAAATCCAGGTGTAGAAACACCTTCCGTTGATGCCAATTCGCAGCTCTTTTTTAACTTAAGAGTCTTAGAGAGTTACCTATGGCAGTGAAAGAAATTACTTGCCCATGGTCACAACAGTTAGTTTGTGTCAAAGGCAGGACTTGAACCCAGAAAGGATTCCTCTATCCACTACACCATGCTGTATCTCCATAGGCATGTATAATTTAGAGCAAAAGTATCAAACTCATGGTCCTACCCACATGCCCACCAAAGGCTGAACCAGATTAAAATGTAATTGGGAAAAGTTTAACAAAAATATGTGAAAATACAATGCAACATAGATAATGTTAATTTGTGGTTTTCTAAGTCAACATGCAGCCCACTGGGATCTGTTTCTATTTGAGTTTGACACCATTGATTTAGAGTATACATAGCACATGCTTCCATGGACTTAATAACAGTATTTTCTATTAAAATTGCAGCCCTAATAGTGCTTTGTTAATTTTAATATTATTCAATATAATTATATACACACATATGTATATACATATATATATTTACACACACATATACATGCATACATATTTGTGCAGTTAGAAAAAAGTTAAAGAGATCCAGGTTCCTAGATATAGGCTGGTACTGGTCATTAATCTTCAACTACTAAGTTACTGCTTAATTTACCTCCAACTCTATAATTTTACTTTAGTTAATTTAATGACTATATTTTCTTTAATCTAGACTTTATAAAGAGTTTTCTCTTATTCTGAGAGATATTACTCAAATTAATTCCTCAGGGAAAAAACTCCTTTTAATTCTTTTAATCCTTGTTTCCTTCTCTTATGGCAAAAGCATTTAAAAAAAAAAAAAGGAAAATTTCAGTACTTCTCCCTGGACTGCCCTAAAACCTCATGATGGTTTCTTTTCAAAGATACTGATTTATTCTCCTGTCTTCCCACATGTTTAACCCATTTTTTAAAACCCATTTCTGCTGCTTTTGAAGCCAGAAATTAATGCAGAAGCTAATTTGAATAAGATACTAGAAATTACCGCTAGCTACTCTTACAGGCATCTAGTTCTTTAGAAATCTGTTTCTGGTGGCGGCTAGGTGGTGCTTTGAATAGAGCACCAGCCCTGGAGTTAGGAGGACCTGAGTTCAAATCTGGCCTTAGACACTTAACACTTACTAGCTATGTGACCTTGGGCAATTCACTTAACCCCAGTTGCCCTGCCTTCCCCCTCTAAAAAAAAACAAAAACCCCAAATCTGTTTCTAACTTTGCTTTTTTAAGGGATCAGAACCTTCTTTTCCCTCCTTTTTTCTCCTATATATAGAGCATCCCTTTGCTACGTATACAGGTTTTTCCCTAAAGTCTTTGTGCAGTTTTAAGTGACTAAAGACTTTTGGGCCTCTCTCTCTATATATACATATATATATATTTAAAGCACATTCCACAGGAGGAAGCAAACTGGGGCTCTTGAAGGAACATGGGGCCTGTTTTATTGAAAATGTTTTCATGTTCTCAACAGAGATTCTGGTGATGTCGCAGCATTAAGAGGGTAAGTCCTCTCTTAAAGATTCCTTTCATTCTTTTGATTCCATTTTCTATATCTCTACCTTCTAGCCACTAAGTTGCTTTTCTTTTGTGATTCAGATCCCGGAAATTCAACATTCTGGGAACAAACACAAAAGTGATGAACATGGAGGAGTCCAACAATGGCAGCCTCTCTGCAGAGTTCAAACACTTGGTATGTAGGAGACAGCTCACCCTCTTGTACTTTCAGAGGTAGGGAAAAAAGTGAACAGTTGTGTGAGATGTGTTCTGTTTCTTTCTATAGACCCTGAGGGAGCAGAGATGTGGCAATGGGGGCCGGGCCAACTGTGATGTAAGTTGGTAGGATGGGTGAGGAGGAGCTGACCTGGGAGGGCTTTACCAAGAAAAAAGAAAAATTGTAAGCCAAGGGCTGTTGTCAGAAATCATTCTGGTGTGCTATGTCACCGGTTACAAGCCAGTCCTAGATTGTTCTGGGAAATTACTCTTTATCATTCAGGGGACTTTCCAGTTTCTCTTAGCTATTATACACAACCCTTAGAAACTTCCCATCTGAGACTCAAAAGGTTTCATTAACTTGAAAGTTTTATTTCCATCACATTCCAGTTGAGGGCTTTTTTGGGGCCCATGCTTTACCTACCCAGGAAGGATAGTTATGGTAGGAAAGGAGGAGCAAGGTGCCATGTTGGAGATTTTCATGAAAACCTGATTATCTTTTCTTTTTTCTTCCTTTCTTCTTTATGCATCTAACCATCTTTCAACTTCAAGTGATTAGCTCCTTAGTTCATCTCATTTTGCTGGAAAAAAGTTTTCCTATCATTAAGACTGCAGTTTACAACCTTTTAGGATTATCCTTTTAAGCTGCATTAGAACTGGCATCTTCTACATATTTGTATTTTTCTGAGCATGTATTCAGGTCTGTTTTTTGGTCTCTTTGTATGACTAGTTGATCTGATCTCAGGACATTAATTTAGTTCAGTTTAACAGACATTAATTACCTACCTTATGCTGAGAACCGTATATATTCTCTGAAGGAGGTAGAATGATGAACAAACCATGGTCCCTATCCTCGTGCTGCTCATAGCCTAGTGGAGGTATACAAAACATATATTAGTGACTGAAGTACAAAATGGACCATTAGTATATAAGAGAAACAATCCAAGTGTCAGGTGGAGTTATGAGGGTTGAAAAATAATTTCTTAAAGTTTAGAGCGGGAGGTGGTCATTGCAGGGAAGCAGTCAGAATGCTTTGTTGGAAAAGGTGGCAATTGGGTGAGTTCTTGAAGGTTGAGTGATATTTCAGATGGAGAGATGGAGAAACGGGATGGAGAGGTCCAGGTTTTTGAATCTTCTTCCTTCTTCTGCTGGTGTTGGTGGATAACACTGTTTTCTTTGATCTCTAAAGCTAGACCTCTGTCTCCTCTTTATAGGCCTCTCTGATAGTGACTGAAGAACTTCATCTCATCACCTTTGAGACAGAAGTTTACCATCAAGGCCTAAAGATCGACTTGGAGGTTAGCCCTACCCAAGAAGCTGGACAGGGGTGGGAATCTTTAGGATAAATTTAGGGCAGGCAGGTTTTTCTACAGACAATATAACCTGAATGTTGGTTGCTGAGTAACTTGATTTTAAACAATCTTTGTTTGGGGCTTCTTATTCATCTCCCTGTGCCCTCACCTCCAACTTGCCTTGGCCCATTCCTTTGTGCTTTCTGTAGGCAGGGTCCTGAATTAGGCACTTTGAAGGAGATAGAGGTGTTCTCTGCTTTAAGCCAATTTAACATGAAATTTGGGATTTACAAATTGGACAAACTAGTGGGTAATGATTTGCTATACAAAAAGTCTCACCATAGGATTCCCTAAATCATTTTTTTAACACTCCTAACATATTTGAACAAATTAACTTTGTAGCAATTTGATTTATACATGCAATTTTCAGGAGCACTTCTGTCATGTAAAATAAAGCTTTCTTTGGGGGCGCTAGGGGAAAGAAACTTTGCTTGTATGTATCCCCCCTTTTTGCAGATTGGAAATTGAAGCCCAACACAGTTCAGTGACTTGGTCAGTCATGGCAAAGCTGGGATTAGCTCTCTGCTCTACTGATTTCCTGACTTCAGACTTAGGGTATCCTGTACAGGGATATAGACCTACATTCTAGAGCAGTGTTTCTTAAACTGTGGGTCACAATTCCACATGGGATTGTGACCCACAGTTTAAGAAATGCTGAAGGAGTCACAAGTGGAAAAAAATTTAAGAAGCCCTCTGAGCATTTGATTGAGAATTATTAATAAGTGTGGGTACAAAATGGGGGTTTGAGAGGTTTGGGGATACACTGACAATTCTGCTTCCCTTATTCCACAGACACACTCCTTACCAGTGGTGGTAATCTCTAACATTTGTCAGATGCCAAATGCCTGGGCTTCAATCCTTTGGTATAACCTGTTGACCAATAATCCTAAGGTTAGTATACAGCCATAAAGGGAGCCATATGGCTTTTATCTGTGGTTAGGAGCAGCCTCCTCTTCTTTTCTGTCTATCTTTAACCCCAACCTTCTTGCCATTCACTGATGTGTGTGATACGTTTCTTGAGCAGAATGTTAACTTCTTCACCAAGCCTCCTATTGGGACATGGGATCAAGTTGCTGAGGTGCTAAGCTGGCAGTTTTCCTCTACCACGAAGCGTGGCTTGAGCATTGAGCAATTGACCACACTAGCAGAGAAGCTTTTAGGTAAGCAGTTTGTCTTCTCTCTGCCTCCTTAAAAAATGTGATATTCCCATAGAAAAAATAAAATTATTGATATGGTGTTATTCATCCAGAAAATCTGACTTCAAGAGTATAAGAATAGAAGTGAGTGTCTTCAAATTTATGCTCCATTGAGGTTGAGGGGAGAGGAGGGAGTAGCAGCTACATTTGAAGGAGACCTTTCTGTGGGCTTCAGGGCCAGAATTCTTCTCTCAGGATTCCTATTCTTCCTCCCCACAGTTGTCCTTTTCCATCCCCACCCTCCCCACCCCCCAGTGTTATGTTCCCACATTAGATGAGGAAGGCATAGTTGCAGGATCACCTGCCCAGTCCTCCTGTAAACTCTCTAGCTTCTTCTTTAAAGAAGAATTCCAGTAGAGAGTTAGATGCTGCATAGCATACATTCATAGCCCATTTTTTTTTCAAGCTTTGCAAAAGAAGCAGAGAGGTTGTAAATGGGATTAGTATGCATTTGGGACCATTAGCTTCATTCTATACCATAGCTAAAGACAGAACCTGTCTAACTTTAATCTGCCATATTGCCAGTATATGTACTGTTGATAATAAGGGAAGACTAAGTGAAAGAATATAACTGACTCAGTGCAGCTCATCTGTAGTTTTGGAAAAACAACTCAAAATATAGATTTTGCTAATGGCAGAATGATAGTATTAGTCTGAACCTTTCAAAAGCAGCTTATTTGTAGGACACATAGAACATAGGACATATGTGGGTTATTCTTAGGAAATCAGATCTTGACATGAGGTTGAAAATCTCACCCCCTGATTTTTTTTTCTTTTAGGACCTGGTGTGAATTACTCAGGGTGCCAGATCACATGGGCCAAATTTTGCAAAGTAAGCATTCTAGTTATTGAGTCCTTGTTGACCTGACTATAGATAGGGATGAAAAGGAGAGGAATATCCTTGGGAATCTGACAGTTTTCTGAGGGTAGAAATGGGTTCTCTCTTGGGACAGTGGGATGTCTTTGAATGACTCTACACTCAGATTTTATGGGGTAGAATGACATTTTACCTTAGTCTAAGGAGAGAAAGGGAAGTTAGCTATCGATTCTCAGTACCTGCTCTATATTCTGTTTGGGGGAATTTAGTACTCTCTGGACTGAGGCAGTATCATGGCCACTGCATAGACTAGATTTAACACATCCTTCTCTCCAGGAAAACATGGCTGGCAAAGGTTTCTCCTTCTGGGTTTGGTTGGACAACATTATCGACCTCGTGAAAAAGTACATTTTGGCATTGTGGAATGAAGGGTAAGCCAGTACTCCTGGTTGGAGGAGGAAGAGAGAGCACACTAGTGGGAAAAATAGCATATGTGATTGAAATTTCTGAAGAAACTACTTGATATGGTAGCATTGGATTAATGAGGAGAATGAGTTCTTAACCCTCCTTTTTGCCTTGTTTGGCCACAGCTATATAATGGGCTTCATTAGCAAGGAACGAGAGAGAGCCATCCTGAGCACGAAACCCCCTGGGACCTTTCTGTTGAGGTTCAGCGAGAGCAGCAAAGAGGGAGGCATCACCTTCACCTGGGTGGAAAAGGATATTAGTGGTGAGTTGGAATAAAGGCTTTCCCTCCCCATGCCCCCTGCTGTGGGTAAACATCTCCAGTCACAGCCAGCCCCATGGCATGTCATGTATTCCAGACAGTTTCCTATATTCCAGATAATCTTTCCTCAGTTATAAAGGGGCATTTAGGTGCTTTGTTTTTATTGTGACATCAACAGTACTTCATTAAGGCAAGTCTTATCTGCCCAGTGCAGTTAGTTGAGAGTCAGGGACTGGATTAAATGGCCCTACCTCCCTTCCAGCCCATGGATTCTCTTTATTCATTTATTTGTTTGTTTGCTTTTGCTCTTGTGATTTCCCTGACATTAGTTTTCCCTCATCTTACTTAACTGACTGCTCAGTCTTTCAGGTTTTTGCTGTAAAGTCTTTCCACCAGAGGGGGCTCTATGATCCCTTAATACCCAAAAACTAACCTCCTAGGTTGTCTTTCCTGGCTCCACCCTCTTTGTTCCCTTAAAGCTGCTGCTGGTTTTCAGTACCAGACCACTGGGCACTGTGTTCAGGGCTGCAGGCCACACCTATAAGAGAATGTAACATCTCTTTTATAAAGTGCTTTTCTATATAAATGTAAGGTATTAATATTGGTTTTGTCATTTCATCCTTCTGAGGGGTGGGGATTTTCCCCTTGGATCTCTAGGTCAATAGCCAGTAGTCTTCCTTTCTCACATTCCACCACAGGCAAGACTCAGATCCAGTCAGTGGAACCATACACAAAGCAGCAGCTGAACAATATGTCCTTTGCTGAGATCATCATGGGCTATAAAATCATGGATGCCACCAACATCCTGGTGTCTCCCTTGGTCTATCTCTACCCTGACATTCCCAAGGAGGAAGCATTTGGAAAGTATTGCCGGCCAGAAAGTCAGGAGCATCCTGAAGCTGACCCAGGTAGTCGTTGATTTTCCCTGTACCAGGCATTGAATTCTGAGTCCCTTTGGAGAGGTGGAAAGTCACTGGGTCCCTGGAGGATAGAAAGGTAATGTGTAATGATCCAATCTTTCTGTGGGCATTCAGTGAGTCAGTGATGTTCACTGTTATCACCATCATGGACTAGAGTCCTTGTGGCAAGAATACAGAGAAAGGAGGAAATGGGTCACTCATTCCAGGAATTCTAGTTTAATGAGGGACTCAGGACAAACATACACACAAAACTTTAAAACTTAAGAGACTATTGAAAATGGAACTGCCAGCAGTAGCTGGATGAATGGAACTGGCTTTGTGTTTCTTACAGTGTTTTTGAGCTGTAGATGGCAATACTAGGTGAGAAGGGAAAGGTGCTGAAGCAGAGGGTGGACAGTAGTCCGTTGGGGTTAATTACAGATTTCCTGAACATGGTGAGCATTTCAGTAACACTGAAGGCAGGAAATACAAGATCATAGGATCATAGATGTAGAGCTGGAAAAGACCAGAGAAGTCAGTGAGTCTGACCCTTTTATTTTACAGAGGAAGAAACTGAAACCCAGAGCAGTTAGTTACTGGCCCCAGGGTCATAGATAGTAAGAATCTCAGGTCACATGTGAACCCTGGTCTTCCTTACTCCAAACCTAACCCTCTAACAACTGACTACACCTCTTCTGGACTCCTGCTTGGGTTGGAGTAGTGGACTGGGGATGGGACAGTGCCATGTGTATTCTTTGAGAGAAAAGCTTTAATAGGAGAAGCAGTAAACTTCAGAGATCCCCCAGGTAGATATATCCACTAAGGAGGTCAAAGACAGAAGAAAGAAAGATCCCATAAATACCAAGATATTGCTATCATTTTTCTGTGATACCAAAACATTGGGAACAAGACAGATATTCATTGTGTGCTAGATTGGGAGACTGGGTGACCTGAGTTTAGGTTCTGCCCTGACAGTTAACAGATAGATAACCATTGTCAAGTGACTGAACCTTTCCAGCCCCAGGAAAGACTCTAGGGCATTGTTGGTTTTGATTACTTTGGTGGACAGAGTTCCCTCACCAAGAGTTTCCCACCGTGATGCAGACACAATCACAGATCATTCATGGATTCTCATATGTGCATACATAGGAAAGGATAGAGACCAAAGTAAGGTACTTAAGAGTGCTGAAGACTTGGATTTGAGTCCCATCTTTGACACTTAGGAGGGAGGTGGACAGGCACTCAGCCACCTGGTACTGTGGGTAGCCCTTTTAAGACCATGAGTTTTCTTTAAATTGATGCCTCTCATTTTTACCTCTTTTGTTTCCACATACCTTCTTCTTCCTCTCTGCTACCTAGTTCCATATTAACAAAGATTTGAAAAGAAAATGAAAAAATAGTTTAGCAAACCCATCCTTATTCAAACCAATGTGTCTAACATGTTGACCACATTTGACAGTGTATGCAGTAAGCAGTCCATATCTATGGTCATCCACCTGTTCAGGGAAGTGAGGGAAGTACATTTTCTGTTGTTCTCAGAGGCCAAGCTTGGTCAATATAATTCCAAAGCATTCAGTTTAATTTTTTTTTTTGGTTAAAATAGCTAGAGTTATTGTGTATATTGTTTACTTGGTTCTGCTGTTTTACTCTGCAACAGTTTATGTAAATCTTCTTATGTTTCTCTGGATTCTTACTAATTTTTTCTCTAAAGTATTATTCTGTTATATACATATATCACACAGTTTATTTAGCCATTCTTCTATCAATGAATATCTGTCTTGTTCCCAATGTTTTGGTATCACAGAAAAATGGTATCAATATCTTGGTATTTATGGGATATTTCTTTCTTCTGTCTTTGATCTCCTTAGTGGACATATTTAGCTGGGGGATCTCTGAATCAAAGGATGTGGGTATTTTCATCACTTCTTCTTTAACATAATTCCAGATTGCTTTCCAGAATGACTGGACTGATTGATAGCTCCACCACCAGTGTACCTAACTTCACAGCCCATTCAACTTTAAATATTTCTAGCTTTTGTTATCTTTGTCAATTTATTGGGATTTGGTGAAACCTCATGATTGTTTTGATTTGTATTTTTCTTATTCTTAGCAGTTTGGGGGAGGCTTTCCTATGGTTGTTAATAATTTGCAGTTTATCTTTTGAGAACTTTTTCTTCATTCCTTAGACTACTTATCCATTGGTAAAATTCAGAGTTAAAGACAGATTATACTTCATTCCTATAATGGGAATTCCTATCCAGCTGAAAGTATACTGTATATAAAAATCCCATGCGTATGTAAGTAAATAGGCACATTTTACATATGTATATATTTTTATACTTGAAAGCAATGGCTGTATCATTCAGTCCCTGCTGAAAGAGAGCCCAGGTCTTTCATTCATATCCCTCTGAATCTTTTTTCTGCTTTAATTGTCCACATTTCCTTGAGGACTCATCGAAGTCATGATAGAGGTTTTATGATTAATATATAAAGTTCACAAAATACAAAATGGAAATTTTATAGCCATTGTGTTTTTAAAGATGGAGTAGAATGTTCTCTCTTGAAGTCAGCTTCACTTGCCCCTCTTTTCCCCTAACATAGCCCTGTTTTCTCTTTGTTTTGCCATAATTTTAAGAGAATTTCAGAGTATGAACTTCTTACAAATTCAAACTCTCCATTAGGAATTGCATGTGTGGAGTGCGGAAGTGGAGAAGGAGATATTGGCCTAAACTAATTAGGTCTCCTTTTGCCTTTGTTTTGCCGATTCAGTTTGTTCATGATGCAATTTATGACAAGGCTTCCTGGTTTCTCCTTATCTCTCTCTCTCCACCTTGTCCTTCAGTTGGAGGTCTACTAATCAGCCCCTGTCACTTTTTCCTTCTTGTTTTGTGGAGACCATCCAGGCTTTGGTTGGTAGTTTAGCTATTTATGCTTTAAGACACAGGATCCCAATCTGAGGCTACATCCTTGATTAGCATTTTCCTCTTCCTGTCATGTTTTGGAATGGGAGGGATTGGCCTTCTTTGAGGCCCACATTGTCTACTTCTGGGGGAAGGATATCAGTCACAAGAAAGAAACTAACGTGCAGTAACTTGATTGCCTTTGTTAGGAGGAAGGTGGATGGGTTGCAGATCATGTACCTAGGGGTTCTTTTGAGTGTGATGAGGCAGTTAAAAAATCAGGGATGGGAAAACAGATCACTGGCATGATGAAAAGGTATGAGAATAGCTCCCCAACAAAAAGCTTTCTGGCCATACCTATTCTCTGTCTCTGCTATCGGGTCCCATAGTGACAGGTCTTTCTCCTCCAAAGATCCTCCTCTTTGGCCCCTTCCCCCACTCATTTAAACATAACAAACTATTTGCCACAGTTAAAGGAAACTTCAGAATATGAACTTCTTATAATTTAGGTAAATCACAATCATAGATTATTTGGGGTTCATAGCTTTACCAGACCTGAAGTCATTATCCACTCTATTTTCTCACCTACCATATCCACTCCCCCAGAGCCAAAGCTCTTTCTTTCCAAAACCTTACTCACTAAAGGTCCTTTCTGTCTGGACCTCAGATTTGCCCATCCTAGTTTCTTGTAAGTTTGGAAATTCTTCTTACAGCCACCAGAACCCTGACTCAACAGATTCTGTTGGGCTCCTCCCCTAGAAGTAGCCTTTCTTCTCAGACAACCTGGACTACATATCTTTGAGAAGTCCTCTGAAGCCTCTTAATTCAGTCCCTCTTTTTCCTTTTGGACTTTTCAGTTTCTGTTTAAGCCTCAGCCTTCACATGTCTGCTTTGTCATCCCTCCTGCCTGCAAGTTATTTGCCTCTCTGAAGCTCACATCAAAATTCTGGGGCTTATAAGTACCATCAGCATAGATTTTAGCATTAAAGTGAGTATATCTAAAACTTAATTACTTTAGTCCTTGCCAGATTGAGATTACTGTCCTGATCATCAATCAGAATATTAGGAGTGAAAGGGAACTTAAATATAATTTAGTTCAAAACCCTTTAGTTTTTCATTTTACAAATTAAGAAACTGAGTCTCTGTGATATTAGATGGTTTACTTAGGATTACCTAGCTAGGGTAGAACCAGTACTAGAACCTCATTCTCATTCTATCAGGTGCATTTTCCAAAATCCGCTATCACTATCTTTTTAATAGTTTTTGAGTTGAGGATTTTTTGCTGAGGACTGTATTGCGATAATACCTCGATTTGTGAAGTTTTTTATAAGCCTGTCATGTTTTAAAAAACACAATGCAAGGCACATTTGTTTTAACAAATCCCCTTCATCGAATTTAATAGGTTCCTAATTGCTTGTGGTTTTGGGCATCCTACAAAGAGAACTTTGCCAACCTGGCCCTTGTTCCCTGAGACCTTTAGATTGTAGACACTGACAGACAGATAAGTAAAAGAACAGAAATAAAAATGTTAAACGAGTGTATGGTTTAAATGTAAGCCCAGAAATCCTGAAGATCTTGGGTGAATAAGAAAACGGTTAGAATGGGTTGAGGAGGAGGAGTTGGAGGTATCTCCAAGTCCAGATGGGGCAAGGAGATGCTGACTTCATGCTGAGCTATCAGAGACAGCATTGATTAGACAAGGGAAAAGAAGGCCAGTGCTGTGGGTGAAGATGGAGAGTTCATCAACACTTCCATTCCATACTTTTGCTCAGGATACAGTGAAAATTTGACACTTTGAAGTCTCCCTGGGCCAGGGATATTTCTCTTCTTATGTATTTGTAAATTCAGGTCCCACTTAACAGAACTGGCTTTCCTTTCTTTTCACAGGTGCAGCCCCATACCTGAAGACCAAGTTTATCTGTGTGACCCCGTAAGTGTTTTCCCCATTTGTGCTTCCATTCCTTGTACCCTAAGTTGTCCCTGAGAGTAGAAAACTGGGTGAAAGAGAACTAGTAAGGGGCTAGGGAGGGGCCCCCTGAGATGACAGTCATTTCCTAAAATGACCTCTGTGTGTTAGAAGCTCGAGCTTTTGTTTTTTATGTTGGAAACCAGAGTTTGATGGCTTGTTGTGTGTGTGTTGTTTTTCTTTTTTTCTCTATTATGTCGTGTCAACCCCGCCCATTCCCCCCACTCCCCATTTCCTACAGAACGACCTGCAGCAATACCATTGACCTGCCGATGTCCCCCCGCACTTTAGATTCATTGATGCAGTTTGGAAATAATGGTGAAGGAGCTGAGTCCTCAGCACCAGGGGGACAGTTTGGTGAGTGCACATTTGACAAAGACCCTCAGACTTCTCTTCCTGTCATCTGAAGTCACTATGTGCAGAGATCCCTGGGCTGGAGGAGTGGGAAAGTAAAAGATGGGGAACTGTGTCCTTTTTATGGGAAGGAGCCTAGCTGGGGAACTCTGAATTACCTGCAGACAGGAGTGGAGACCAAGGCCTCAATGCCTCAAGTTGACTTATCAGTGGGTTGGGGCCTTCTTGTTCAGAGGAAGAATTAGCTTCTTGCCTTCAGGGAACATTCATTCTGATGGCAGAGTTGTATAAGCCCCACAAGAAACAGAAGAAAGAGTACTTACAAAACAGCATGCAAGCAATCACCTAGTGAAAATAGGTGGTCAGTAGGGGTTGAATTGATTGAATTAAGTACTGAGAGCATATGGAGTAAAGGAATGGAGCAGAGTCAAGTGTGGTTATTTATTGAAGAAGACTTTAATTGGCAGGAAGGAGGATACTATAAGCAAAAGACTGTCTGAGGACAAAGTTGGGAGATCACATGAAGTCTGAGGGAAAAGAAAGCAATAATAATACCAATAATGACCACTGGCATTTATCAGCTAGTCTGGCTGAGGTTTTGTAGCTGTGTGGGGAGAGCAGTGGAGCAGGGCAAATGGGGAAACCTCTTGAAGCCTGAGCTGAAGATTCTCAATAGAGAGGAGAACTGATGGGAATTGAAGGGAAGGGATGACTAAGAACAACCAATTCCCATTTGTCTCTGCCAATTAGAGTGGGGACCAGATAACTGCAACAGAAATCAATTCTCAAACTTCATTTCAGCCCAATTTGTTAACCTTCTCCCTAGGTGGTTTTTGACCAAAATTGCTCCATAACCCAAGGAGCAAAATACATGGCATTTGAGTCTGAGAAGTAATCAGCCCTCTAAATCACTCAGCCATCTATGGTGGGTTCATTTTAGGAGACACACTGCCCCACCACAGCTTGGAAGGCAGCTTTCTGGACCCCTTAAAACATTTCATTTACACATACTACCCCTTTAACACCAAATAAAAGACTAGGAAATCCTTACCCAGTAGTAAGGACCTCTTAAACCTACCAGGAAGTCACAAGAGTTGTGGGACTGTGGTTTTGCTAAGTTGGCAGAGAGTACAAGTTATCAGACACTTTTCTGTTTATATGTAGTATTCACTTCAGCTAAACTTGGAGGTTATCCTTTAGATCTAAAGTTCAGCACCAGATATAGAATTGTGTCATGCCACAGAATCTCAGAAGTGGAAGGGATCTCTGAGGCCAGCTAGTCCAACCTGTACCAGAACAAGAATCTGCTTTCCAATATCGATGAGCAAGTAGTCATCTAAACTCCCAAGACTGTTCTTCCAGTTCTCCCACCAATCAACTCATCTAGTGCAAAATGCCATTTTTCTAAAGTGACTTTAAGACTCTTGAGCTTCAGATACTTCCTTTCATCCCATGATTGCAGGACTTTTGTGTGAGATCCTTTTTTGAGGTCAAGGCATGGTTCCTAGAGGGTAGTAGGACATAGTTCCTTAGAATTTAACCTGCATTGGTTGCTATTTTTGAAGGAGAGCTACAGTGGGTGGAAGCAGCAATGACCCAAGCCTCTAGATACTCTGCCTGGGGGCCTGGGATACGAGGGCAGGGTAGAGGGGTGGGTTGTGCCTTTCTAGCTTTGAGGAAATCAGGTCATTGAGCTGTATCTCTCTCTTTGACCTTTCTTCTCTCTCTGTCCCTCCAGAGACCCTCACGTTTGACATGGACTTGACTTCTGAGTGTGCTACCTCCCCCATGTGATGGGCGAGAATGGAACTACAGAATGGTGTAACTGGCACCTAAACCCCACCCCACCCCTTCCAAAAAAATCCCAAAGCCAACAAGCAAATCCCAGATCAACTGAAACTTATACCTTTGTGACTACAGATCATTTTCTTGGATCTCCTGCTTCTCATTTATCCTTAAGTGATTAGGGTACCTTTCTCCTAGAGAAATGAGTGGGTTATATGCTATTAACCAAACAGAAGTCAAATAGTTTTGTTTGAGACTGTGGTTGTTTGGGTAGGAGTGGGGGGGTGGGGGCAGGAGGGAGAAGAAAGTCCTGTGCTTTGATTCTCCCCCAGTAATATTCTTCCTCAATAATTATTTGGGGATTTTTGTGTGTGTTCTGGGTTTTTCTGTTTTGTTTTGCTAGACAAGTGCCTACTGGTGCCAGCTGCATCCAGTGCCTGTTTTGTAAGTTAATGCTCCAGGCTGCTTCTGACTGCATGCTGCCAGCACCTGCTGCACCTATTATCTTGCTAACATCCAAATAGAAGTGAGGACTTTTTAATCCTCTAGGTTTCTTTTTAAACCTGGAAAAGTTAAAATAAAAAGAAAAGAAACCCCATTCTCTCCCATATCAAAGCTTTTTAAAAATATATTTCAGATTCCTCGGAGACTTCTTCCAGGTAATCAGCCATCTCAGATGGCAATCTTTCCTTAGACTCCTAGAGTGAGCTCATTGAATTCATTTGTTCATTCATCCATTCAGCAAACATGCTTAAGGTGCTGGGGGCACAAAGATAAAATCTGATATGATCCCTGCCCATGAGGAGCTTACTATTGATTACCTCAACTGGTAGGTGAAGCTCTGAAGCTATCGCTTAGCCTTTAAAACAGAAATGTTTAGGAAAAGCCTAAAATGACACGTATATATAAATTTTCTTTAACAAATCTTTTTATTCCCTTTGCTAACTTCTTAGCCCCAAGGCCTTAGTTTCTGGTTCTGAGCTTGGTTGTTAGGGTGCCTTATTTGGGCTAGAGGGATTCTTCCCTCCTTAGCCCCTATGACCCTCCTGGCAGCATGTCTCTTCCCTCCTGGTTCCTCAGTGTCTAAACCCCATTGCTTTAGAAATCCTGTCTTAGAGCCTTGTGAAATGGGCATATAAAAGAGCTGTGGGTGCCAGCAATAGTGTCAGGCTGTGAGCCTCACAAAGCACCCTGTTGGTTTCAGAGGACGTGGCCCTCTCAGGTTCCTGAATGTTTTCAGCACTTATTTCACTTTTAATGTGGTTAGTTCCTAGGGTGGAGACATACAGAATCTTAGAATGTTCCAGCGCAAAGGAATTTAAGGAGACTTTCTGCTAAGGCCAGAGCTTCTGTTTTGATTGGGCCTGTGTCCCTTGGCTTTCCCCAAGCCTGGGGATGAGTCAGAGGTACCCCCCTTTTGGGTCTGGGAGGAAGCAGGAAGACCCCACCTCTTGACCAACTTTAAGTTGTTCTCAGGCCTCTTCTGGTGCTTCTCTTTTTGCCTTCCTAGTATTAGCCAGCCAAATGATAGTGCCCATTTGTAGTATTGTCCCAGGTGCTTTCTTAAAGAGGATTTATGTCCATTCTGCTTCAGATAAAGTGGCTTGGGATATGAGGAAATTGAAGAATCTGTTTTCAGTTGTTCCCTACCCTCTATCAATCCGCACAGCAGCCTTTGAGCTGAATGGGGAGACTGATCTCCCTAAGAGCACTATAGTAGTTCCTCTAGGTCTGATTCATCTTTGTGATGGGATGGAGTTGGCACTCAGTGCAGACCCTTAAGAGCACCTTGATCATAAAGGCTGGAAAACTGAGGCCTGTGCTAGAGAGAACTCACGGTTGCCCCATTGTGCAGTGTGGGACTGGAGGAGAGATGAGTCACATGCAGTGCCCGGGAAGGGGGGGGGGGGGGGGGAATTTAGAATTGATGATTTTAGGTGGCATGTATCTTCTTTCTGTTTCTAATTCTTGTGATGACAGAAGCAGTGAAAGAAATTGAAGCTTAATTCTTTCCAGAACAGTACCTTGGGTAGGTCTGCTGCCCTTGTCAGACCCCTTTCAAACTCCCCTCCCCCCTCATCATGCCCCCAAGGAGCTTCCCTGTCACCAGTTCATCTTGTACATTGGTTCTGTTTGTAAAACAACCTCTGGGCTGCTGACCTAGTCCTCCTTGCATTCTGACTCCAGTGTATACTTCATACTGTAAAAAAAAAAGTTGGTTTTTGTATATTTTATTGCTGTATCTATCTGCTTTTAACTTCTAGAAATAAACATTTTAAAACAATTATCTGACCATGTAGCATCCTTCTTGCCCTCTTTCACTCCCTGCCTCTCCTCCCTGGGAAAAATAGCTTTAGGCTGTTCTTCTGCTGTTGTCACTCCTTATGTTGTAGGGCTGTAGATAATCAAAGCTAGAGAGTGAAAATTTGTAAGTCCCCCAACAACCTTACAAAAAAACCTGCTCCTAGAGCCAGACTTATGACCTGGGGTGGGAATGACTATCTTCAGCAAGCTTTTATTACACCTACCAGGAGAATACAACATAAAATAAAAAAAAACAATCCTTGCTCTCAATTTCAATTCTACCAGTATATTCTACCACAGAAAAGCACATGTGTGGGGCTATGGGGGGAGCACCATTACTGGAGGGATCAGGAAGGTGCTCTTAGGGTACGGCATGAACTGAACCTTGGCGGAAACTATGGTTTCCAAAGTGATGGGTGAGGACAGAACATTCTAGGCTTGGGGAGCAGCCTGTGCCGAAGTAGGGGATGGGGGGGGGTGGGAATGACACCTGAGAAACTCCCTCAGGGTTGTTGTCTGAACTACAGACTTCATTTTATTAAAAACACAGCTTCAGTTTTGTCGAAAGGAGGCAAAGTCCTGGTGGGTGCTCCCTTCTCTTGAAGCCCTAAACCTGATATTCTGCTATAAACTGGAGACAACCAGTGACTGATGAAAAGCTTTTCTAATCTGGAAAAGCCAGATTCCCCACCCCTTCCATAGCTGCTCGGAGCCTCATTTAATGTCCCTAAGCCAGGAAAGAAGTTCTCTCCTCTCATCCTCTGTCTAGGTCTGCCAGATTGCAGCATAAAAATTTGACTAGAACCACTGACAAGCAGGGACCCAGGGTTGGCCCATGAGTCTATTCATTCAAGGAAATGCTCAGTAGTGCTGTTTGCTCTCACTCCCTCATCACCAAGTCTATTTAGCTGCCCCCATGTTCCCTCCTCCCTTCCCCAAGCACCATGGAGACAAGAGACCGGTGTATGATAACCAGTGCCTCCCCTGCAGAGACATAGAAGATGGGTCATGTTGCTTCCACTGAATCGAGACCACCTTCTTTCCCTCCCCATCCACAGTCACAGCGCCGAGCTGCCAGCAGTTGCCATGACTCCAGCCCAGATCTGAGTCTTCCCAGGTCAAGGAAACCACAGTCTCAGCACATCCTTCAATGAGTTGTAAAAACAAAAGGCCTTTTCTCCACTGGGGGCCAGTATGGCAACTGCAGCCTAAAGCTATTTTTCCCAGTTGTCCTAATACGCACTTAAAACTTTTAGCTGGGTGACCTCTCAGGGTCCTGTTAGGTAGAGCCTGCAGTTCAGAGTGAGCCACGTTGCATAACATGGAGGACTCTTTTTCATTCAATACTGGTCTACGCCAGTATTGTCTAACAACAGCAGCTATGGGACAATGTTGCCACCTACTGGTCTTCTGGAGGAGGGGAGAGAGAAGGAGGCAGCTGCAACCACACTAAGATCCCTGCCAGAGACTAGACTAGGAAAGAATTTGGAGTTCTTCCCCCCAAGACCCAGCTTCAGAATTACTCTCTGATAGTAGTTATAAAACTCGGTATAACCATTTCCACTATGCCACTTATCCCCTATCCATCTTCACTTACCCCAAGACATGTCTCCTTCACCCACTGGTTTCCTGAGAATCATTGGTCTCCTTCCTGATACCGTTTGGAAAAGATTTGGCATTCCCCAAAATAACTAGCTAGAAGTAACTATATCTCAGAAATTTTAAGATAAGTGATAAGGGTCTGTGGCGTCAAGTTGCAAAATTCCATTACTAGGACACAAAGGAAAGAAAGACTTGTGACATGCTCAGGTCACATTCCATATTCATCACTCATCTCCCATCTAAGAAACAAGGCCATTTTTAAAAAAAGCATTTTATTCAAAAACAGCATTTCTTCACTTTATCCAAATGTTTTGTACAAAGTACAAAAAAGTATGTGGCATCATCCTCTGGCCCCTACCTGCCCTTACCTCAAAGGTGTTCCAACCACTAACCTTAACCCTCACATCCCACTACAGTACAGATAAATGTTCTCTCATTTTGTAAACTTGACTCTTTCTAGCCCCCAGCCTGCTAGGTGAGCTGAAAGGGATACTGGGTAGCTAACAAATGCAAGTATAAGGGAAGGCTCCTGTCAGTACCAAAACCATTCACAATGAGATTCCCAAGGCCACCATGAAAGATCAACTTCTGGCATCAGCCATACATAGTTGTAGTTTCTCCCTTCTCTGGTACATTTTTTAAAGACTTTAAGCCTCCCTTACTGTGTCCCAGACATCTCCCCTCTCCTGCTGCCAAGGCCATCCTGTTTTCTGGTCATTGCCAAGGTCAGAGGTATGTGGAGGTGGGGGAGGGGATGTGGGTCAGGAAAAGAAAACAGAGACTTGAGAGAAGACAGTCAGGTCTAAAAGGTCAGGACCCCTGACCCAAGAGAGAGGAAGAGGTCTAGCAACCACTCACAGGAACAAGGCAGCTCTTGTTTCTAGTTAACCCTTCCTGGACCAGTCTAGGGGCATGGCTGCTAAAGAGAAACCTCCCTGAGAATCTAAGAATGACTGCGTATTCACACTCTGGATCAATCTGTAAGATATTTCCCAGGAGCCCAAACCCTTTTGTGCATGGGATTGTAGGATCATAGATTTTGAACTGGATAGGTTCTTGAAGCTCCACTGGTCCAACCCCCTTACTGATGCAGAAACTGAAGAGATTAAGTGGTTGTAAAAGAGTAACACAGAGGAAGAGGCACAATTAAAATCCAGGCCCTCTGGCTCCAAATCCAGGATTTTCTACTGTACTACATGGATTGACTAAGTATACACAGGCATTTGTGTGTGTGAGCATGGACAAGTGAACACACATATATACAGGTGCACTTGGGAAGCCACTCAGACAACCAGCACGAAGGGAAATTATGTCCTGTCCTCTCAGATAATCCTGCCCCACCCACTGCTGCTAACTGGGCAAAGGAGAAAAAGAGAACATCCCTCCTTCCCTTTCCCTCCTAACAATCAAAGCTTATGGACTGGCTTTTAGACGAGAGAAAATAGTCACAGTCCCTAAGGCCCTGAAGATGCTAGCAAACACTAGACAGTAAGAGAAGAAGCCACTTGGGCACATACCTACCCACCCACCCCACTGGCATCACATACACAGAAATGCTGAGGTCCCAACAACCATCAACACTTCACATTTTGAGTATTGTTTCCAATGATGCATGGATTTAACACCCATCAATGAGAAGAGGGAAGAGGGTGATGAGACATGGACTGGAGGGGTAAGGAGTCATGACTGTGTGTGGGGGATCCACTGACTGTCCATTGGTCGGCTTAAAAGTTCTTCAACATGTCTTGCTACGTCCATGGTTTCATCCAGGTCAAAATCCGCATCAGGATCAAGGACAGAGTCAGGGCTGGTGAAATAAAAGGGAAGCCTTGAGAGTCCAGAGGGGGGAAAATGGATTCCTCACTCTAGACTATCTCACAGGTGTGTTCCTAAGGCACACTTAAGGATAGTAGCCCATTCCCCTCCCCCTACTCAAGGCTGCCCAAGGGATTCTGACCTAATGTGGGCCTTCACAGCTGTGCCTCCAATTAAACCCAGAGGAGAGGTCTTCAGGGGTAGCTGGGAGCAGGCAGTGCTGGTGAACAACAATTAAGATTCCATGCCTACCTCTACTCCTCCAGTGACCACCAGAATAGCATACCCACCCACTACACTTGAGCAGAAGTGGGAGCCCAGGGTACACAGGAATGGGCGAAAATTTTTACATCTTAGTTTTACTAACCTTTGGTGTCTATTGTGTTCCTATGTATTTTATTTTACATGTTTAAAAATAACATTCTAAGAAGGGGTCCAAAAGCTTCACCAGACTGCCAAAGGGGTCTGTAACACCAAGAAAGGTGAAGATCCCTTTCCTAGGTTTTGAAAATTGGGCAAAGCTGAACTATTAAAGCTATACCCAAATCTGGAGATGGTAAGTCTCCTTTGCTAGGTAGAAGTCTTCCAACAAAGGCTGGGTGGCCACTAGTCCAGAAGGATGGAGAAAGTACTCTTGGTCAGGCATACCATATGGTCCCTTCCAACACTGTGATTCTGGACCCAACCCACTAACCTATGCTTAAAGCCAGTAAAACCTAGCCCAATTAGGGAACCCATCTGAGACTAGTTCCTCAAACAGTTACTACCCTCCCTTTTCTATGTAGGCAAGTGCAACCTACTTCTGGGGATACATGTTATAATGAGACTGGGAGCACACGGCTGGGGATGGGGCCTGATCCATGAATGTGGCACTGCCCCCTGAAGAATCTGCAGATGCACTGACAAACCTGGAGGAAAAAGCAAAAACAATCATAGATCCCACACCCCTGGAGGGCCAAAATGAGAGCCCACTAGGGCCCCTGCCTGTTCCATGGTCCTAGGGCTTGGACCTAAAAGGAAACATACTTGCTAAGCATCTGTTCAGTCTGTCACAGCTGCCAAAGGAGGTTGCCTAGGCTAGATCATCACCTCAGAAAAATCCAGATTTGCCCCTTCTCCCTTGGCTCCTGCTCCCTAGGAAAGCTCATCTGGGCTCAGCAGTTTAATGTATTGCTAATTGAATTTGAGCTGCTAATTGAGGCTGAGGTCAGTCAAAAGGTCATCTTGGCACTTCTCCTGAGGAAGCTGTTTTTAGGGGTGGAGAAGAAGAGGAAGTGCCCCCTCTGCTCTGGGGGTTCAGGGAAAGGGAGCTGTGAACTGAGGATGCTGACTCGAAACAAAATGTAAGGTCCTACCCAACATCACTCAGCAGGGTCTGAGTCTGGGGAAAGGTAGATTTATGGATTAGGGGTATGGAGAGAGGGGTTGTGGGTATGGGAAGCCAAATGGGAATAAAGAAAATCCAAATGTGAAGAGGAGCTGGACACTTACTCTGGAACCACTTGCTTGATCTGTGGTTTCACATATCCATCTACAGCTTTACCTACCAAAGAAAAAGGAGAAAGAAATTGAAATCACTAGTGGTTCCCAAGATAGAGGTGGTGGTAGAAAGGGAAATGGAAATAATAATACTAAAAATAGCTAGCATGTATATAGCACTTTAAGGTTTGCAAGAGCACTTTACATATATATTATTTCATTTGATCTCAAAGCAGCCCTAGTAAGTAGGTACTATTGTTTTGTTTGTTGCTGTTCAGTCAATTTCAGCTGTGTATGACTCTTTGTGACTACTTTTGGGGTTTTCTTGGCAAAGATACTGGAGCGTTTTGCTATTTCCTTCTCCAGCTCATTTTACAGATGAGGAAACTGAGGAAAATAGGGTGAAGTAACTTGCTCAGGGTCACACAGCTACTTAGTGTCTGAATCTGGATTTGAACTCAGGTCTTCCTGACTCCAGGCCTGGAACTCTATCCACTGTACCACCTAGCTGGCCAATGTGCTATTATCATCCCAGTTTTACAGATCAGGAAGTTGAGGCTAAGAATGGTTAAGTGACCTGTCCAGGATCACATAGATAATAAATATCTGAGGCAGGATTCCAACTCAGGGCTTCCTAACTCCATGTCTAATGCTCTCTCTACTACACCATTCATGTTGTTCTCAAGATAGCAGGAGCCTAGAGGAAATATGACTTACTTGTTGATGAATTAATGATGCAGTTGAAGAATTATTCAGCTGTAAATAAAATTCGTCCATCTAGTAGGAAAGAGCACTGCATTTGGAATGAGAGGACCTTGGTTCTCATTTATTTACTACTTGTATAACTTGGAGTAGGAAGATCTGGGTTCGAATCCTCCCCCCATATGTAGAATCCTCCCCAAAATATGTCATTCAACCTTTCTGGGCCTCAGCTTCCTAATCTGTAAAATGGAGGGGGGGTACAGCAGATGATATCTAAGGTCCCTTTCAGATCTAAATTTATTATTCTTATCAATTCCTTCCCAGTTCCCCTCTTTTTATTTTATTTTATTTTTGCTTTTTGGAGGGGGGAGGCAGGGCAATTGGGGTTAAATGACTTGCCCAAGGTCACACGGCTCGTAAGTGTTAAGTGTCTGAGGTCGCATTTGAACTCAGGTCCTCCTGACTCCAGGGCCAGTGCTCTATTCATTGCACCACTTAGCCACTCCTCCCCTCCTTTAAAAAAAAAAAAGTATTAAAAAAATTCTAAACTTAATGATCTCAACAAATATGAACCTGCTGACTAAATGTGGAAAGAACTCTCAAATGAATTTTGAAATTCCAAACTCTGCATTTTAATAAGAACAAAATTAGAAATGTTAATAAAAACAGGAGCCACTTATTTGTTCCATGCCTCCTTCCTTCCTGTCTTCCTGTGTACTTCAAAAGTTTAGTTGTTATTGTTTGCTTATAAATCAAAGTCAGCAAGAGCCCTATTTTTATAATTCTATTTTCTCCCTACTGTTTTCCTTTCATATTCACCCTCCTGTCCTACAGATTGATTTGGAGGCAGGGAGAACATTTATCAGTTTATTCTGCTGCTTATAAGCATCAGTCTTGAGGACTGTTCTTAAGAAGGAGAAGCTGATTCAAATATGTTTGGCGGGTTAACACACATGAAGTTGAATTATGCAGACCTCACCGTCCCACTGCAATACCAGCCTTCCTCCCAAACACAGACAACTCAGAACCTCTGTCTGCTAAGAGAAAAAGTTCTGCCTCTACAATAGGACTCACCAAGCACAGGAGTGTAATACTTAGAGAAAACTTCATCCTTGGGTCGGTCTGGGAACACATAGATGAGATAGCTCAGGTCTCCCAGGCGGTCGGCCAGGGATCGGATGGAGAAATCCTTCGTTGTGAATGGCTTCAGGTTCCACAGGTTCCGATCCGCTGTGGGAAAAGACACAACATGCCTTTCAGAATACTCTAAAGGTTAAGGAGGGAAATGGAGGGAGCTAGGTGGCACAGTGGGTAAAGCACTGGACTAGAGTGAAAAATACCTGAATTGATTCCTGCCTCTGATACTGTGTGATTCTAGACAAGTCACTTAACCTCTCTCTGCCTCAATTTCCTCATCTGTAAAATGGGGTAGCACTTACCTCACAGAGTTGTGTGGATCAAATGAGAAAGTGTCTGTAAAGTGCTCTGCAAACCTTAAGGAACTATATAAATGCTGTGATTATTACCTGGAAGCTTTGTAGAAGCTTTCCAAAGAAACTGAGACTTTTACAACCCCCTAACCTCCCCAGTGTATTGAAAGGAGCCATATCAGTAATGTGCCAGGATGGACAGTGTAATCGCCCCAGGCTCCTAGCTGTCTGCAAGGCTGGAGAAATTACTTGAACTCAGTTCCTTATTTGGTGAAATGGTAAGAAAAGAAATTACTTTTGATCAACTCCCTTCCCTAAGTGTGAAGCTCTCTTGATGTCTCTTTTGTCTCCTGTAATGCTGAGGAGGACAAGCAAGGTGGAGAGTGGAGGAAAAGTCAGAGAGTTGTCAGGGGAAGGAAAAGTAAAGAAGGGAGGAAGAAATAGAGGGGCTTATTGTGTTGGGGGCCTGGGAACTCACGGGAGTCAAACTTCCAGGCAATGGTGATGCCCCCAATTTCAGAGTCACTGAATCGCAGCAGAAAAGTTCCATCAGGTTTGTTGATGAGAAGGTCATGGGCCTGCTGCTTGTTCACGAAACCCAGGATGGCCCTAAGGGATGAGGAGTATGATGGGGACCTTCTTACCCCCCGCTCAGAGCTAGTCATATTTGCCTTCTCTGCTTAATCCCAAAATTCTGCTAGACCCCAGTTCCATCCCTACCACCCCCATTCCCCTAGGCTGCCCTGTGCCATAGCTCCTTACCCATCATTCCAATGGGGCTTGTGATGCTTCCTCAGCACGTCCATCACCCCATCAAACCACTGCCAGAATGTGTAATTCCAGCCTGGCAGGTTCTCCTAGAACAACCCCCACCCCCCAAAAAACAATGACATCTGAGTTAAGGTTCTTACTTGAAACACCCTCCCCCAGATCAAGTAGAACGGAGCAGTCTACAAGGGGGTGTCTCCCCATCCCTTCCTGAATCAAACCTGTGCCAAACTTCTCAATCCCTTCTATCTACTACTAACTAAGCTTCAGAAATTACCCATGGGAGATTATCTTGCTGTCCCCCCCCCCCACACACAAGAGTGAGGTCTAGAGTCTAGGGATAGTTCAGGTTAGCACATTTCCTTCAGAATTCCTTTGTTCAGCTTCTTTTAAGATTATATTTTCTGCTTTCTTTAAAGGCCCTCTTATATTTTCTTCCAAATCCCAGGGATAGGCCCATTGGGCAGAGGTTACATGTCCACTTTTCTCCCTCTGCTCACCACCCCCAGCCCCAGAAGAAGGCTTGTTCTGGGGCAGGTCACAAGGGTGGGGTTGGCTGAGGGCAGGTAGGAAAGCTGTGCCTAACCCCAGCTGTGCCTGGCCCCCAACTGTGCCTGACCCCAGCTGTGCCTGGCCCCCAGCTGTACCTGACCCCCATTCCTCTCACCCTGTTGAACTGGGACCAAGAGATGGCCATGCTGTTGTAATCCTCCATATTGTTGCTGCTGCTGTTGAACAGTTTCTGAGCCAGGAACACCAAGTTCTCCTTTGTCAGGCCTCGGTTGCTCTGGACTTCTGCCTTGAACTTCATGTTGAGAGCCTCACACAGCTGGGGCCACAGTACTTTATCAGGTACCACAAATGGCACCCGGCCCTGGAGAGGGGGAGACTAAGTCAGAGAGAGGCGCCAGCCACAGGAGACCAGGAGAAGTGAAACAGGCAGAGATGGGGAGCTTTCATTATTGGCTTCAGTCATCCTCCCACCTCCTAGCTCTGGCCCTGGGTGAAGACAATAATGAATGATACTCTGAAGGGTCCTAAGGCCTGACATTCCAGGAGGGGTCAGAGAAGAGAGATCACTCACGGGCTCAGCAAATGCATTGTCCCATAGCACTGTGGCTGTTGCATTGTGGTCCTGGCTCCCATGAACAATGACCACCACTGGAAGGGACAGTGTCTGCAGGAGTGAGAAAAGCAAAGGTTTGAGGATAGAGTATAGGATCCACTTTGCATCTCAAATTCAAGGCTCCCCAAATCACAAGTGAGGGACCCAAATTCCCACACAGAAATGCCCCTTCTAAGCTCCTGTACGATTGATTTCTAGCATAGAGACTAAGTTTTTCTCATGTATCACAACCAATTGACCAGAGGTCTAGACAGGATTCAAATTCCACCACTGATACCTACTAGTTGGGTTATCCTGCATAAGTCACTTAAACTCCCTAAGTTTTAGTTTTCTCATCTGCAAAATGGAACTAACAATAGCCCTTATGCCCCTGGGTTTCTGTGACAATCAAATGAAATGTTGTACTTGATATTTTGCAAACCTAAATAAGCTATATGAATGTTAGCAATTAACTATGTTATGTATGGGGTGGCTAGGTGACTGGCCCTGGAGTCAGGAGGACCTGAGTTCAAATCCAGCCTCAGACACTTAACACAAAAACTAGCCATGTGACCTTGGGCAAGTCACTTAACCCCAACTGCCCTCCAAAAAGCAAAAACAAAAGAACACACAAAAAAAACTATGTTATTTATGGGTTTAATGACTAACTCTAGGAGGATGATTACCAAATCTATATATCCAGACCTAGTTTCTCTCCTAAGGTCTAAATGAGCATCCCCACAGCCTGCTAGATATTTCAAAATGGATAAACCTTAGGCATCTTAACGCAACATACCCAAAACTAAACTCATTACCTTCTCCCCAAAAGTCACCTGCCTTCTGAATGTCACTATTTCTGTTGAAGGTACCACCATTATTCCAATCTGAAATCCTGGTTTGCAATCTTGGTGTTGGGCTTGATTCCTAGTGCCCCTCAGCACTTACATCCAATCAGTTGCCAAATATTGTCTTTTCTATCTCCACACTCTCCCTTTTCTCTTTACTCCTCCTTGGCCAGGCCCTCATCATCTCCCAATTATACTGTTGTAAGAACCTGATAATTAGTCTCCTTGCCTCAAATTTCTCTTTTCTCCAATCCATCCTCCACATAGAAATCAAGGCGATTTTCCTAAATCCTAGGCCTGACTGTATCACCCCTCTAACTCATTAAACTCTATTGGCTCCCTATTGCCTCTAGGATGAAATATAAATTCCTCTGTTTTTAGCTTTTAAAGGCTTCCACAACCTGAACCCAACTTACTTTTAAGAATTTACACAATACTTCCCTTCCTTCTGTATTACCATCTAACTTGCCACGGCAACAGAAGCACAGAGAACAGAAGAACAGAGGTCTTGACCTCTGACCTTACAGCTAAATCCTTTCTGTATTATCTATCTTCCCTGATTTGAACATGAGCTCATGGAAAGCAAAATACCTAAACAACCACAAAATGCTCTGCCTAGCTGCATGACTTCTGGCTGATAAATCATCTTTATACATACGTAACCACTGTCCCAAGGCCCATTAGTACAGAACCCTCCTTACTGGTGGAGATGAATGCCCTGCTATGTGGTATTCCATAGGACATTATATACCAGACAATAAGAGGGAAGGAGCTCTCCCACTTGGGAGTGAAATGACTCAGTTCAACCGAGAGAGAGTACATGATCTCACCCAAAGGGAGATTGCTCTAAGTCTCTAAAGTAGTAAGCTAGGAATAGGAACATGAAGGATACTGCTGTTTCCCCAAAGTTTTGCCTTCAACAACCTGAAGTGAGTTGGCCTCTTTCATCTTCTCCACTGAAGCTGGAAACCAGAAGCTCCCAAAGTGACCTGACACTTGAAGCTTGAGGAGTCCTCACCTCGAAGAGTCCCAAGGGGGAAAGAGAACAGAAGCCCTCCTGCCTCTTACCACCTCTGCTCAGCCCCTCATACAGGCTAGGAATTTCATCTCCACCAATAAAGAGAGAGTCCCATACCAATGAGCCTAGGGACAGGGGTTACAAAGGAATCCTGAACCTCTCTCCCTTTCTTCTTTTCTTTTTTTTTTTTTGAGGGGGGAAGGCATGGCAATTGGAATTAAGTGACTTGCCTAAGGTCACATAGCTAGTGTGTCAAGTGTCTGAAGTCAGATTTTAACTAAGGTCCTCCTGACTCCAGGGCTGGTGCTCTGTTCACTGAGTCGCCTATCTTCCCCCCTTTTCTGATAAGGGGAGTCCCCCAGTTTTGGGGGGTTTTTTTGCTTTTTGGAGGGCAATTGGGTTTTAAGTAACTTGCCCAAGGTCACACGGCTAGGTTTTTTGTTTGTGTGTGTTAAGTGTCTGATGCCAAATCCAAACTCAGGTCCTCCTGACTCCAGGGCCAGCACTCTACTCACTGCGCCACCTAGCTGCCCCCAAGTCCCCCAGTTTTTACCTTAACTTGAAACACAAGCTCATTTCCCCCAATGCTGAACTGAGACTCGAACAGGACTGTGAATTTCTCCTCTGTCACGGACTCTGCACCTCGTCTGTCTGCCCGTTTAATCCTCTTCAGGGACTATAGAGGCAAGAGATAACATGTAAAGAGAGATGAACAATTCCCTGACCAGCCCCAAGCCACCTGGCCTCTGCTCTTGAGACCCGAATATTCTCCCACTACAACCCTCTCTATGACCCCAACCTACACCTCCCACCAATCTGCATCCTCACCATATTCCTGAAGTGTGCACTGAGGGTTCCCGTTGCCTGGTGATACTCCATTACACAGCAATTATTCAAAATCTCCCCACTGCACTCACTGCAAAACAAAGATAAGTCTAAACCAAGATTAAGCGTCCACTATCCTCTGAGGTTCTCTCTCCTTCCAAGTCCTGATCCAAATTTCCCTTCTCCAAGAAGTTATCCCTGGAGAAAATACCCCATCCAGCACTGATGCCTACAAAAAGCATATGTTCCTAATTGATATCTAGCCTATCACATCAGACTGGGAGCTTTCCGAAGCCAGGGATTGTGTTTGCCTCAGCAAACAGGAAATTTTCTGAGAGCTGTGGCTCCACAGCAGGTGAGGAGTGATAAGGAAGGGGAAAGAGGCTATGGAGGAAGGAAAGAGTCACACTATGTTACTGGTGCTGCCCAAATGACCCCAGCAACTTGTGGGGAAGCAGCAGAAAGGAAAGAAAGGCGTCCATCATCATTACTTTCGAGTGTTCTCATTCTTCAGCAAAGACTTGGCCTGCTGCTCACTGATGATGGTGGCCTTCACTTGAGGAGGGTTCATGTGCACATTCAACTTCCCACCCACCAGGAGACGCACTGTAGCTGCAAACTTGGTCTGTGTCTTCAGGACCTGAGGGGGCTGCTTCTCAATGATGAAGGTGCTGGAGGGAAGAGAAATAACCAGACATCCAGGCTGCTGCTGACACCAGATGACATCATCCCTTCCCATGAGGAAGTTTGGCCCCCCAGTCTGAAGCAGCCGATAGGCAATCACTAGAGATGCTTCTCATGGTTTGGAGGTCAATGAGCTAAGTGGACTACGGATGGCCTTGGGACCTTTACATATTAGGGATGGGTGGGTCTCCTCTAAGAAGACTGTAGCTGTAAAAGATGAGTGACCCTGCTCTTATCCCAAAGAAGGATACTGAGAGCTAGAAGATGACAGGGAGGGGAAGGGACCTAAGTTAGAAGGCCAAAAGGAGCTAGGGATCATTGGACTGTGGGAACAAGGGAAGGTGGGGCATCTGTTCTTTGAGAGTTCTCTCAGATGCAGAGACAGCAGTCTCTCTCCAGCACACTGTCTGCTGGGAGTGGGAACCAGGCAAACTCAGTCCAAAGCAGCCTGAGGAGCAAGAGTCCAAGAGAAAGAACAGCACAAGACAGAGAGCCAGAGGTCCCAAGCTCAGAGATCCCCACAACTTTCCCTTGTTCTCCAAGGCTAGGGCTGGCTCAAGATTAAGGGAAGCTTGGAGCAGTCACCTGGTCACCAAGGCAGAGATGATATCTGTGATGGTGGCATTGAGTTCAGTCAGCATCTCCTCCACTGGTCCAGGAATGGGTAACTGCTGACAAAGATGCTCAGCCCTCCTGATCTGCTGCCGGTTCTGCCAGATGATCTCAGCCAACTTCTCACACCTGGGTGTGGAGGCCCACAGGGCAACACAAAGGGAATGGGTTAAACTGTCCAGGACACAGGCTGGCCCAATACTGGCCTAGGGAGAGATAGCCCATGCTGGATAGGGACTTCCTCTCCAACCATGGGAAGGGAACAAGGAAACTCAAAGTGGAGGACTGGGGTGGGGATGGGGGCAGTGCTTGGCTTCAGCCACCTTCCCTAACCCTTCAGTCTAGAGGAAAGCTCCAGAGCCTTGTGCTCCCAGGACTAGCCCTGAGGCCAAAGCCCCAAGGCCAAAAGCCCTAGTGTTCAAAGCCCCATCCAGCCCCAAGTTCCCTCCCTCACATACCAAGACTGCAGGACATCCAGGCTGCCTTCTGGAGGCCCTCCATTCCCGGCCAGTTGCTGCCTTCTCTTCCACTGGATCAGCTCATCATCCAGAATGACAGTTTGCTGCTTCCGGAGAAGCTGGAGGGTCTTCTGGTGTTTCTCTGCCAGCTCCTGCCAAGATCACTGGATCAGAGACACAGAGCTGGAAGGCACCTTACAGTTCTCCTGACCCAACCCCCTCATTTGACCAATGCACAGACAAGTGCAGAGAGGTCCAGCTCCAGTCCCCACAGGGAGTAGCAGTAAGTGACTGAGCTGGGATTAGAACCCAGGTGTTCTGACTCCAAGGGGCAAAGGCCAGGTCCTTCGGAGGGCTCAGAACATAGCCTGTCTCTGCTGCATTTAACAAAGAGGAAAATGACAAGGAAGGTCTTTTCTCACATGGCTTGCTTACTTGTTTTGGTCCAGATTCCCCACACAGAAAGGAATCCACTGTAGCCATGCTGTCTGGTTCTTTGGCTCAGCTTCCCCCAGAAGAGATCGGGACATTGCTGCCCACATGAGGACACCCACAACCCCTCACCCATCATCAGTTCTGCCCAGGACAAAATGGAAAGGAAGGAGTTTACCACTCGGTACTGCTGGAGAGTCTGGGCCTCACGCTGCAGCCAGGCCTCCAGGGACACCTGCTTCTGCTGAAGTGCTGTTTCCCTTGTCAAGCGTTCCTGGGGACTTAACTGTGACAGCTGGGAGAACTGAGCTGTGGGGGAAAGGAACAGATAAGGATGTCCCCCTTTAGCCTTCACACAGGAAGCTTTGGGGACCCAGGCACCTTCTGATCAGGAGGCAGAAAAGGCCCACAGGGAGGGATACCCTCCCCTCCAAAACAGGGGAGATACCCCTCTCAGCCACCCCCTCCTATTTTCAGTCTCCTCTCCAACACCAACCAGCACCTTGTTCAGCCAGTCCTATCGGTGCCTCCAGATGATGGAGGTATGAGGTCTTCAACCTATCTAGAAACAGCCTCATCTTTATCTCTCAAATACATCAGTGGACAATCTGTGCCCAATTTCTCCTCCATAAATTCTCCCGTCTGCCCAGGGATGGCAGCTTCTTCCAGATGACAAATGTGATGAGGGAGGATGTGTGTGTGTGTGTGTGTGTGTGTGTGTGTGTGTGTGTGTGTGTGT
>NW_027187335.1:12303589-12305217 GCF_028583685.1 Petaurus breviceps papuanus
GTGTGTGTGTGTGTGTGTGTGTGTGTGTGTGTGTGTGTGTGTGTGTGCAAGAGTCAAAAGACAGGCACCAGAATGCCATGATCCCACAGAATGTGCAAAGTGAGGGGAAGCTGTCTGATCTCAGGATAGCCTCTCATGGAGAGAGGGTGCTCATGTTCAGGCTGCCTCCAACTGTGCTCCCAGCTCAGGCACTTGAGCTTGGCCTTTCTGACAGCATGGCTGTCTGGCTTCCCCTAGGACAAGGCCAGGCTCCAGTCTAAGAGAAGCAGCTCCTGGAAGGCCAGGAGAGGGAGCTCCTGAAGCCCCACAATTGGTTTCTTCCATGGAGAGCCCTAGCCCGGTAATTCTACTCTGAAGGCTGCTGCATCCTGAGCACAAGGCAGACACTATCCCCTACTCAAAGAAAGGGCTGTTCAGCTGGGAGCACTGAACTGCTCCAGACACTTCCTCCTTGAAGCCTTCCTGAAGTGAGGCCTCCCACAAATTCTCAAATTCACCAATTCCCACCATCCCTGGTTGGGCAGACTCTGGTTGGGGGCGGGGGGGCGGGGAGGTCTGAGTTGACGGGCATTTTTAAAGCACTGCTGTGGTCACAGTGGGGTTCCCTGGCAGCTCCAGCCCAAGGCCAATGCCACAAACCAGGAGTCCCATTTTTCTTTCCAGTCCTGTGCTCTCTTGGTGCTTCTGATCCCACCTTCAATCCCAGCCTCAACTCCAGTCCCACTGGCCTCACCCTGGTTTCTGAGGCTCTCCTGGTACTGGATGATAAAATATTCCTGAGTCTGCTGCAGCTTCTTCAACTCATTCTCTGTGTCCTGAGTGACCAGTCGCAGCTCCTCAAATGTCTGGTTGATCTGCAGGTGTTTCTGGGACATAGCATCAGCCAGGTTCCCAGCTGGAGAACTACACTGCACACAGAGGGAGACAAGGGGAAAGACAGCAGGGTCACATGGTCAGAGGGGCCTTGAGACCTCAGACACAGCCAATGGGCCTCTGTGGTACACTCCACAGACTCCAAGCCTTTAGCCACAAAGACAAGACAGCTACCATTTGGGCTACAGCAAGGGAAGGAAGGCTTTCCCCTTCTTAGAGGAAGACTAGGAGACTCTCATAGGGCAAGCTGTGAAGAAAAAGGAATCTTGGTTTGTTTCAGGCCTATCCCCTACCCCAAAGAAATCCTCAATGGGCTCCCTAGATGGCATAAGGAGAGGGACTATTCCAGAGGATCACTTGGGGATTCTCACTGACAATGAGGACTGCTTCTAGACTGTGCAGGCAGACCCCCTCATCTGGTTAAATCACTCAGCTCTTTCTCCCTTGCTATGGAATAAAATGTTCCAGTCATCTAGATGGCACAGTCTCCCCAAGAGATTTCAGCTCCTCTTCTCCCCACATACCCACTGACTTAACAAGGCTAATGCAGCCAGGTTTCCATAGCACCAACACCCAGTGATCTGTTTCCATCAAGACCTTTTGCTCTGTATCAACCAGTTTATCTTCCAGCCCACTACTAATTAATATGACCCTCAGATGGAGAGGATTTGGAATCCTCAATATCTCCAAAAACTGCATCATCCTCATCTCTCACAGAGAACAATTCACAATGAAAGCCTAATTCTTACCCCCCC
>NW_027187335.1:12310217-12315791 GCF_028583685.1 Petaurus breviceps papuanus
AGAGAGAGAGAGAGAGAGAGAGAGAGAGAGAGAGAGAGAGAGAGAGAGAGAGAGAGAGAGAGAGAGAGAGGAGAGAGAACCAAAGCCCTGGGGCTAGCAAACATCCTGTTTCTGCCTCCTCCCCCACTCTTCTCCCTCCTCCCCTGCTCCATGGACTCCAGAAGGACCAAAGAGAGGTGACAAGTAGCTCTGGCATTGCGATCACAGTCTCTCTGTCCAACGGAGACCAATATAACTCTCCCCTCCCCCATGTTTTCCTGTGAAGATGCAGAGACAGCTCTCTGAGCCTGAAGAGGGGTGTAGGTGAAGAGCAACAGGGAGGTATATTGGAGAGTTCTGGGTGAACTAGAGGCTACCTAGTTAGAGGGGATCAGAACCTATAAACAGAGAAGCAGCTTTCCCCCCCCCCACACACACACACCTTAAGCAGAATTTCAGCGTGCAGGAGGACCCTTTTCTTTCTTCCTCCCCCCACTGCCCTTCAGAGAAGCCAATTTACTGTGAAGTCACCCAGGGAAAAGGAGCCCATCCTGCCCTAGGCATATTGTCTGTCCCTGATATTTCTGGGAATATATGGGGGGAGGGTAATACAGCATTGGGCAAGGTGAGAAGGTGAAGCCCTGGTGAGAGAAAAGGAGCTAGACAGAAGTAGTGAGTCTTCTGCCACCATTTGCCTAGAACCCTGCCTTCTAGAAGGAGAGAGGGGTGTTGATAGATCTGTGCTAGCTTCTCAAACTTCCATGAGGTGAAGGGTCAAGGATAGAGGGCAAGTTTCAGCGAGACCTTTGGGCATCACCCTGGTTCAAGGGAGGGAAGGTGTTTAGGGGTGGAAAGGAAGAAGGAGATTCAGGAGGGGTAAGGGAGGAATAGAAAAATTTAGGGTGGGGAGTAAGGGCTGTTCTAGGTTCCCAGGATCTGCTCTATTATCTCCCCCCCACCCCCCTTCCTCTCCCTCTGGTTTCTCCTAGTCCAACAGGAAACCTTTTGTGCTTTATTCAGCCCAATACCAGATCTCAAAGCCCTCTGGGGGAGTAGGGTTGTGTACATCTTCCTCTCCTCTTTCCCTCTCTCCCTCCCTTCTGTGGTCTGTCAGCTATCTAAGCTGCTTTCCCACTTTGTTATGGCTGCAGGGGGTTCCTCTCTCTGTCCCTCTGTTTCTTATTGTTCCCCAGTTTCACAAGAGCTCAGACACACCCATTTCCTTTCCCCCTCCCCCCTCAAACAAAGGGCACCCAGATCCTGGAAGATGTGGGGGAAGTGTCCTTGGTAGAGTTGGAGTAGATGCCTTGGTAGGTCCAACACTGCTTTGCTTCTTTCTTGTCCTACCATCTCCAACCCCCTGGTCTGGCCTCTAAACCTGGCACCAGACACTCCATCTCCTTTTTTTCTTAAATCTTATCCAGGCATGGGCCATTCTTGGTGCTTTATTGAAATTTGCCTGTTTACTCATTTCATAAACATCCCCACAAAGTTATCCAGCTCAGGTGCCCACCCTGGTATCTATCCTCTTGCAGACCATGTCCCATCTCATACCACAGTGCTCAACCATTCAGATGCTGGGTCCTGCAGCTCTAACCTCTGTCCATTTTAATCCCACTGGCAGACTCTTATACACCCTCTGTAAGCAGCCAGCTCTTTGTAAGGTGCCTTTTGAGTTCTCAACCAGACCAGCAATCCAAAGAGATACCCAGGCTGGGCTGGCACCATGTCCCCTCTCTTAGGCAGGCTTTACCCTCCCTAAATGATGTGCCATTGCTCCAGGGGTACAGGTTGGAAGGGCAGGGTGACCCCGTCCCAGAATTCAGCTTTTCATGGGCTTTCAGGACTCTCTGGAGAACCATCCCCATAAATAGCTGGAAGGGAGCCCAGGCAGGTGGAGATCTCTTGGAGGAAAAGGATGTAAGGGAGCTACCCTACACTGGCCTGCCTTAGAAGAGTGATCTTAAGGCTAGTTGGGTGCAGGGGGTTCCTGCCTGGGAATTCCTGCAGGGACCTGTCTCCTATGTACCCTAGAAACCCAACCCTACCTTGGCCCAGTTTGGCTCCCAAAGTAATGATTAGGTTTAGATCGAATGTGAGAAGTTGCTTAACCATACAGAGTGGTTGTTGCTCCCAAATATAAAAGAAGAGTTGTGAAAGTCCCTGGAGACCTGTTATCCCCTTCTTCCTACTGGTAGCAAATCCTTTCTTCTTAGTTCTGTGGGCCTGTACTAGCTAAGCAGGGAGTAGCTTTCTACTATATGGATGGCAATTCCATGAATCTGGAGAGCCCTCCTTTGGTCTATATGTGGTCTCTTCTCCCTACCTTACCACCCCCCTTCCCTGACCCTGGTAGTGCTTAGAGGGAGACCTAGTCCCTAGAGCTCCGATAGAAGTTGGTAGTCTGGGGTCTTGGGAGGCAGTATAACCTAAAATCTCTGTTCCCTATAGCCACAGGGTTCTGGTTTCTACTTAATTACTTTCCCAGAAAATAGTCTCATGGTCTAGCTGTATCTGGGCAGGGATTATGAAGGAAAGAGAAGTAGGGGGTGGATGCTCTCTGCAATATCCCCATTTATTCCTGAATAGAAAGCTGTCAATAGGAAGGCTGGGAGTGATGAGATGAGATGAGAGTAAAATACAGACAGGGCTGCAAAATGGATTTCTGTTGCCTTCCCCCAGAAGCCTTTTCTTCACTCAGATTTTCTGGATGTGTGTGTTTGGGGGTATGTGTATTATAATATATCCCTCTGTGGGGTTTGTCTAACTTTAGATACAGAACCCAGGACCCAGTCTGTTCTGTGCAATCTTTTTTAATCCATAAAAACTTTTGACTAGGATTTTCTGAGACTGGAGCCAGCTTGCCCTATGACTGTTTCTCAGTTCTGGGGGTACTTCTGTGGGATCTCTTCTGAGTCCTTTCCAGTTCCAAATAGTCTGTAGGTGAAGAATGGCAGAAGTGCCCCCTCAGACCTAGGTTGACTGACATTTCTTGGTGAGGGAGTCATCTAGAACATTTGGTCCTTAGCATCTGTACACACATCTAGGAACAGCTGGGGCCTTGCAGTCAGACAGAGCTTCATTGTGAGATGGCAGAACTAAAGGAAGAAGGAATAAAAAAAAGGGGGGGGAGGAGTTAAGAAGCTTTTTGCCTGCCCCCTTCTCCATAAATACTATTTTATTTTTATGTTTTTTGGAGGGCAATTGAGGTTAAGTGACTTGCCCACAGTCACACAGCTAGTTGTGTTAAGTGTCTAAGGCCAAATTTGAACTCAGGTCCTCCTGACTCCAGGGCCGGGAGTCTATTTGCTTTGACTCCTAGCCACCCCTCCATCAACACTATTTAGGTAACATTCCATTGACTTAGAGAAATAGGTGGGAAGGGCAAAGTGACCTAGAGCCAGCCCAAACCTGAGTCTAGAGGTAGGGAAAGAAGGAAAGACTTCAGCAGAGCCAATAAGACTTCCATTGCCTCTAACCTATTGCTTACTTGCCATCACTTTTCATCTCCATACCTACCCACAGAATGTGGCCAAACATATTATGGATAGGTGATTCTCAGCGGAGTAATGACAGCAACCTAAGTGAAAACTTTAGCTTCCTCCCCTAATCATTCTGTCACCTCTGCTCCTCTTTTTCTATTCATTTTTTTAAAATTGAGTGAGGTATCTTGTTAGGTGCTGATAAGGAATGAGGGGATAGGGACTAGAAGCTTCCAGTGGAGAGAAGAGACTTTTAAGATCACCTGTGAGAGCTCAGCAGAACTACTCACAGACCTGTTAATTTTTTTTTGGGGGGGGGGGGATAGGTGAAGATGGGAAACAATTAAGCCTGATTGGAGTCATGGGGGTAACTAAGGATGGATTGGGGGATTTCCAGATGTGGTAACCTTAAGACAAAGTAATCTACAGTTATGTAGAAGACTGGAAAGGGGGTACAGAGATTTAGAGCATGGAGGGAAAAGGTAGAGAGTGGGGCTCCTCTTCTACCACTCGGTTCCTCAGTAAGGCTGGGTTCCCCAAGGTCTGTGAGAACTGTGTACAGTGCTGGCCTCTGGAAGGTTGCCAGGGAAACCGCTGCCCAGCTCCAGAGATGTGGCCTCTGTTGCTCTGTAGTTGGGGATGGGAGTGGGGGTGGGGAGAATGTATACTTGGCTCCTCCTCTCAGCGCCACCCCCTAGCTAGGACCTTCTCTCCTATGCTTGGTCATCTGAAAAAGTTAGGGACAGAGAACTCACAGATCTTTTTTTTAACCCCACTCTCCACCCCTACCCCCTTTCCTGAACCTCTCTGGGTCCTACACAGTCATCCAGTCCATTCTCCCTTGGCTCCCACCGATGGGGTGCCTTCATTTCAGAAAGCTCTCTGGGGAAGAAAACGCCTCCCCTCCCTTTCTGCCTCTTCGTGACCCCCTCACTCCTTCCTCCAGTTACGGTGTCTTCTACCCCTAGCTGTAATTCAGTTTGACTGGCAGCGGGGACAACTGTCCACGCAAGCTCTCCGCTCCGAGTGGGAAGCCGCCAAGAAGGCCTCGTTCGTAGCCCTGGGTGGGTCGTCCTGGGGAGCAAAGCCGGGATAATTATCGATCAGGTGAGCTGCGGACTTCTGACCCCGGCTCGGGAGGGAAAGGACCAGGGGACAGGAGAAGCACTGAGCACCCGGCCTGGGGCTAAGGGGAAGGGAGGTGGGTAGGGCACGGAGCCGACACTACGACTACAACGCGGGAGGGCGGATCACGGGTGGAGCGGTGGGGGGGGGGGGGGCTTCCCGAAAAAAACCCGGGGGTGATCATTCGAAGCCCCGGACCCCGAGGGGGGGGGGGGGGGGATCAGGGGTGGAGGGGGGGGGGGGGGGGTCGACTTCCCAAAACAAACCCGCATGTCATCATTCCAAGCCCCGGACCCTGGAGGGGGATCTGGCTGGCCCGTTGGCTGGGTAGGGAGCGGGAGTGACCCTACGGTAGCCGCCCCGCGGGTGGCACAGCACGGATCTCGCAATAACAAGGCCGGGTGGTTCGAGGGGGGACGGGGACGGGGAGCGGAGGGTGGCTGGGGCCCCCCGAGGGTGGCTGGAGGAGCGCGGGCGCGGGGCGGAACCAGGAAGCGGCGCGCGCCTCCCGGGTTTGGGGGGAGGGGGCGGAGCGGTTGGTAAGTGGGTGAGTACGAGGGTGTGTATGTGTATGTGTGTGTGTACGTGCGTGCGTGCGTGTGTATGTATGTGTGTGTGAGTGAGTGTGTGGGGGGGGGGGGGGGGGGGGCAGTCGCGGCGCGCGCGCCGGGGTCTGGAGCCCGGGCACGCGCCGGGGGCGGCCGCGGTCTCGGGTAGAGGTATGCACTCACTCACGCACTCAGGATGTGCCGTGGGTATGGGGGGGGGGGAGGGGGGGGGAGGGCGAGAGCAGGAGAGGAGACTGCGCCTCTTCCCCCTGCCCTCCCCAGCGCCCTCCACTTTGTTTGCAAGGTCCGTCCAGACCCTGCTAGCACCCTCCTCCTGTTTCTAAATAGACACAGCTGTCTGTGTCTGTGAATCCCCTGAAGAATGAGTGCATCGTGTGTGTGTGTGTGTGTGTGTGTGTGTGTGTGTGTGTGTGTGTGTG
>NW_027187335.1:12315801-12365745 GCF_028583685.1 Petaurus breviceps papuanus
GTGTGTGTGTGTGTGTGTGTGTGTGTGTGTGTGTGTGTGTGTGTGTGTGTGTGTGTGTGTTAGAGGTTAGGTGCATCTAGGACAAGCACCTTAGGCAGTTATCGAAGCAAACACTTTCGATAAGACTCTTGGAGGGGAGGGAGGCTGGATCCTACATCAGAACCTGCCAGGCCTGGGCTTGGACGTGTTGCTGTAGGATGTGGTGTATTCTTTTCTTTCTTTCTTCCCCCCTATCTCCCACCCCACACTAGGACTAAAGTGCTCCTGCTGCAGGTAGTTGGGGGGGGGGGGAAAGGGAGGCGATCTGGAGTCATTGGAAAGGAGACGTTATGTGACAAAAGCTAGGCTGACGTAGAGTGAATCTGGCGAGATGGTTACACTGATCTGAAAAGGAGAGAACTTCTAAGGGGGCTTGTCCATTCCCCTGGTAGCTGGCTGGCCGTGGGAGGGAAGGAAATAATTGGGAAAGAAAGGGGAAGGAGAAAGAGTCTGAGGAACACAGCATTTATGATATCAGCCAATCATTCAGTAAACATTTATTAAACGATTATGATGTGCGGGGCACTGAAAAGGTTCCAATTCCCTATCAGCCATTGTCAGGCCCTTTCATGTTACCCCCATGCGCTTCTGACAGCCTACTTCCCGGGAGAAGTGGATTTTCAAAGCAATAAATGGTAGATCTCTGTCCAACTTAAAACACCTCCAACTATGTGCAATGGTTTGAAGGAATATCCTTTGAAAGTGTCAATGTGACTTCTTTACATCTCCAAATATTATATTAGGCCTGTTCCATTCATTAGCTGTTTCTGAATGGTGTCCATAATCTAGTCAAATCCAATTGGATAGTCATCTGGAATACAGTAAGCATTCAGCTGTCAGATTATTTCACATAATGGTTTTTTCACCATTTAGTTTGGATAAAGGAGCATTAATTCTTTTACTCTGGTGCCTACTTGTTGATTTGCTTTGCCCACAAATGTATTGCTATTTAATATTTATTGACACAGATAAGAGGTCAATGCCAGCCTTAGGTATTTTTCTAATTTCATTTTACAACATTCCATGGATGCCAGATTGCTTGTAATAATTTCAGTCTGTAAAGCCCTATTGGTATAATTTATATTAAGGCTGCAGACTTCTAATAATTAGAAAATTGTTAGACAAAAATCATTATTCCATTTTATGGAAGAAGTTTTTGTTGTTGAAAATCATAAAGCAAACTGGGAGATGGAAGAAGTAGCAGTTGGTTTTAAGGAGGAAAAAGATAATGATGTTAAAAAACACCTTTGGTTAGGTGGTGTGATTTAGTCCACACAAATCCATTTAAATTTCTACATTCGGCTTGCATTAGCTTTTGTAAAGATTTCTTTAGAAGTATCTAAAGATATGGTAAATATTAGAGTATGAGGAAAGGAAGAAGAAATTGTTTTTTAAAGCAAGACACCAAAAAAGGGTTGATTTCTATCATCAGCAGTTTAGAGATTGCATAAGTTAGTGCTAAACTTTGCACAAAAAAACCCCACTACTAAGCCAACTTTACAAACCATCCCAGTTTCTTACGGTTTTTTTTTTGCATTGTCAGTATTCATATTCTTTCTGCCAACAGAATATTGATATGGATTATACTAAGAAGAAAGCTTTTAAAAACTACTCTTTTTGAAATGGGAATTTCATATTGTGGGGGAGAGTACAGGGGTAGGAGTGAGAGAAGCATGTTATCATTGTTTGGGCTTTTGCAACATAAATATTTTGTTTAGCACTTCCTTTCTTCCCCTGACTTATCATCTCATCCCTACCTTCTCACTCCTACTGGATTTTATCTGTTGTTTTTTTTTTAATATGTGATAATCCCTTTTTAATTTTACTCTCTCATCTTCAGGAACTTTGTCCAGCATAGTGTAATAGAACATTTGTTGCTATTTTGGCATCTGTGGATTTTGTCCTTATTAATATTAAAATTCAGATTGTTTATATTTATTATATAGTATTTTTTCCCTCAGAATCCTTAATCAGCTTTGTTTTGGCTCTTTAATCTTTGCAGGTTGTGTATAGATTATATAGGTAATGTAATCATTCTCATTTAGGACTGAAAATGTTGAAATAACAGGATAAGTAGCAGGTTCAGGTCCTTAAAGGACAAGTTGTAGATGGAATTAAAGAAGCCCAACTCATATTCTACTCTACACACTATGCATTTTACTTGTTTGACTTCCCGGAGTCAATATTTCATAAAATTATTCACAGATTTTCAGCAAATTATGACAATCAGTGGAACAAAATAAAAACCTAGATTATTTTTCCTTTTCTCTATTAGATATTAGGTTACTACTATCATTCTTATAAAAGATACTGAAAAAATAGTTTTTAAGAAAAATATTTTAAGGCTTAAGACTTTTAAAGTTATTTGACAATTTGTTTGTTGAAATCTTTAGAAGATAAACATATATATTATAATAAAAGAATGAAACTGGTTTGCCTTAGTGAAGGTAATGTTTAAAGGAGTGCTATGAAATTGTATTAGTCCACAATTTTTTAAAGAGAATTTTAAAACTATTTTAGAAAATCAGAAATATATTTCCCTTACAATATTGGAAATATAAAAGTGTCATCCTAGTTTCTGGGAATGAGAAAATCAAATTTGCCTGTGTAGTTTCCACTGATCAGCTTTATGTAAAAAAAGCAAGTAGCACAATAACAAAAAGAAATGTGACTTAAAACATTTAAATCACTTGACCCCTATTGCCTCCGAAAAAAATTTAAATCTATTTAAGTTCCATTGGCTTTACTTTAAGCAGAAGATGTCTTTATAAAGTAGTTTATCTGAAGTATTCAGTGACTTTTAGCCATCGAAAGAAGCAAGGCGATTTGGGGATGATTGTGTATACAACTATGGTTTCTTACCAACTATAAGCAGTATTTTGCAAATACAGATTTCTTATTGGATGAAGAAGACCCTCATTTTTTATCTCTTATGATGTTATTTTCTTGTTTTTGTTAGTTTAAGTCACACCCTTGACTTCCTTGGAAGGTATCTTTTGAGGTTTGGCTTCCTTTTTTTTTTTTTTAAAGGTAATATTGGGGTGGGAGTACTTCCTGTTTTTATTTTCAAAATTCGGTCCACACATTAGCCGTGTCACGTTTTTTATTTTGGACACATAAAGACTAACATCATGTGTCATGTGGTTTGTCTTTGACCCATTGTATCAGTTCATGACAGCTTTAGTGAGTTGCCTGAGCACTGGATCGGGAAGTTAGAAAATTCTTGAAACTATTCCCAGCCCTATCACTAGCTTGCTTGATGGCCTTGATTGGGGAAGTTCCTTCATATTTTTGTTAACTGAAAAATGGGACTGCAGATAATTGTCTCTCAGGAGAGTAACTTGAAAATTTAAAAACACCAAGATAGAGTTAACATGTCACCAGAGTCCTGAATATCAGAGATTTAGGGAGAAGGAAACACAATTATTATATAATGTGGAGTCATTTGGATTGAGCAGTGAATTTCAAGTCATTCTAACAAGAAAGCATTTATTAAGTGCTTACCATATGCTAGGCATTGGGAAGGTAAAAACTCTTGAGTTTTATGGGTAGTGACATGTACATCTATACAATGTAGTTGGGGGAGGAAAGGGAGTAGTTGAAGAGGTCATGAAAAGTTTCATGTAGAAGGTGTTATAGGTACCATGCCCAGTGTCTTGGAAGAGAATGAACAGAAAAGGGAATGGAAGTATCTTTGAGACATTCCCTCATTCCATAAGGTTTGGTTTCTTTTTGGCTTTGGTGCTTCTGAGCTACTAATGCAATAGTTCTACCTTTCATAGTAATATTCAAGAATGAGGTTTGGGAAAGAGTCTCCTTGTTATGTTGAGCTAAGTGATTTCTTCGTGCCTTTTATTTGCCAATATTATCTGAAATGTTATGACCAAATGAGCCCCTAAAGACATAGACCTTCAAATATATCTGTAGGTTAAGTGCATTTTAGCTCTCATAGGCTGACTTCTTTTAGGGTCACATCATTGAAAAGAGTACTTCTGAATTATGCCACAGTATAATCATAAAGAATGCTGTGTACAAAGACAGCTGATATATTATACCTTTATTCTAGGCCTGCTTTTTTTTCTTTTCTTTTTTGTACTTTAAGGAGTCTTTCAGTAAAGAAGAGTGTTTTAAATTGTTGCATACAGGATGTTTCCTACCTTTGGTTTATTCATAATCATGGCTATATTACCATCATATGAAAAGTACTAATATTGTAAGAACATTTGTCTAATTCTAGCCTCTGGACAACCTACTTACAAAATCTACTGCTAGATTCTCCTTTTATTGTTGGTACTCTGAATAGTTCATATTTTCCATATTTTACATATATATATGTATATATATATAATTTTTTAAAACTTAAAGTGGATTTCCATTTATAACCATTCATTTCTCCATACTATGAGTGTTCTGAGCTGCCTGTGCTGATTCATTTTCTCATACTCAACTACTTGGGTATGGTTTGAGAGTAGAAGTTAAATTCTCAGAAAATATGACAACTTTCCTTTCTGACTAGTTAGAGAAGAGTTGGGGAAGACAAGGGGAAATTACATTAATGATCCAGTCAATTAATGTCAGGATTAATTTGATGACTAATATTTTCAATGGCCATTGGGTCATTAAAAGTATAAATTATGGCTATACCTTGAGATGATAGCAAGACAAACCCACGTGTTTAAACATCTAGATGCTGTTTAATTTCCCCTGTTAAGGGGATTTCTTTGCATATGGGAAACCAAGCCACAGTTACCACAAACAGTCACATCCATGATTTGCATTAAAAATAACTATTTGCCTTGTTGGGTCACAGCTTGACTTACAATGGGTTCAACTGGGAAGGTATGCTAGTTACTCTACAATAATTTTAAGGCATATCTTCAAGATGTTCAGTATTAATCAATCAGTCATTTACTAAGCACTTAAAAAGTGTCAGGCACTGTGCTAAGCAAAGGGGAATACAAAAGGGGCAAATGACAGTCTCTGCCTGTACATGCATTCTCCTGTGAAATAATACTTACAGTTTTGCATCCTGGGTTAGAAAATGTACTCAGTCACCTTAACTTGTAATGCAAAGACACATGGGGACTCAGGGTTGATATAAGGCATATAATTAAAAACTTTTAAGGAGGCATTTATTTTCTTTTTTAAAAAATAAAGTTTTATTTTTATTTTCAGTTCCAAATTCTCTCCCTTTCTCCAGCCCCTGCTCCATCCATTGAGAAGGCAAGAAGAGTCATTTGTTTTCTATAAAGCATGTATTTCTTTATCTGTGGTCTAAAATAGACTCTTGTGTTAGGGAGTTATTTTTTGACTTAGAATCATAGAATGCTAGAGCTACAGTGAAAGAAATCATCTTAGTCTAGCCCCCTCAAAGATAGTGATGTGGAATTGTGGGGTTTTTGTTTTTGTTTTACATTTGAGAGGCTTGCAGTTTTTTTATTAAATGTTTTTTGAGGGCTGAAATCTCTTTTTTTACCCCTTCTCACATTTTCATTAAGCCAAATGAATGTGCTTGTAGTGGAAGTTGTAGTAACAAAACCATTAGTCTTGCTTTTCACTCCAGGTAGGGAGCCTTCTCCCTTGGTGAATCAGTGAAGACTTGCTTTGAAGGGGACACATAAGTGAAGAGGTAAAAACTGTTTCCTTTTCCTCTGTTTACAAACAAAGGGATTAGTTTCTGCCATCCTCTGTTGGTTGGGGACAGAAAGGAGTTCATATGCTATACATGTTAGTTATTGAGAGCATGAATAAGTATTTTACTCATTTCTTAACTGTTTTGAAGGGGTTTATGACCCTATGCTTGTTCTCCTGAAGCTGTTAATTGTGATTTCTAGATGGAGTGATCTCTGAATTTTAATCATTGGGGGTAGCTTTTACATAGTTTAATTAGTTATTGCGTGCTTAGAGCTCTGCATAAGCATTTGAGCCATGTATCACTGTAATTCCATTTTCTCCTTCAGGTACACTCTGGTGGCACCAATAGCTTCTTACTGTTTCTCATGATAGGACCCTGTATATCCCATCACTGTGCCTTTGTACAAACTGTCCCCCATCCCTGGAATGTACTCATTCCAGTTTCCCATGTGAAGCTTTTCTTGATCTCTGCTCCTTCTCTTCCTGAGTGCCATACCCCCTAATTATTTACCTTATATCGATTTTATAAATGCTTTTTATAGGTGCTTTTGTGTCTGGGGAGACATCTGTGTGTGTATACATACACATTAGTTCTTGAACTTATGTTCTAGACTGGAGAGTCAATGTGTATATGTACATGTGTAAGTGTGAGTGTGTAAAACATGCATATTTTTACACAAACATGTATGTATATGTATATACACATACCCAGGATATAGATACCACACATTAATTCTTGAACTTCTCTTCTAGTCTGGGGAGACAGTGTATATGTAAATATATACATACATACATACATACACATATATTTATACTAACACCTGTATATATACATACACATAAGTACACACATATAGGAGGTATACACATACACATATATATATATAGGGTATAAGTATATACACATGAGCTCTTGAATTTATGTACTAGTCTGGGGAGACTGTATGTGTGTGTATAAATATACATATACATGTAAACATATGCATGTTTACACATGCAAACACATTCATGTACCCATACATATCTATTATAGAGCGTGTGTACACACACACACACACACACACATACACACTCCCTCTCCAGACTAGAACATAAGTTCTCCCCAAGAGATATTGTTTCATTTTTGTCTTATATTCCTAGCACTTAGCACAGAGGCTGGTATTAGGTGCTTAATAAATGCTTGATGGTTATTTTTTATTTTTTTGCCTTTTGGAGGGCAATTGGGGTTAAGTAACTTGCCCAAAGTTACATGACTATGATTAATTTTCTTAAAATGAATTATTTTCCCTCATCAATTATTCCCTTGTCATGCATATTCCACTTAGATCTCCAGTTGGGTTTTAGGACTAAGAAAACTAAAATATTGTTCCTCTTATTTAGGGAATTCAGTTAGTAAGCACCTCAACTGTTATCATTGTGGAAAAAGTGTAAGTTTATGTAAACAAAAAGATTGTTGCTTCCAGTTGTGTCAATCTGTCACCTTTGACCAGTTCTAAATTAAATGTTGACAGAGTTGGGGAGAGAGACAACTTTATGTGAAGAATCTCAAAATTAGAATTTCCTTGGTTGTATGTATGTATGTGTGTGTGTGTGTGTAAAAAGCATTTAGTAAAATTTGTCAGACTTTAGTGATAAAAACTTAGAAAAATTATTAAAGCTGTTGATATCTTTATTTCAGAGCCAGTAAGTTGGCATATCTGCCTTTTCTCTTTTTTTTTTCCAAAATTGGGGAACTCATTTCAGACATATGTGAATGGCCATTAAATGGAACATATATAAGAAGTAACAGGTGACTGCTTAATCTGTTGAAGTATTGTAGACTGGAGTATACAAGGCATTTGGAGTCATTGTGGCACTAACAACAGAGTTCGTTCATTATTTGAATGCCTCCAGTTTTTTTGTTTGTTTGTTTGTTTTTTTAATCTTCCGTGTTTTTGAGTATCCTTTTGCTATTCCTGGAGAAAACAGTATGTTAACAGACCAAAAATGCATAGTTCCATCCAAAATGAAATCCTTAATTTCAAATGTTTCTTTGAAACACACTTTTCAGAGTTAGGCAGCTGAGTTCTGGTGGACAGGGATAAAATGTGCCAATATTCTAAATTTTTTTTTTACCTATTCTTTCTGTTATGCACCTGTATATGGAAGTCCTGGGTATATGCTTAGATATGTTTTAAAGGTAAAAGATATTTTTGCTTAAATTTCAAATTTACATGGTAAGTGGCAGTATTAATTTTCTTGTACTGTATAAATATTGACATTATTGTGTTTAACTCTACCTCAGTGGTTGAGAGTATTATAACATAATAGTAAATTCTTAGTTTCCTGAATGACAACTTTATTCAGTAGGCTAAGTTTCTGATAAAGCATGATTCCTTGATCTTACAGCACCAGAAGAAAATAGAGACAGTTTTGTTAGGAAAAAAAAGTAACACATGCTTTTTGAAGGTGTGGTTCCTTCAGTTTAAAAGAACACGAATTGCTTGTAGTTTATGGTTTAAATTTTGCTGTGGAAATATGATGTGGCAACTTTACAAGTGTTGAATTATTGCTACCCTCAAATTAAAAATTAAACATAACTTTAGCCTTTTATTCAACATAAATAAGTACTCTTTTAATTAAAAATCAAAACTATGTGTTTTTGGATATACCCATAAGATTTTCAATTAAGAACATTGTAGAGATGATAAAAACTTTTTGTTGTTCTTCTGTGTGAGGAGATTTAACTTTCATATGTTTTGTGTTATACAGAAAAAAAAGTTTCTCTCTATTGGAAATGTTCTAGAGTTTTTAGGTAACTCTGAGCTCAAAAGTGATCTATTTCCTGGTCTGACTATTGAGTGCCTCACATTTTTATGTGAAAGCTAAATGGAAATTATACTGCTTTACTCTCTATTCATGCTCACTTGCATTCTTTTCTTTTTGCAGAATAGTGCCCATTTTCTAAAATTTTTGAAGGAAAATTCTGGCCTAGTTTATTTTAACGTTAAGCACCATTAAACATTAGCTATATTATTTCAGGACTTTTTTTCTTCCATTTACATTTGAACTACTTTTCACTTTATGATGACACCTACTATGGCTGCTCAGCATGTAGATTTCTTTCTTGTAATTTCATTAGTCATACTTAATGATTTCTACAAATGTTTATAATGGTATTCATTTGAGAATATTTGTTAAAGGAAACCTCCAGTATGAGGGACTTTGTATGATACATAAGGTCATTGCTAATTCCAAGGATTGGTACTTGGTATTCCTTTATTCTTCCTTAATTAAATTCACAATAACTGGCCTCTGTGTAAAGGGAATTAAAATGTACTCAATATTTTTACCTTTGGAGAAGGTTAAAAAGGCAGAATTACAATAAGACCAAATTGATCTCTCAAAAAAGTTTATTTTGGAGCAAGGCTATCCAGATCAGATCTCCTTATTTATATTCATATATTACGCTTACAATGTTTGTGTTTTTGAAAGATTTCTAAGCCCCACTCACTTCATATAGTCAGTAAAAATTTAGTATAATAAAGCATTTGTTTGACTTGTTATTGGAGTTTGTTGTAGTAGGATTTGATCTTTTTATAGCATTTTCTTTAAAGGAGAGATTCAGAGAGACTAAAAGTTAAAAAAAAAAGTTGTGCAATATCTTTATAAACTTCATAAATTATTAGACCTGTAAAGGGGTTCACTAAAATTATATAAAGGGAAATCAGTGCTTTCATTTATGAAAGACAAACCTGTAAGTAAAATTGCCAACTGGCAGGCATTTGAAAAGCTTGGTGAGTATTTTGTCATGGGAATTGGTTTTGTTATGGGTTATTGTTTTTTGTTTTGATTTTGGTAACCCTATAAGAGTTAATTGCACCCTAGATAATCTTAATAAATAAAACTTTTCCCTTTTTTTCCTTTTATTTCTCTTCTTTGCCCTCCTTCTACCCCAAATAATTTGATAATTTCATTTGATGAAGATTGTTTTGACTTACATTTTTGTTTAATTGTTTTCACCTCATTGTGATAGTGAACTTGTTTTAAAAAGTTTTACTGTATGTGTATGTATGTATATATACATATATGTAAGTTATTTTTGTTAAAGTTCTTTTAAAGAAAATATAGTCTCCTACTTAAAAGCATAAAATTGTGTGTGTGTGTGTGTCCACTGCTGCCCTTCTCCCATGATCTTTTAATTTACTGATAGTATCATAGATTCAGAGGGGTAGTCCAACTCCCATTATCTGATAGATGAGGAAAGTGAGGCCAAGAGAAGTGAAGCCACTTGCCCAAAACCATAGGGAGAATAAGTGGCAGAGCTAGGATTGTAACCCAGGCCTCATGAGTCCAAGCTCGGCTCCCTTTCTATTATATTCTGTTACTTCTTTAGAAGTTGTTTTGTCTGAAAGAAACTGATGTGGCCTGAGGAACTCAGCGTTCTGGAAGGACACCTTTTCACCATTAGCAGCACTGAGCCCCCCCCCCTTTACTACTCCCTCCCACACCTACTAGAGGCCCCTCTCACCATTCCTTCCTCTGTCCTACTTGCTAAGGCCTGTCTTAGAGGAGGTTAGGAAGACCGACCAGTAGGCAGTGGATCTGGGATATGGAGGCAAATAAAAACAACAACATCATCAATAATAATACATATTTATATGGCATTTAAGGTTTTAAAAGCCTTTTACAGATACCTCATTTTATCCTCACAACCACCCTTGGAGGTAGGTTCTATTACAATCCCGTTTTGCAGATGAGGAAACTGAGATAGAGGTTAGGTGATTTGGAGATTAGGATATATTGCTAGTGTCTGATTCCAGATTTGAATTTAGGACTGCCTGACTCTAGAGCCAGGGCTCTCTCTATCTACTATGTCACCTAGGTGAAGGAGTATGTAGGTATCCCTAGTTGAAATTTGGAATGAATTTTCTCATCTAAGTATCCATTATGAGATTTCCTCCTGTTTAGTAGTTAGAATTATAAAATCTTAAAGTTGGAAGGGACCTCAGAAATCATTTGTTTCAACCCGTATCTGAAGTATGAATTATCTCTTTCAGCATACCTGAAGTGGTTGAACTATCTTTAATAAGACTGCTGGTGAGGAGAAATTCACTGTCTCCAGAGGAAGTGCATTTTACTTTTACAAAGCTCTAATTGTTATAAATTTTTTTTCTTATATTGATTGAGCTGAACTTTTCTTCTTTTTAACTTTAACCCTTCGGACCTAATTCTGGCTTCTGGAATCAGGCAGATTAAGGCTAGTAGCCCTCTTCAACATGACTGTCTTTTAGTTATTTAAAAATATTGGTAATGCCCCCTCCCTAATATTTCCCCTCCCCTCCACCCCACTTAAACATTCCTAGATCTTTCCACCAGTCCTCATGGGATGTGGTTTCAGTTTCTTCAGCATTCTGGTTGACTTCCTCACATCACTTTCTAGCCTGTCAGTATCCTTCATAAAGTGTGACATGCAGAACTGGAGACAATATGCAGATGTGGTTTGACCAACCAGGCCTGGTACAGCAGCATTAGCCCCTTCCTGGACCTGGACATGTTATTTCTTTTAATGTAACCTGAGGTTGGATTAGCTCTTTTTTGACCATCATGTCACTATGAACTCATATCTTCCATTCTGCTTAAAGGTGGACTTTTTTCACATAAACTGTTGCTCAGTTATGTTTCCCCAATTTTCTACATGTGTGCAGTTGATATTTTTACTCCCAAGTGTTAGACTTTACACCCATCCCTCTTAAGTTGTATGTGTATAAATCTGGCCCAATTTGCTATCTTTTATATTTATTCTTATTTTTTAATGAGATCACTATAATTAAAAGAAAAAACTGCTTGGAAAACTGTATGGCTGTGTGGCCAAAAAAAAGTGTTTTGATCTATATCTTGCTGCACACACCACAATAAATTAACTGAATCAATGATCAAGATTTTTTTTCCATTGGAACTTTTAAATGCTGTCTGCTTCTGTCACTTATTTTGGCATCTTTTTTAATGATTATTATGTCATGCAAATGTTTTTTGTCTCTCACAGCTTCATGTCATCTATAAGTGTGATAAATGTACTTTCTTTGTCTTCATCTAATTCACTCATAAAAATGATGAATATAGATAGAACAAAATGAAATAGATAAAAATTACGACTACAATTCAGTTTATTATATGTTAAAGAATATTTTCTGGAACTGACCTGGGCACTTTCCCACCCTTTATAGCATTGTTCTGTGGGGAAATGGTTTGAGTTTCAAACAGCCAATTTAAAAATGGACTTTTGGATGGATTAAAACTCCATTTTAAAGATGGAGAATTCCCCGAATATTTTGACAAAGAGGATCATTGGAGAAAATGCTGAGTTTCTGTATGTAATACTAAATTCTACTTTATCTCCTAATATGACCTTGCTCATATTTGGAATGAATTAAAAAACATTTATTGAGTGTTTATTATTTGTAAAACACTGTGCTGAGCACTGGGATTACAAACAAAAACGTAGTCCTTGCTTTCAAGGACTTGACATTTGAATAGGAGGAAACAACTGGAGGTTTGACCTACAGGATTGATGGTTAAAGGCCTAGTGGTTGCAGGAGTTACATAAGGCAAGGCAGATTGTAATTAATCTTCTTTAGTGTTAAATCTGTTGATAAAACCATATATATATATATATTTCTGATTTTAAACCATTTAATAGTGCCAAGGACCTTGGTGACCAGAATTTTCTTTTTGGAATCTTAGTAGCTGTATCTGCAGCATTTGTATCATCAATTACCAGGTTGCATCTCTATCCACAAGGATTGCTCCCTTGAAGGATGACTTTAAGGATCTGACTGGAAGCCTGAATGGTAGTCTGGAGAGTGGTGCTGTTATTCCCTAGTTTCTTGGACTAACCCGCCTCTCATTGAAAACTGGTTTGGCAGTTGTTGGTGGTGAGATGACAGGTTCTGTCTTGACAAGCATCCCTCTAATGCTGAAACAGCTCAACTTATTTTAGAGTAATCTGTACTATAAACTCCCGTTTAGACAGTTGTTTTTTTTCCAGAGGGGGTGGGGGAGAAGAGTAAGTATAATTAGACAAAAGCTTACAAGAAAAGCCATAATAACTTAATTGATGGTAATATTCACAGACGTCCACTGGAATTTAAGCTGCTTGAAATTTGACAGGATTACCCCACCTTATAGAGGGGAAATTTATTTCAAGACATAGATTTTTCTGAAAAAGTTTCCATAGATTTTTTTTGTAGAATATTTTATGGAATAAAGTCTTTCTTGTTTCTCCAAAGTCATGAAATTGGGTTCATTCAATCCATAATAGACTTATGCTGCATAATTTTAATTGGGAAGTTTTTTATGCTCAGCAATCTTTCTGTACTTACTGATCATTTTTCTTATTCCTCACACTGACTCTTCCAAGTCAGTTTACTCTGTTCTCTAATGAAACCCACCCTTCTACACCTACAAGAGTTGAAGTAATTTCCAACATTACTTTGAAAATTGAAGTCATTTGATGGAAGCTTCCTGCCACCACCACTTAAAATTTTGCAATATCATCAGATCTGTCTTTCTTTCCTTTTTCTCAGAAGAAGAAATGTTCTCACTCCTTGCTGAAGCTAATCCTTTTCTCTATGTACTCCTGATCCTATCCCTCCCACCCTTACTAGGATATTGCTTCAGCAGTCATCTCTTTAATCTTACAAATCTTCAATATTCTGTCCTCTCCATGGGCAGAATACCTTCCTCTCTGATATTCAGGATACCACAGTCTCCTGGTTTTCTTCTTGCCACTTTAATGCCTCTTTGTCTACTTTGATGGTTACTCTTCTAGGTATATCTCCTCTAGTAAGCCTACTTTACCTCCTAAGGCTTTGTCCTTTATATATTTTCTTTCCATACCCTTTCCTTTGGTAAATTTATTTATTCCATTACTTCATCTATCACTTCAGTGCAGATGACTTCTATATTCTTATATCTATCTGGACCTCTCTGCTAAACTACAGACCTTGATCCCTAGGAACCAATAGTACATTTTCACCTGGATGTCCCTCTGACCTTCAAAAACAGGTTTATTATCTCTCTTTTACAAATTGATTGGTCTTCTGACTTCACTATTTCAGTCAGTGGTACTCCCAGTCTCCCATTTAAAGATATATACTGTTTTATTTTACTTTTTTCCCTCTCTCTTGTCTTGCTTATTCAGCCAGTTGCCAAATTCTCTTAATTCTTCAGTACTTCAAAAAGTCCATAATTTCATCAATGTAGATTGGCTTTCTATTGATGAAAATCATAATCCCTCTATATAATAATAGACGCTTTAGATGTGGTGGCCAAAAAAAAATTACCTGATAGCTAGACCTCTTTGAACTAGTTAGATTGGTCACAAAATTAGAATCACAAAATTTCAGAACTAGAAGGAACCTCAGAATTCCTGATCCAATCTATTCCTGAGGAAGAATCCCCACTACAACATGCCTGACTAGTGGTCTTTCAAACTTCACTTGAAGACCCCCATTGAAGAAGAATATAATACCTCTTGAAGTTCTTCTAGTCCGTTTTTGTATAGCTTGAACTGTTAGATCCTTGGATAACAGATAGAGTCTCTTCTCCATATCTTTCTATTATTGTGAGCATCTTTTTTCTTGGGAGAACTGTCCAGAACTTGTACGAGACTGACAGTCTTTGGACAACCCAGGGTTACCTTCCTGTCACAGACATCAGAAGTAGGACTTAGATGGAAGGCTCCCAGTTCTACCTCCAGCACATTTTTTGGTGCAACTTCTTTATTCCTTTTCCTACAATCTTAGTAGTTTTTTCATACAATTCCCCTCCATGTACTCTACATTCTCGTAAACTGGACTCCCCTGAAACTCACATATTTCTTTCTTCATGGCTTTGTTTATATTGTTCTCTCTGATTGAAATTCTGCTCCTTTCCCCTTGAAATTCTCTCTCTCCTTTATAGCCTGACCCAGGTGGCATACCTCCTCTAGGGAAGCCTACTGTTTTCCCCTTTGTTCCTCAGTATGTAATACACTTTCCTGTCTTTGACCCCTCATGGCTCATTGTTTGTACTCTCTTATGTACTTTATTTGCTTAATAGTTGTGTATACGTCATATCCTTCTATTAGAGTATAAGCTCCATGTCTTATCCAGCCTTGCATCTCCCTCAGCATCCAGCATAGTGCTCTGTACATAGTGTTCAATCAGTGTTGGTAGGGTTGATTCCAAAGGTGAATGGGCATACCAACTTCTGAATGTGCTGGAGCCTCTGACCTTATCTGGAAAACTGGAAATATGGAACTTCAGATTTGGTCTTGTCAAGAAGTCCTATATGTCACCCAGGTAGATGGTAAACCTCATATCTCTCACTTCTCTCTCCAGGCCAGCTGTCCCTCTTTTTTATTTCTTTGTTGAAAACATCTTAAGGCACATTCAGTAGTTTTTGGAGACCCAAGTGTAAATGTAATTATACTCTGTTACCCTGGATGTCAATAGAAATACACTGTTAAATCAGATGTTTGGTAGCTTGAACTATGAGGAGACTTTTGGAAACTGTTTGAAGGAAGATGTTTTAGTAAGAAAATTTAAAGCATCCACTTTCTTATGGCTATGATCAAATGATCTACTGAAAGGGCTCTTTCAAATTTGTAACAGACAGGGAATTAACAATTTAAAGATGTATAGAGAAAATTTTTAACCACAATGTTACAGCTTTTAAACTAAATATATTACAATGAACTCCAAGGAATCTCAGTCTTTTGTTCTGGAATTTGTATAAAATTCCACAAACTTCATTGTACTGAACTTTAAGAAAAAAAAAGGGACATTCTCTGGGGCTTGAAGTGTTTTCATTATACAGAAATTTTGCGTATCTGTGTGTGTTTGCAGTTATTGTAATGGAGTTTATATTTGTCTTATTTATTGCATATATGCTTTCTAGCCTCCTCCTACTATGTATTTCAGTATTTGTCAGTAGAAATTTGAGTTCTCTGGTCAGTTTTAAACTCTATGATCTGTTTTGTTGTTGTTGTTTTGCTTTTTTTTTTTTTGGTGGAGATTGGATCTGAAAATCATCTCTCAAAGATTTGTAGTTTTTATTGTTTGATTGTGATGAGCATAGAGGATTATCTTCACAATTAAATTGTATATCCAGAACAAAAGCTGGTCTAATGCTACACTAAAATGATTTTAGCCCTTAGAATCCTTTGATTAGACCAGGTCTGTTTTGCATAAACTATGTCTCCATAAAGATGATCAACCTTCATCAGGGATTAACAGATGTCCTGGTTTTATCAGAAATAGCTCTGATACTAAGGAGCTTTTACAGAGGAAGTCCAAATCCCTGGGATCAGTCTGATTTTATTGTATTCCTTTAGAGTTTCAAAAGTCTTCCAGAGTGGGCCAAGAACTACTGTATTTGTTTACCTCCAAGTTTCTGTGATGTTTAGGTTTTGTTCTTTCTGCTGGCGTAAGAGAAGTATAGAAGACAATTTTAAAAAACAAGTTGGTAGCATGCTGTTTATTTCACTCACTAGCACTTTCAAGAATATAATTTGTTAATTGGTTAAATTTGTCTTCATTAGCAAGATGTTTGTGTCAGAATCCAAAGAAAAGCTACTACTGACCATTGAAAGAGCCTTGTTTCCTTTCCGTCTTCATTTTAATGTTGTTATAGAGGGAATTAGATGAGGTTTCTTCAAGTCTTTGAAAGATGACAGTTGTTACTCCTAAAACAGACTTTTGCTCTTAAGACAGCAAGAGTAAGATGAAAGTGCACTTTGGGGGCTGGGGGCAGAAGGAATTTTTTTCCTTTGGAAATATATAGTATATATAATAAACAATTTGCTATATATATATTGTGTATATATATAGTAAATAATTTACTATATATATGATAAATAATGCAGGTAAATGGTAAAGTCCTATTCTTGAGTTCAACTTTGCAAGTACAGAATGGAAGAAGTATAACTGTATGAATTTTAATGAATAATACCTGGGGTTTTTAGTAGATTGTGAACCCAATATGAGGCAACAGTACAAATTGGCACACCCTTACCCCCAGAAAAAATCTTATGTTATCTTAGGTTTCATTAAAAGAGGCACAATACCCAAAAAGAGGGAAATGAAAGACCTGTTGTTCACTTTCCTGGTCAAAACACATCTAGAAGTATTAAGTTCTAGGTACCACATTTTATGGTGGACTTTTATAAGCTTGAGAGCCTCCAGAGGAGGCAACCAGAATGGTTTTGAAAGGCCCAATTAGTTGAAGGAAATGGGGATGGAGAGAAGAAGATTCAGGGGCAACATGTAATTTTCTTCAAGTATTTGAAGGGCTGATTTGTATTTGGGAGATGAGATATGTTCTACTTAGTTGTAGTAATGGATGGAAGATGTAAAAATGCATATTTCATCTCAGTGTAAAGAAACATTGTAACAATTCAATCTGTCTTAGTATCTATATTTAATGAGCTGCTTCCTGAAGGTTCCTCCTTAACTTGAGATTTTTAAGCAAAGGCTGAATGAGATCACTTGTTGGGAATATTGTGGAAGGGAATTTTGTTCAGGTATAAATTGGACTAGATGGCCAGTCATATTTGATGAAATGGAAAACATTTGTATTTGTGTTGAAGCCAGAGGGATGGTAGCAGACATTCTTTCTGACATGACCTTTTGCCTAAGAGAATTGACTGGCTAGGCTCCTATTATCCCAGGGTAGGTTAGGAAATCAGTTGGATTCCTCCTTTGTTCCTAGTTTCTCCTCAGTGGTGAAAACATAATAAATGTCCAAAGACAGGTTAATTCAGCAGCTTGTCACTTAGTCCCCAGGGTGTTATTAAGGTTTTAGAAAATGTGATGTCTAATCTGTATGTCTGCAGGTTTATCTCCTCTAGGTCTTCTTGATAGGTCTGCAGAGACAATAATAGCAGAGATTAGTCTTTCCCCATGATCTATAAAGTAGATTGTTCTCCTTCCAGCCTGATTATGAACTGGAAAATTACTGGTACATTGTTATAATTGTTTATATAGATATTAAGAATAACCCTGCATAAGGCCATGAACAGTTCAGTTTTAAGAGTGATTTTAATTACAGCTTCACCTAGGAATTAAATACTTATATTCTCTTTATTCAAGTCTTTGAGTAGTTGTAGAGAGAGAGACTGACCCTAAAATTCAAAGCAATACAGTAATTGTCTATTTCTAAGCATCTCATGTTGGTGTTGATTTTGAATATTTAGATTTATGTTGTATGTTTGGATATCTTAAAATAATGTTGGAGCACATCAGAAATATTATTGGGTCGTTTCTCAGATTGGGATTCCTGAGGGACCTCTAAAGTTTGTGTAAGAACTTTATATGTCTTAGGAGATACTGCCAGTAATGGTAGCCTAAGATATGAATCAAGTTGGAAGAAGAAGGCACAATAGGATGGAGAGAAGGGACATTATAGAAATGAAACTAGAAGAACTATCTTCTGAGTCAAAAGGGGTGGATCTGATTATTATTGATGAAAGAGAAAGGAATAAAAACAGTGGGTTGAGACATGTTGAATGTATTAGGGAATAGAGAAAGGGTAAATCTGAAGTATGAATTGAAATGGAATTTGTAGAATTTTGATATTGAAAAAGGATCTTAGGCAGAATACAGTTTTAAAACAACTAGAGCACTCAAAATGGCATTGGTAAAGCTGGTTTCTACCATTCACCCACCTTCTCTTATAGCGAACAAATCTGTTAAATAAGAACCACAGTCACTTATAGACCAGCTATTTAATGTGTCCTATTCATTTTGTCTTCATAATATTTTTTAAATATACCTTCTTCCCTCTTCTGGTACTACCAACACCTTGATGCAAGCCCTCATTACCTCAAGTTTAAACTACTGGTTGGTCAGTCTACCAGCTCCAATGCCTCCTTATTCCAGTCCATCTGACCATGTCACCTTCCCTTCTACCTCCCATTCTATATATCCCATTGGCTTCCTATTACCTCCAATATTAGATAAAAAATCCACTGATTGGCTTTTAAAGCCCTTTATAATTTAGCTCCTTCCCACCTTCTCAGGCTTCTTACGTCTTTACTCCCCTCTCTGTATTCTGTGATCCAGTGACACTGACCCAATTGTTCCATGCACACGATGCTCTACATCCCAGCTCTGCATTTTCACTGCCTGTGTCACCCCCATTCTCTCTTTTGTCTTTGCTCCTTGCTTCCTTCAAATCTCAGCTAAAACTCCACCTTTTTTCAAGAATGTTGTTTCATTCCCATTAATTCTAGAGATTAACCCACAATTTATCCTGTATTTATCATGTCTGTGTATAGTTCTTTGCATATTGTATCCCTATTAGATTCCTTGAAAGCGGGGACTGTTTTTTTTTTTAACTTTTCTTTGTGTCCCTAGCACTTAGGACAGAACCTGGCACATAGCACTTGTGGATTTGATTGGGGGAGGACAAGTTATATACATGAATGACTCTAATAATGGAATATGATTGTATATGTAGGATAGGTCAAATAGATTTCCATGAAATATTATTGGAAGAATAGAAGTCCAAGAACAGAGCCTTGGGAGATAGTCACACTTGGAGTACAAAGGAAAAAGATCATCTAAAGACATGAAGGTATAGTCAAGGAGGAGGCAAAAAATCAAGCTAGAACAGTGTCACAGAAGCCCAGGGAGAAGAAAGTACCAACCCTGGTATCTGTGACCATTTTTTCATCTGTAAAATAGGAATAATAAAATAAGCACCATAAATGCTCAGAACGCAGCAGCTAGGCAATGTAACATTCAATTAGGAAAGACTTTTAAAACAGTATCGTCTGTTAACAGTACAGCCATTTAGGTTCCAGACAGAAATCCACAGTGAATAATTATTCAGAACTAAGATTAGCTTCTGTTGGAAGGTAGGTCAAGGAACAACTACCCTTTCTACCTACCACTCCCTCAACTCTTTATTCTTGTTCCAAAAATCTGTTTACTTTGAGAATGTAATAGCAGAATCTCTCAGTCAGAGTGCTGGACTAGTGTTGGAGTCACTAGACTTGACTTCAGATCTTGGCCCCTGTGAGCATAGGCAAATTGCATCAACTTTCTGAGCCTCAGTTTTCCTGACTGTAAAATGGAGTCAGTATTTATTTTGTCTGTTTCACAGGTTTGTTGTGAGGAAAGTGATTTGTAAATGTTAGTCACATAACTATGAATTATTATTGTTGTTGTTTAACTATGAATAGACACAGAACCATTTTCACCCAGGTTGACTTCCAAATTTGTTAATTTGTGAAATTTACTAAAATAAAATATCCTTTCCCTGTGTCGTGTCACTAGGTCTTTCAGGTTATGTTCTCATTGGCATTAAGTTTGACTCTTTTTACAACAGCAACTGCTAATTAGTGACAGCTTTTGAGCAAGCAGCCTGTGATTTTGGCAGTCTGTTTGTTTGTGGCAAGTCAAGATATTTTGTTTGCTAAATTTTAGCTTTTGTGCATGGAAATACAACTTGGATATAAAGTAGCTTGTAGATGCATATATTTACTGAAATAACATCATGAATCAGTATTTCATCCTGGAGTTGCAGAACTCTCAGAAGGCAGAAAATAGGTATGATTTCTGTCTGACTGATGTCATTAGTAGTACTGAGTCATCCTTGTAGCGTTCATCTACATTCTGGATGTGGAACCTCATGATCTTGTTTTGGTACAATGATAAATCTTTCTGGATTGTATTTAGTTGTGTACATGGTAACCAAAGCAGTGAAATGTTGATAAATGTGCGGTGCTTCCGCTTGTATTCAACTTCTTTCTTGAGATATAATTAGAGAGAAGCAGCACAGTCTGCATGATGAGGAAGCCTTTGATTTCTTTGCGCACATTAGCATCATTATATTTCAGGCAGTTCTCTTCTTTGTTGGAAATAGTCCTAGTTATGTGTCATCCCTATTTTACAAACTTGTCACGATGTTTTATGAAATGGTTCTACTTCCACTGTATTTACCTTGATCAGACTCAATGCTGAGTCAATCCCTCCGTCACCAGTTGCTAAAGTGTGAATCAGTGTCATTATTTCTGAAATAGGGATTCTAGTTAATGAACTTAACACTGGTAAAAATAACAGCATGAAGGAATTAACTGAATTTCTACCATGTTCCTGAAATTTCCTTTATTCTCAGGTTCTTGTTGATGGTGTTTAACATGGAAGTCTAACAAAATGTTTAAGAGATAATAAATTATATTGGTAAAGCCAAAAATCTCCCCACCTGTCACACACACACACAAAAATCAAACTGAGATGGAGGTGGATGAGTGAAATAAGAGCAGTAGGATATCAGGATAATATTGATTTCATTTCTGGCTAAAGACATTACAGATTGAGACTCCTTTCATAAGAGTAGGATATTGCCCCAGTGTCCTTGTCCTAAATTTTCCCTTAACATATTACACAATAGTATTTTAATTTCAGAGGTTGTCTCCTAACTCTTAAATGACTGTTTTCCTATTAAAATTTTTGAACTTAATTATAAAAAAATACGTTTTCATATATGTAGTGGAATATAAAAAGAGGATTGTTTAAGGAACTGTTCATTTATACTTCATACTGCTTGTTTTTTTTAAAGTATATTATAAATTTCATATATTACTTTCAATACTGTCCTACTTATCTGTGCTTCCTTCTGAACTTTGTGCTTTTCTCTTCTATACATTAAAAAATATTTTAGTATTTCTTTCTTTTCTTGGCATTGGGTATTACTGAAGCTCTCACTTCAATTAAAAAAAAAGGTGGGGGGGAGCTCTTTTAACAAATAGTCAAACATAATCAACCCATGCAATGGCCATGTTAAAAAAAAAGAAAAGTTTGTCTTTTTCCTTAATTCTGTCATCACCCCAGATAGGGAATGTGGTCTGGAGCTGCTGTTCTCAAAGTGTAGTCTGGGGACCCCTAGGGGTTCTTGAGATCTATTTAGAGGCTCTCAAGATCAAAACTATTTTCATAATGATGCTAAGATGTTTTATTTTCTAATACAGTAATAGATAATAAACTACATGAGCAAAAGCTCTTTGAGAGAGGGGTCCTCAGTTTCTGAGAGCAAAATGTTGAAGCAATGGTCTAGAGAAATATTTGGTTATTATATTGGTTAGAGTTCCTAAGTTCTTCAAAGTTGTCTTTCTTTACAGGGTTGTTGTCCTTGTGTGTATTGTTTTCCTATTTTGCTCACTTGAGTCTGTGCCAGTTCATATTACCCAGAATTCTTCCAGTCATCTTTTTTGTCATTTCTTACAAATGAAATAATTACATTCATATGCCGCAGTTTGTTCAGTTATTTCCCAGTTAATGAATACCCTATTAGATTCTAGTTCTTGGTTTTTCTTCTTTTCCCCTTTTACTCACCTCTTTAGGATCAAGGAGTTTATCTTGCTTGCAATCACCATCTCCCCAGTATTATCCTCCCTCTTAATCCCCCACCCACCCTTACTTATTTTCCTGTTGAGTTTGATGTATTTCTACACCAAACGTGTGTTGAACTCTTTTTTCAATTTCAGATGTGTGATATTCATTCTAATTCCACCCCTTCTCCTATATTTGTACATTCTTCTAACAAATCCCAGTTATGAGAAATAGCAAATTCCACTCCTTTCTATTCTTCCTTGTCTTTCTTCTCTTAAAATCCTTAGTACAGAACCAGTCTACCCCAGGTCCTCTGTTTTGTTATTTAATTCTCTCCATACCCTTTGAAGACTTTTAGGTTTTGGAGGAACACTTGTTTCTTTTTCTCCTATTAAAATGTTACCAGATACAACATTACATGGTATTTTTACAGTTGGTCAACTAAAGTTACCTTTTTTAGGTATCTCTTGACTCTAGTGTTTGCATTTTAAAAGTTTATGCTCAGGGACGGCTAGGTGGCGCATTGAGTAAAGCGGCGGCCCTGGAGTCAGGAGTACCCGAGTTCGGTTCTGGCCTGAGACAGTTAACACCCACACAAAAATACTAGCTGTGTAACCTTGGGCAAGTTACTTAACCCCAATTGCCCTCCAAAAGGCAAAAAAACAAAAAAGTTTATTCTCAGCATTTCATCAAAAATGTTTGAAAATCCTCTTGTCTAACAGTTCTCAAAATGTGGTCTGAGGAACCCTGATAGTACTCAAGACCCTCACAATGGGTCTGTGAAGTCAAAACTATTTATAATAATGCTAAGACATTTTAATTTCTAATATGGCAAATATTGAAAGATAAATCATTCATAAACAAAAACTCTTAGGGGGAAGGGGTAGCTGTCCTTAATAATTCTTAAAAGTGTAAAAGGGTCCTAAGATCAGAAAGGTTTTAAATATCTAATCTGTTAATGGTCCATTTCTCCCCATAGTATTATACTAGGCTTTGCAGTATAGTTTATTCTTGGTTGTAAACCTATATGTTATGCCTTTTGGAGTACTGAATTCCAAAATCTCCTCTCATTTTAAGTAGAGCTCCAGACTGAGCCTCTTGTATTGGTCACTACCATGTCTATACTGGTTACTACTCCTTGGGGGCCCCTGTTGTGAGTTTGTAACCATCTACCCTGGGGCTTTCCCAGGGAGAGCCCTGCAGGTTACAAGTGAGTCTGACCCTTCTCTGGACATGCTGAGAGGCTAGAGCAGGTTTGCCTGTGTTATCACAGGCTTTCCTGTTCCTGTTCCTGTTGCACATGGACTACTGGCTAACTTTTTGTGCAGTTCTGGAGTAGAAGAATTTGCATATTGTAGTTTCTCATTAGATTTCTTGATGATTATTTGATCTAGGGTGAATTTCAGGCTTTTGCTAGAGCAGGTGAACTGAGCATCTTGTCTCCATTCAGATAGGCATGTGGGCCAAAAGTAAGTGACTGATTTTCAGTGTGAAGACTTGAGTCTCACATCATTCCCATGTATGTTACAAATAGTAAATTATTAATTTCTTTGTGTCATATTAGTTTTTCTCATGAACTAAGACATATGAATACCTCTAGGAGTTTAGCATTAAATGAATCAATGTTTAAGTATGCGTTTCTGGTCATTGAGTATGAACTGTATAATTAGCTTAAGGAGAGCTGATTTTAGCTGTCCACTTTAAATGTCTAAAAATTTTATCAATAGCAATAGTATTCTCATTTGTTAATATATTAGCTACATATGTAAAATGTCATATTGACAGAAGATCCAAGTTTAAGACAAGTTTAAGAGAATGTAGCAAAATAAGGTGCCCAGTTTAAGGTATATAGGGAACCTGGGAACAAAAATCTAACAAAAAAAGTTTGCTCTAGGCTTTAAAAACTAACAACTTTGGTACTCATGAGATATGTCAGTCTTAGTTTTAACACTAAGTAGTCAAGGCCTAGGTTTTGGTATCAGTAGAAAGTTAACACCCTAGAAGTGGTCTTGTTATTTTTCTCCTATTTCCTTTCACAGTTCTGTACTTTAAGGTGATTTCTTATTGACTTATAAGAATATGTCATTAACTAGTCGTGTGACCTTGAGCAAGTGACTCCAAAAAGCCAAAACCCCCCCCACAAATATGTCAATTTCTAAACCCCTTGGATGTGTTCCTTTAGGAGTTTTAGAAGCTTTGTCATTTACCCTTAAGAATGGATGGTCCTGGGTGGCCAGGTAGCACAGTGAGTAAGAGCACCGGCTCCAGTGTCGGGATGACCTGGTTATTGAATCTGGGCTCAGACACTTAGCACCCACCCAGAAACACCTGGCCGTGTAACCTTGAGCAAGTTACTTAACCCCGATTGCTTTAAAAAAAAAAAAAAAGAATGGATGGCCCATGTCTTGTTTCATGTCAAATAATCTTTATCCTTTTTTGTTTACACTTTTAATTTGTATGACTCGAAACATAATTTCAAGGCATAGGATTAGCCAGCCAAACACATTGGTCAGATTAGACTAATCTTTGTTTTGTATGCCTGTTTTCCCCCTGAAGTTTAGCTACCCTTTTGGCTTTACTTAAGAGGAAGAGTTTAGTCATTTCTTAAGTGCAGGAAAGGGTTGAAAATGAAATAGGTTTTTTTTTGTTTGTTTCTCCCTTGAGGTAGACAGTTTCCACTGTGGGCAGTAGTAGTGAGTTCTTGCATATACAATACACTAATAAGTTTTTCCTTGAACCTAAAGTAGTTTTTATTTCAGACTGTTGAGTATTCTTGGGGTGGGGTTAAATGCGCCATTATCATCAAAGCCCTAAACCTTTAGAACAAAAGCATGTCTTTCAAAAAAAAAAAAAACAACCAACCGGTGCCTCCGTTACCACTGCAACCTGAAACTAAGGTGTTGGAAACCACATAGAACCTTATAACACCATGCCATAGACACATTTCCAAAGGACCTGACAAGTTTAGTGGTATACTAGTTAAACTGTGAATTGATCTGATTAAATGATGTCTTTTAAATGCTCTTTTTTCCTCCTTTTCCTCCTCTCATTTACTGTTCAAAGAAGTCCTTATTGATTGCTCAAAAGTTGAGCAATTTCCATCTTTGTGCTCTATGTTGCACCTTTTAGAGCAAAGAATGCCATGCTCTTTACTTTGGGATTTCTTCAGTATTGTTCTATAAGTAGGTTTCTGTTGAGAAAAGTGAATGTTCTTTTTCTGAACCCCTTCCCCATATATTTTTCTGAGTGCAATGTGCTTTTAACTCCATTTAACCTGAAAAGCTTATATAGCACTCCCTCTGAAGTACTCCCCTTAGGACAACTTCTACTTCAAGGTTCAAGAAGTATAGGAACTCCTAAAACTATAGCTTTTGAGCTCCCATCACTGAGCTTTCCATTAACTATAGACCAGTACATCAGGTTAGTACTGTTGACTTCTAGAAAAGGTTTGGTTAAAGGAGACAGACAAATAGTAATATAAAATTACAACATTTATTTGTTATTCCTTTAAGGCTAGCGGTACTACTTGTACAAGGAGTTAGGAGATCTACTTAATCTTAACTGAAGAACTGAGGAATCATAAGACTTTTTATACACTTTAGAACCATCCCAGCTCAGGATGACCATGCCACAAAACTTTATGACTTTTCAATTGCTACAGAAAGAAGTTCCTTGGTTGTAAATGCAAATTGACAACAGAGTAGAGTCTGTTTACATTTTATGGTCTCAGGATGTCTGTTTTTCTCCCAAGATAAGGGGGATCTCACCTCTAGCTTATCTGGTTTCTGGTGTCTTGCTGACACAGAAGGCAAGAGAAAGCAGTTTGTTTGATTAATTCAGACTTTGGCCAAAATATGATATTTAATGATTATCAGTACTTACTAAGACAGCTTAATAAAACAATCCTTCATTAAACCTGAGATCTCTTATAAATACATAGTATGTCAGAGACAGTGGTAGTGAGATACACATCTAGAGAAAGTATATGCCAAAGCATCTCCCAGCTGTGGAGCTGTAGGGCCTGGAATTCCTTTCTTTGGGAAGACTTCACTGTAGCTCAACACTTAAGTGCTTTTCTGCTGCCAGGAGCCATAAAGCTTCTCTCTCTCTCTTTTTTTTTGGTCTTTTTGGAGGGGGGAAGGCAGGGCAATTGGGGTGAAGTGACTTGCCCAAGGTCATACAGCTAGTGGTAAGTGTCAGAGGTCAGATTTGAACTCAGGTTCTCCTGACTCCAGGGCTGTTGCTGTATTCACTGTACCACCTAGCTGTCATGTGACTCCAGCTTCTTGATAGGGTTGATAGGGTATCTCCTTTTGGACAAATAGCTTTACTATTAGAGTTTACAGCTGAAGGGGGAGGAGAACAGAGAGGAATTCTCTTCCCCCTTCTCCTCCAGGTAGATTCCCCCAAACTTCTTGCCTTGCTTTTTTTATATTTATGTCCAAGGGACATGACTGATAATGCTAGTCACTCATTAGATGGTTCTTGTATGGTGTCATTTGCCTTCATCCAATAACCAAGACTATATTTTTCTCAAGCTGATTAAGGAACTTCTCCTCTGGTTGTGACTGTGGGGTAGCTCCTTGAGATCTCTTTTACATTAGAAATGAGGAAAGCATAGGGGCGGCCAGGTGGCTCAGCGAGTAAAAGCACTGGCTCCAGTGTTGGGATGAGATGACCTGGATCAAATCCGGGCTCAGATACTCAGCACCACACCCAGAAATAACTGGCCGTGTAACCTTGAGCAAGTTACTTAACCCCGATTGCTTTAAAAAAAAAAAAAGAAATGAGGAAAGCAAACCTGCATCTCCTGGTTGGCAGCCCTGAACCTTGCCAGCCCCCTAGAGAGGGGCTAGCCAGCTCTTACACAAATATTGTGCCTTTCATCAATCACTAGAGATGGGTAATATTGACGTTAACCTTGCAATCAAAATATTATCTTTTTAAGATAAATGGCTTCCAAAGACTTTCTTATGATAAAACCCAAGCTACTTCTTACATTGTTTGTTTCTTTTTGTTTTGTAATATATGTTTTGTAATACTTAGACACTCAGTCTAAGTATTCCTCCCGTTCTCATTGCCTGATAACAGACACAGAACTCAGTGATTTTATTGATTATATTGGAGTCAGGTAAGACTTATATTGCCCAGACCCTGGGCCTCACACTTGCTTTGTTTTTCTTTGGAGCTTTACTGGAAACTAAAAGCTGTTGCACACTCTTCAGAAGCAGGAGGGGAAGTTGGCAAGAGCTCACTGCTTTCTGTTTGGTCTCTCCGAGGCAGCTGACCTTTGGGAAGGAAATCGCTGCTCTTTGCTTCTTCCTGTAATAGTTCAGACTGTGAAAGGACATACATAGTACTATTCTATCATGGCCTAGGCTGGCATCTTGGGGCATAAGTCTTTAGTTAGGAGATGGGAGCCTTTCAGTGCTTCTTTCCTCTGTTCTCAGGAACATGCTCTTAAGTTGACAGGATCTTGTAAGGATTCTAAGTAAGGATCTGGTAAAGAAAAAGCAAGAGAAAATCTGCTGCCTAAGAATGTTATCATAGCAAATGCAATTAATTACATTTATCAAATGGCACCAGTGCTTTGCTCTGTTCCCTAAATTAATTTGCTCATAAACTTATGTTTATTCTTCCTAATGTAAAAACATTTCTTGAACCTAAATTTTTTTTTTTGCCTTTTTTGGAGGGCAGTTGCGGTTAAGTGACTTGCCCAAGGTCACATGGTAATCCTAAATATTTTTTTCTTGAGTTTTTCTCACTTTCTTAAATCTAAATACTTTTTAAAAAGTTTTTTCTCCTCCCAAAGCCCTAAGACAATAATGTCCATTTTAAAGATTGTGAGCCTTATTTAACTTGTCCTTTTTTTTCTAATAGAGTTAGCCCCCTTGACATATTACTTACCCATGACACCCTTTTACCCCATTAGATCTTCACTTAAATATAAGTGGAGAGATACACCTTGCACAAGTGTGATCTTTTATGAACAATAGTACTCTTTAGTTAACTTGACAAAGGAACCAGTTACAGAAATATTTCTCTCTTAAAGGACAAAAATAAAAATTTTCTTTCCATTTATTACAAGAAATGTTTACATTCACAAATATGTATAAGTAGACATCTGTAAAGTACTGCAGTAGATAGACTATCAGGCCTAAAGCTAGGAAGATTCATTTTCCTGAGTTAAAATCTGTGTTTAGATACTAGCTGTGTGACCCTCTGCAAGTCACTTAACCCTGTTTGCTTCAGTTTCCTTATCTGTAAAATGAGCTGGAGAAGGAAATAGCAAACCATTCCAGTATCTTTGCCAAGAAAACCCCAAATGGGGTCATGAAGAGTTGGACACTACTGAAAAACAATAACAGCTATATAGAACTATGACAACTATAGAAAATGACAGAGTAGAACAGTAACTAACAGTAACATTGAGTTAGATGGCACATCTCTGTGTAGGGAGCATTCTGCCAAGTCCTCTGTTCTTTTATGTTTGATAGTTAGCCCTATTTACTCTCCTAGCCTCTCACGGTCTCATTGTTAGGTGTATGTAAGGGGAGTGTTCCACATCCTTCAATCCCATTTAATGTAACTTAGAAAAGATGCTCTATACTCAGATACCTTTTTCAGGTAAGAATGCATCTTTGAGTTATAGTATCAGTCAAACATAGGTATAAGCTTGGTTCTGAAGAAGTCCTTAATTTGGGAGGAAAAAAGTGTTTTGAGCCATTGGATGGTATCAGATGATGACACTGAGGAAATATATTGGGATTTGTTAAAAGAATTAGACATATTTCTGGGCTGATGTATATCAAAGAAAGTATTCTGAGGGAAACATTTCTCTGCTATTAGGAGGTAGATTCTTTGCACTTACCATGCTGTACCATAGGACACCAAGAGGGTGTGGAGATTTGGCCCCCAGCAGAAATATTACATTCCCACCTCCCATTCTCTGCAGTTGAGCAGATGGTATACCTTGTGAACTTTGAAAGATAGGAAAATAGGAAGTTCCCTGTCCTCACCAATGTCCACCAAAGATGGTAGCAGTGTCTCTTAGCAACTATGGTTGATAACAGAGTATGTGTTGGGAGTCACTGAGGACAGATTAGGTGGGCCAAGAGAAGGTAACTTCAGGACTCTACAAAGGCAGTGACCCAGGGAGGCCACTAGCAACCCACAGTTAAGGAGAACTCCATGAAAGGAAAAAAAGACTGCCAGTAATTAGGAGCTGTAACTCTACCCTTTGATCATGTGAGCTTTCTTAAGTTTGAGCCCACTCTCCCCAGGGACTTTGTGTATATAAAGGGAGGCTATGCCCACAATTTGGGCGGACATTTCTGTAACAACTATCCTGTTATGCCACCTTAGTAAATGCTCCTTTCTAAAAGCTAAATTAAGTTTGGGTAGCTGATAATCAGTGAGATCATATCTGATGATATGAATACAGTCTTCTGGTGCTTATAGGAGCTGGAAAAAGTAACTCTGGAGGAGGTTCTACATTTATATATACGTGTGTGTGTGTGTGTGTGTGTGTGTGTGTGATTCTTGGGTTTGGTGTTTTGAGCTTAGAATAAATTAAAAGATACTCTGAGTATGATGATTCTCATATTTTTATGATTAGTATTTTACCTGATCTCTCTCAGCAAGGTGGCAGCACAGTACTCTTGTGGTCATGTGGTCTGAAATATTCATACCTTCTTGCTCCTGAATGTATTTAAATTGCTAGAAGCCATTTGGAAACCATTGGAACCACATCAGTGTCCTGGTTTTAGGGTTAAAATCTTGTCCCCAAATAGATTGATATCATTTAAAATTGAAGAATATGAGATATCTAGCATATTCTCTAAGAACTGAGTGGGTTGGGAATAAAAATCTAGCCCTTTTTGTAATGGAGTCAAAACCTAAGGTTCCATAAAGTTCATCTCATGTTATTCTAGACTTTAAACAAGCCTAGTCCGTGTGTGTGTGTGTGTGTGTGTGTGTGTCTGTCTGTCTGTTTGTCTGTCAGTCTGTCTTCTATAGCTGTCAAAAATCTTTTAGTTATCTTAATTCCACATGAAGATAGCAAAAACTCTGTAAATTGATCTCTCTACTCAGTCATTCAGGTCCAAATGGAGATGAAAAATTAATCTGGGCTTGTAATACAGTACTTCTTGCTTTTAAATAGTAAGTGTCTCAAATCCCATTTTTCTTTTGTCGTCCAAGACTCCTTAAGAAAGAAGCATCATTCACCCATTTTGTAGAACAATTTGGAACTATGCCCAAAGGGCTATAAAACCATGCATGTAGGTCTGTATCCCAAAAGAGATAGAAAACAAACCAAAAAAAGGACCTATATGTACAAAAATATTTTTATAGCAGCTCTTTTTCTAGGGGTAAAGAATTAGAAATTGAGGGGATCCCCATCAATTGGGGAATGTTTGAACAAGTTGTGATATGTGATTATGATGGACTACTATTGTACTTTAAGAAATGATGGGCAGGATACTCTAAGAAAAACCTGGAAAGACTTGCATGGGTTGATGCAAAGTGAAGTACACTGCGTACAAAGTAACAGAAATATTGTAAGATGATCAGCTGTGAATGACTTCGCTATTCTCACAATACAGTGATCCAAAGTAACTCTGAAGGATTTATGAAAAATGCTATATACATCCCCAGAGAAAGAATTGATGGTATCTGAATACAGGTTGAACTGAAGCATACTTTTTTTTAAACTTTAATTATTTTTCTTGACTATTTTTTGGTCTCTGTTTTCTTTCACAACATGACTATTATGGATATGTTTTGCATGACTACACGTGTATAACCTATATAGAATTGCTTGCCTTCTCAATGCGGGGAGGGAAGGAGGAAGGGAGAGAATTTAGAACTCAGGGTTTTAAAAACAAATGTTAAAAATTGTTTTTACATTTAACTGGGGAAAAAATAAAATACTAAATAAAAAAGAAGAAAGAAGCATTATTAGTTCAAACTCTGCTAATTCAGAACTTTCAGTTTTTCACTCTGGACTAAAAAATTATCTTTATCTTGGGAGAAAGTTATACTAAATAAAATTGTGTAAATAATATTTGAGTTCAAAATAATTTCAAAGGATTTAGATACAATAATGAAACATGAAGGATTGACAAATTATTCTTAGTTATAATCTCCACTTGAAGCCACATAATTAGTTTGTTACTATTTATTTGAAATCTTCCAATTAATTGTGAATGTAATTAATTTATTCCTCTAATGTGAACCACTGGTTAGAACTTGACTTATTTTTAAAAATTATGTGTAATTCAGAATTTTCACTTGCATCCCTCTCCTTTTCTAACTTAATCTACAGTATAAAGGCCATAAATTAGTTGTTAAGTCATTTTTCAGCCATGTCTGGCTCTTCATTGACCCCATTTAGGATTTTCTTGGCAAAGATACCAGGGTGGTTTGCCATTTCTTTCTTCAGCTCATTTTAGAGATGAGGAAACTGAAGCAAATGGCGTTGAGTGACTTACTAAGGGTCACACAACTATTAAGTGTCTAGTATTGTCAGATTTGAATTTGGGAAGAGGAGGGTTTCTGACTTCAGGCTGGGCCCTCTATCCATTGCGCCCCCTACTTCTCCTATAGGATAATAGCACACTCTAAATACTATAATTTGGATAGAAACATAAATTTCTGTCTTTTTAATATTGAGTTCTTTATGTATTTCAGGATAGTTGACTTCTGTGATATAGAAGTACTGATTGCTCATATTCATCTAGTTAATATCTGTCTCTGCGCTCTGACTTAGGTACAGGCTTCAAAGCAGATTTTGCTCAGCCAAAATGTAATACTGTGGTTCTCAGTGGCAAAGGCAAAGTTCGTGGAAACATGTGAACCACCTTGTTAATCAGTTTTATCTATTTTTGCTTTTACTAGAGAGTTTGGGGAGGAGATTAACCTTCCTCTAAGTAGCTCCCAAAAATTATAGCAGATGTAATGACTGAAGAAACTTTGTCAGAACAATAACAAAAAGAAAAAAAAACCATCACAAACTCTGTGTATGAGCCAGTTTCTAAGATGGTTTAATCTTGAATGACAGTGTAAAATGGGTACAGATACAAATGTCCACTTGAAATTTTGAAGCTAACAAAGGATTCTGAGAAAGTTTCAATCTTCTAGAAAGTGGTATAAGACTATGTGGAAGCCTAAAATTATATTTAGCTCTTTTTCCCATAATGAAGATGCTCATTATTTGTGAGCTACTGCAAATGTTTTCAACCCATTGCAAAATGATATTGATGTAGCTTCTTCAGAAATGGGTTGTTCCATTTACTTACTGCATTTAGGGACCTAAAGCAGTATATGTATTCATACTTCAGGACATAGTTATGAAGAGTCTGGCTCGTGTTGTCAGCATCCTTCTAGTAGCAGCAAAAAACCTAATAAATCCAGATGCTGATACACTCCCAGGGACAATTTCACAATGAGAAATAGACCTTTGTACTCTCATTATTTCTGAGGTACTTTATAGTTGACTAAGCATCTTTTGTTCAAGTGGAATTTTTATTGGGCGGTGTGGGGTTTTTTTTGCCTTTTTTTTTTTGGAGGGGGGATGATAGGGCAGTTGGGGTTAAGTGACTTGCTCTCAAGGTCACACAGCTAGTTTTGTGTTAAGTGTCTGAGGCTAGATTTGAACTCAGGTCCTCCTGACTCCAGGGTTGGTACTCTGTTAACTGTGCCACCTAACCACCCCCAAGTGGAATTTTTTAAAAAGTAATTATCCACTAGTGACATAGACTTGATTTTTATGTTGTGCAAATTGATCTTTACTTTTTTACATCTTAAAGTATATATCTTATATATGTGTATGTATGTATGTAAAGTATATGTGTGTGTGTTGTCTCCCTTTAGAAAGTAAGCTCTGTGAGAGTAGTAGTTGGGTCATTCATTTTGTTTTTATCCCCAATGTCTAGTCTTGGCATATATAGTGCTTTATATATTCTTGTTGATTGACTGTGACTTACAGATTTTTGAGTGATTGGTTTCCCAGAATATAATTACCTCAGTATTACCTCTGAATTTTTTTTCCTTGTTCTCTTGTTTGTAAGCCAATACTTTTATTCTTCCTCCTACTCTTACTTTTCATTTAATAGTCTAATATCTTCTAGGGTATTGCCTTTTTGACAGCTTATATTCTGGTGTTTTTAGAAATATTGTTACAAAAGAAAGGTGGCTCTAGTACTTACCCATTTGTTGACATGATACTTTTAATCTAACATTTTAAGTATTATTAGGCCAATTTTCATACAAATAGTAAATTTATCTTTTATTACTGTTGAATACACAACACAATATTCATGTCACTCAAAGTCCTTACTACTAAGTAACTAGAACCACAGTTGCTTTCCTCAGTAAGACAATTAAAAACATCCTCTGCCTTCTGTCCTTGAACAAAAACTAAGCTAATGTCTCTAGTAGTCATGACTCCATGTTTCTTCACTGAGATTTTTTCAAATTTGAACCAGTAATAAAGTTTCTTTCTCGTCCATGAACTGTCTACCAAATAATCCTTAGCATCATGTATTCCTATAACTGGTCAACTTCTTGACTTTAATTTTGTCACTATATTTATTAGTGAAGTTTGTCTTTAAGTTTTTGATAAATCACGTAAGATTGAAATTTTTAAAAATCGAGACCTGATTCTCTTTAACTGGTTGTCAGATAAAGCTGTCTTCGAAAAAAAATAGAAAAACTACCATCAGTGAATTTTTTTCACCATCCTGATTGCATATGACTCCTGAATAAAAGGCTCCTGTAGTATCCTTCTGGTCAAGGGGGCTTGTTCGCTTCCAAAATTTGTAGCTGGTTGAATGATTATATCCAAAGAATATAGCTTTAACCCATTTCAATTCAGCAAGCCCCCCCCCCTTTGTTTTTCAATACCTAGTATGTTCCAGGCAGTATGCTAGGCACTAGAGTCAAAAACATAGTCCTCAACATCCACACAGAAGAAAGTCCCTAATGACAAGCAATAGGATTTTGTTGTGGGCATTATTTTTATCAAGAACTTGATTGAAGACACAGAAGGCATGTTCATCCAATTTGATGTGTACTTGGGCATAGTAATAATAGTTCATGTTTATAGGCACTTCATTTTAAAAATACTTTCCTCCCTAGATATCCACATCCAGAGAAAACTACAGAGTCTGAATGCAGATTGAAGCGAACTACTTGCTCTCTTTCTTTTTCTTGTTTTGGTTTGTTTCCTCTTTCCCGTTGTTCATTCCATTGGTTATACTCCTTCTTTACAACCTGACTAATGTTTAATGTGAAGGTATTTGTAGATCCTATATTTGATTGCATGCTCCCATGGGGGGCGGGGAGGGGGGGAGGGAGAGGAATGGGGAGAAAATTTGAAACTCAAGGGATTGTGGAACTGAATGTTGTAAACTAAAAGTAAATAAATAAATAAATTTAAGAAAAAATTTACTTTCCTACTAGTGACCCAAATTGACAGCTAGGTGGTGCAGTGGATAGAACTCCAGTCCAGGAGTCAGGAGGACTGGAGTTCAAATTTAACCTTAGACTCTTACTAGCTGTGTGACCCTAGGCAAGTCATTTAACCGTTTGCTTCAGTTCCCTCATCTGTAAAATGAGCTGTAGAAGGAAATGGCAAAATACTGTATCTCTTCTAATAAAATCCCAAATGGAGTCACAGAGAGTTGGACTCAACTGAAATGACTCAACAGCAATGACCCTATAAAGTACATTGTAAAAATGAAGCTAACAGATCCTCATTTTACAGATGAGAAAGCTGAAGTTCAGAGGGCTATAGTCAGCCACACAACCAGTAAGTGATAAAGCTAATATTTGAACCCAAGTTTTCCGACTCCAGATTTCTTTGTACTGCCCCTTAGGTCACTAAGGACCCTGGAAAAGAGCATCAAAAGAAGCTAAAGCTGTCTCAAGATTCATACATAAATGCATGGTGTCTAGAACAAGGGCAGTAGTAATCCCACTAGTCCATCCTTATTTGGTTGTAATATTGTGTTCTTCACTTCATCTCTAGATACATTTTAAAATTGAAATGGACAAACTGGAATCCTTTCAGGGGACAGCCTATGCCACACATGAGAGGTGCTTATTAAATGCTTGTTGATTGTCTTGGAACCCTGTTACATGAATAATGTTAAAGGAACTGGCAGTATTTTGCTTATAGAAGACTTAGTAGGAACTAATTGTTTTTATAATAATCATAGATCTGGAAGGAAACTTAAGCATCTACTCTAACCCTCTTATTTTACATAGGAAGTAACTGAGACACAAAATTAATGATTTACTCAGGGTCATACAGCTAGTTAATAGTAGTGCCAAGACTAGAATCCCAGGTCTCCTGACTTTGAGTTCAATGAGTTTTCTACTCTGCAATAGTGATTTGAAGATAGGTTGTACTATCCTTGATTCCCTTTGTTGTATTAAGTCTGCTTTTTCCTTACATTGCTGGGACCCAGGCCTCCACCTAATTTCCCATAGCTCTTTTCCTTACCTCTGCACAAGTATCTCTCCTTTCCCCACCCTTCTTGCTCCTCTTTATGGACTGTCTTGATTCCTTGTATTTGTATCCACTGGTCTACCATGTAATAAATCATTTTAAAATTTAAATTAAACCATTATTAAATCAAATAAAAATTTGCTTTCTCTACATAACTGTCAAGTCTGTATAGCACCAGAGAATAAAGTTAAATCAGTTGGCCAAAATTTACTAAGGGTAAGATTTTGGATTACTTTCTGATAACTATAGTGGCCCCCAAATGATATGTAGCCACCTTGTCAAGGTTATCAGTTTCTACTGGTAGAAGTGTTCAAATAGAAATTATTAGGGATAGTAAAATCTTCTCCAGTAGTAGCAGGAGAATTTAATGTCTGTCTATCTCAATTTTGGACAAATTTAACACAAAAATAAATAAAAGGGAAAATACAGAATTTAATAAATTGCTGGAGGAACTAAAGCTAAAAGACTTAAGGCATCTTCTAAATGGGACTGCCAAAGAATATATATATATATATTTCTCAATACTGATAGAACTTTTGTAGAAAGAGACCACGCATTAGGAAACAGATATTTCAAACAAATAAAAATGGTTAAATGAGTTAAAATCTGGCCTTAGACACAACACAAAAACTAGCTGTGTGACCTTGGGCAAGTCACTTAACCCCAATTACCCTGCCCTCCCCCTCCAAAAAAGAAAAAAGCTTATACAGTATCCTAGAAGGTGAGATGTTTTATCTTCATTTACAATTGAGAAGTCAGAGACTTATAGTACTATACAGACTCATATCTGGCTTCTCTTATGGAACCTTTACCTAGAGAAGTCTTTTTGCTAATAAAATGGATTTTTTAAAGTGGAATTGCCATTCTTTTCCAAGATCTGTTAAGAGTATATCAGAATCATATTGAAGGGTATGAGGAGAGGAAGAAAGCAAGTACTGTCTCTGTGGAATGGATATATGATAAGGTTGGAGGTTGGGGGAGGAGGGGGGGAAGAAGAAGAATAGCTAACATTTATATAGCATGTGCCTGTGTACCAGGCACTTATGCTAAGCACTTTACAATTCTTATCTCATGTGATCCTCACAACCACCCTGGGAGGTAGGTACTACTATTATTCCTATTTTACAGATGAGAAAACTAGGGCAAACAGAGGCTAAGTGACTTGCCCAGATTCATACAGCTAGTAGAGTGTTTGAGGCTGGATTTAAAGTCAGAACTTCCTCTCTCCAGGACGTAGGCTCTATCCACTGCTCCATCTAGCTACCTCTAAGGAAACTACAATCAGGGCCACATCTGTAAGTTCCTAAGTCTTTTGCAGAATTTTCACAAGGTCCCTATTCCAGAAACTGACCTGGTATTCCTAGAACTTAGCTTTATCTCAGGTACTTAGGTTCAAGGATTTGGGGACATCTAAAATGTTTTAAGTTGAATGATTGATTTTGGTAGAAATAAATCCTTGAATACATTTTTAAAATCTTCTAAGCCAGTATTGCTTTTCTTCTGCCATGCCCTATCCTCCAATTTTAAACAGAAACTAGTCTAGATTTTTAAGAATTCCTATGAACTTTTACATTGTCTGTGGCAGTAGCCATTGACCATCACACTGACCACAAGTCTCTGTCAAAAGAGGTTAATTTTAAGTGCTTAATAATGCTGATAATTTTGTGTGTTACTTGTTTGGATTGAGAGGGGGCAGTGAAGTTGGAATCCTAGGTGTAGAAACTCCCATCATAATTGTAGATATACAATATGGTTGTAACTTTGACAGTCTTAGAAGGTGACATGTGACATTGAGAGGGCAGTCAATTTTCCTGTGATCACATAGCTAGTATATGTGAGAGACAGGTTTTGAACCCAGATCTTTTTGACTCCACGGCCAGCCACCTACCCTTTATATCACTCTGCCTTACTGTGTGTATATGTGTGTATCATGATTCCTTTGACATCTTGATTAACAAGTCCTTAGGAACTTGTACTAGGGTCTTGTTATCTGTCTTATAGATGCCTTGAATTATTTGGGAAAACCATGATATTATACACCTGAAGAAGTATTACTGTCCTAAGTTCTTGGGAATTCTTAAGACTACTGAGAGGGTTGTTTAAGGGAGCTCAGACTCTTCTCCTTGGGCTAAAAGTAAGCATGTGAATCCATTTCCCAGTCTTATGCAGAAGCCACTGCGATGATTTACCAAAGATACAAACCACTTCCCTTGTCAGAACGTCATACATTGAAGATGAGTTTGCTTATAAGTAACCAGAAAAAAACTTGTATTTGGGACAAATGTACAGTTGTTGCTTATGCAGAGTATCGTGCTATGGTTTTGACGAATATTCTAGAGTAAAAGATTGGGATCCAGCTATTCAACTGCATTGGTATCGTTGCTTCTACCTAATCCTTCATTTGTCTCACTCATACTGTGAAGAGTTTTGAGTTCTGGAAGAGATAAATAACTTTTAGATTTGAGGTTTTGTCAGTACTGTTTAAAATGGACTTTCTTGCTGTGTAAGAATGATTTTTGCCATGTTATTTAGTCATTTTTTAATAAAGCTATGTTTTTCTAATAGTCATATGGACCTGTGATCTCACTGATTTTGTAGTTCCCTCCCGTGATAGAGATTGTAGCTTCTTTCTGCCTGTTAATCCTGGTCTATTCTTGTCCATAAGCAGTGCTAAGTTCACCACAGGGGACCAACGAAACACTGGAGGCTTTTCTAACTTTTTCACTTATTCCTGACACTGTAAGGTTGGGGGTTTTTTGTTGGTTTTTTAAAATAATAGCTTATGAAAAAATTTTCAATATTGCCATTTCATTCTGTATTTCTAATTAGTAAGCAGAGTAATTTATGGCTAAAGCAAGACTTGTTTGGCAACATTAAAAGATCTGATGATTCCAAATAAAGAAGCTATTGCAAAAATTACTGTAAAAATAAAGAAAAAAAGGTGATATGTGCAGAAGATGCATAATAGCTAATAAAATAATCAGACATACATGATCAAAAGCTATATAACCTTGACTGTTTATATTAGCACCCTAGTAATGATACACAGAGCAACTATTTGCTCTCATGTATGTCATTAAATATACCAACACAGTGATATGAATATAAATTTAAGAGTATTTCAGATAATACTTTATATAAGATGTTTTGGATTAGGGCTATTGTAAGAATAATAAATCTTGACTTAGAAATTATACATTCTACTACTTGACAAAATTAAGAACTAAGATAACAAATTAATGCATTTTAGTAGAATTATTACAAAACATAATTCTAGACATTTACTATGACTCCAGATGATTCTGTCCCAAATATTAGGACCATAGATTTAGAACTGTAAAAGAACCATCCAGTCCATTTTATGGATGAGGAAACTGAGGTCAAGGCTGGGTAGTGAATAGCTTGTTCATTGTCACACATGTAGTAAGTGTCAGAAGCAGGGTTTGAACCCAGGTCCTCTGTATCCAGAGCCCAGTGCTCTTTCCATCATAACAACATGCCTTTCAGATATAATTCATTATCATGCACTTGACTCATAGGACCTATATTGATACGATAAGTTTTTTTTATGCTATTGTTGTTCAGTCATTTTTCAGTACCATTTGGGAGATACTGGAGTTGTTCTCCATTTCCTTCTCCAGCTCATTTTACAGATGAGGGAACTGAGACAGAGTTAAGTGACTTTTCCAGGGTTACACAGCTAATAAGTCTGAGGCCAGATTTGAACTGAAGATGAATCTTCCTGATTCCAGGCTGGGCAGTCTATCCAATATGTCACCTACCTGCACCCACAATAGGTTTATTTGAGTTAGAAAAATGTTATGATGAGTAACAAATCATACTTTATTTAAATTGTACCACCAATTCAATAGGGAGCTGTTGAGTGGAAAAACAAATGACAGGTATATTATAGAAATTACTTTGTCAGGGATATGAAGGGCAAAAGAAGCTGGAAGAGACTGGACTTCTGTAGATATCCAGGAGTTATAGTAATCTTACTAAGAGGACTAAGAGAAAAGTTCCTTCAAGGAGGAAAAAAGGTGGTTGTCTAAAGGGACCATTGTAAATATACAGGAAATTCACCAACAGCTTAGATTTTTACCCTGAACTAGGTTAGTTAAATAGAGTACAATTATAAATGCATGGCCTATTCCAATAAGCAAAGTGTCCAGATTGCTAAATCTCAGAATGTGCTATGATTGGCCAGGAAAATTAAAGCTATTAAAAAGAGTCTTTTCAAGCTATATGGGAAAAGAGGAGCTACAAAGAAAGAATAGGACCATTGCTTGTGGTGGATGGGACAATGATAACCAACAATAAAGAGAAGTAGAGCCACTTAGCTTGTATTTTGATTGGCTTTGTTTTGTTTTGGTTTCCTATCAAGGAGATGGTCTTGAGATTGAAAAGGGCAAAACAAAAATGACTAATAGAGGAATTGATTCCTCTGCCAGGTAAGATGGGTAATAAGAGAGCCTCTAGCTACCTTGATGAGTTCAAGCCAGGTAACTCAAAGGAGTTACTCTTAACTATGGGTGCTGAAAGAACTGGCAGTGATCTTTGAAAGATTGTTAAAAACTAGAGATATTACAAGTTTGAAGAGGGGTAAATGTGCCAATTTTATTTCTTTCAAAATTTTAAATAACATTTTATTTTTTACCCAATTACATGTGAAGACATTTTTAACATTCATTTTTTTTTAAATTGAGTTCCAAATTTTCTCCCTCCCTCTCTCACATCAATTTTCAAAAAAGGACAGAGAATGGAACCTCCAAACTATTCCCCCAATGAACGTGACTTCAATTTCTGGGAAAATTGTAGAATATGTTATTAAGAAGATACTGAATAGCTAGAAAAGGAAGTAATGATCCCAAAGAGTCAGCATGGCTTCATCAAGAACAAGTTGTACCAAACTACCTTATTTCCTTTTTTGATGGGGTTACTAAACTGGTAGATCAGGAAGATGTTGTAGATATAGTTTACTTAGATTTTAACAATGCATTTGATAAACTGTCATACTATTATTGTAGAGAAGATGGAGAAGTATGGGTGAAATGATAGTACAATTAAGTGTACTATTATATACTTAAGTAGTATAATTTAAACTTGGCCCAAAGAATTGATGGTTTAATGTCAGCATATAAAGGGATCTCCATTGAATTTTCCCAAAGATCCATGCTTTTGCCCTACTCTTTTTTTTTTTTTTGGCATTTTGGTGGGCAATTGGGGTTGTGACTTGCCTAAGGTCACGTGGCTAGGTTTTTTTGGGTTAAGTGTCTGAGGCCAGATTTGAACCCAAGGTCCTTCTGACTCCAGGGCCGGTGCTGTATCCACAGTGTCACCTACCCACCCATTTTGCCCTACTGTCTTTAATCTTCTTATTAATGATTTGGATAAAGGCATATATGGGATACTTATCAAATTTGTAGATGACAAAGCTGTGAGGAATACTTAATATATTGGATGACAGAATCAGGATTTAAAAAGAATGTCATGTGCCAGCCCTGGAGTCAGGAGGACACGAGTTCAGTTCCAGCCTCAGACACTTAACACCCACACAAAAAAACTAGCCGTGTAACCTTGGGCAAGTTACTTAACCCCAATTGCCCTCCAAAAAGGAAAAAAAAAAAAAAGAATGTCATAGGCTAGATAGAAAAATTGACCAAATCAAATAATATAACATTTAGTAGGGATAAATGTAAAGTCTCATACTTGTGTTCAGAAACATTCCCAAGTACAAGACAGGTGAGTTATAGGCTACACAGCAGTTCATCTGAAAAAAGATTTGGAAATTTTAGTGGATTGCAAAGTGAATATATAAGCCATCAGTTTAATATGTATCCATGAAAGCTAATACAACCTTGAGCTTCATTGAGAGCTATAGTATCCAGAAAGGAGATGATAATCCTGCTATTCTTTGCCCTTGTCAGTCCACGTATGGAGTATTGTGTTCAGGTCTGGGTGCCACATTTTAGGAACATTAATAACCTGTAGATTATTTAGAAAAGGGCAACCAGGATAGTGATGGGGTTTGGGGTTCAAGTTCATTCTGTAAAAGATAAATTGAAGGGATTTGGGGCTTTTAGCCTAGAAGAGTAAAAAAAAAATAGGGAACATGTGATAGCTGTTTCAAAGTTTTTGAAGGGCTATTATTTGGAAGAGAGGTTAGTTAGATTTGTTCTCTTTGGGCCTAGAGGGCAGAACTAAGAATGGTTTGTGTTACAAAGAGGGCTTGAGGTAACAAATAAAGCTATCCAAAAGTGGATAGCCCCTGGAGATAATAGGTTTTCCTTCACTTGGGATCTTTAAGCAATTGAATAAACAGTTGGATTGGATGTGTTGTAGAGGGAATCTTATTTCAGGTATGGTTTGACTTGATGGTCTCTGAAGTCCCTTCCACCTCTAAAATTGTTATCCTTCATCATTTTCCAATGTGTTTTGAGCTTCCCAAATCCAAGATGTAAGTCCTCTTGATCCAAAACCATAACACTCATTAAAGTGTTTTCCTGACGTGTGGTTGAATAATAAACTGGGTTAAGTGCACCCCTTCTTTAGGATTCTCTCTCTCTCTGGTTTGGTTCTTTCTTATGCCAGCTAAAATATTGCACTTGTTCTATAGGTGATTTTATTGTGATCCCAATAAAAAAGCACCAAATAAAGTATACTGCTCAAATGTTGCTCTGCAACATTACACAACCCCAAAATAGACACTGGCATCAATCCTGCTTCTCACTCTTGGCTAACTGACCTGCCCCATAAATAGCTCAGTGTTATGTGATCGGATAACTACAACTTTGGAAAAGTAAAATTTGTTTCCTGACACATGGGTGTACTTTTTGTAGTATTGAAGAAATCTATACCACATACTCCAAATCTCAACTATAGCAAATCACTTTTCTTAGAGTCCCTGCTGTAGGGCTGTCGGAGGTCCTTTTTACTCTTTGATAACTAAACCCCCTTGGGTGGAGTCTAAAACAATAGACCTGCCATATATAAAATGCCATTCTATAGTAAATGGGGGTATAGTGAGATTCCATTTGAGGTTTTGTACAGGGAAGCAATTTGATGCTTTGCTCTCTGAGGTGTGGACTAATCCAATCTATAATGATTATTGGGAATGTAGTCTTTCTGGTGATGTTGAGATGGAGACTGTGACAACCTAGGCAAACAAAGGGCTTGTCCTAATTTTTTGGTAAAGCAGTACATTTTCTAAAATTGAAAAAGTCTTTTAAAAAAATTAGTATTTTTCCCAATTACATGTAAAAACAATTTTTGACATTCATTTTTTAAAATTTTGCAAGCAATTTGATAATAGGGTTATTATATAGTACTTATGCAATCAGGCAAAACATAAAATTGAAAACATCTTAAAGAATGATATTAATCTGTTCACTTTTGATCCATTATGTGTTTTCTTGATGTCCTCCCTGACTTTAATTGGAATGTCCTTATAGTGATAGTAGCTTTTAAAGTGTTGTAAAGTAACTGAGCATTGCTTTAGAAATGTCATGGCATTAGACTATGAAATTGAATCTTAGAGTGATTTCCCCAAATGTATGCTTTTTGAATGCAGAATCCCATATGTTACTTTTAGCAAGCTGTATGATTTTTTGTTAGACACTGGGCATTGGACATTTTCACCCTTCCTTTTCATGAGTTTGCTTTAAAGTAATTTTTTATTTACATTCACTAAAGTGAAAGGGATCCCAAACTCCTACCATTGTTTATTATTTCCCTTCATAATGTTGAATTGTCACTTTATTTTGGCAGCATTTGGGGGAGAAGTTAGTTGAGAGTAGCTATTAAGTAGTGGATATTAAAGATTGCTCTGTGCTCTATTCCTTTTGACCAATTCTAAGTTTTATAGAACAAATCCTTTTATTAAGGGAATTTGCTCAATGAAGTTTGGATTCAGTCAAAGGATTGCACTTGAGGACCTAGAGGGCCAAATGTGACCTCCAGGCTGTAGGTTCCCCACCCCTGCTCTATACTAATGATAAAAGTATCATTTTGTTCTTGGGATTTCCTAGACAACAGCTGCATCAATCTTGTCAGGCAGCTACTTTTATGACCACTTTAAGTGATATTAGTATCAAGTTCTGATAAAATCCACAGTTAATGTTGAAATATTTTAAAAACTGATCATTAGACCACTAGAAGGGGTTATAACTATAATTGCTTTAACATCTTCTCCTACAATGTTAAGTCTTTTAACAGTTCTTAAAAACAGCAACACAGTTTGGTTGTTTTTTTTTAGCAGGTTTTAACGATGGCTATGTGGATCCAAGCACAGCAGCTCCAGGGAGATGCCCTCCACCAGATGCAAGCATTATATGGCCAACACTTCCCAATTGAGGTGCGGCATTACTTATCCCAGTGGATTGAGAGCCAAGCTTGGTATGTAGGCTAGTTTTTTCTTATATTTTAATAACTTGGGGTACTTGGTGGCAATCTATAAATGTTGATCTTTGCTTAAGAAGAATAGTGGAAAGTTAATTTAGGCTTTAAAATTCTGTCTTTATGTAGAGACTGAGAGGGGGCAGGGGGTGGAGTTGGAGTCTTTGGGAATTTTTCTTCCAGGGTATCAGCTAAAAGAATTAGAAAATTATTTTTGTTCAGTCTTTTCAGTTGTGTTCTAACTCTCCATGAGCCCATTTGGTGTTTTCTTGGCAAAGATAGTGGAGTGGTTTTCTTCCAGCTTGTTTCACAAAGGAGGAACTGAGGCAGACAAGGTTAAGTGACTTGCCTAGGGTCACACCTAGTAAATACCTGAGGTAGGATTTGAACTCAGTTCCTCCTGACTCTAGGGCCGGTGTGCTTTCCTTTAACCTAGCTGCCTGTTAGACCATTATATGTGCATGTAACGTGAATATAAGTGAATATCCACCATCAAGATATGTTATAAACTCCCAAAGGGTACAGAACATGGTATGAGTGCTTGAGTCAGCATATTAAAAAAAAAAAATGTGGTCTTTGTCCTAATGGGATAGAAAAAATTGACAAACTTGTAACTAGCAGAAATTGCCACAAAATGTAACTTTCCCTCTTCTTGGTGATATCTTTGTCAAACAAAAACCTTGGCTGTCAGTGTCACTTTCCCTCTGGCCTAAAATTAGGTATTTCAGGCTTAAAAACAACAGTGAATTGTAATGTTCTTAGAGATTTTAAAGTACAATCCATTTTGGTTGCCATATTATGTGCTTCATGTGCTTCAGGCCTCTCCTGTTTTGACAGACCTGGAGAAGAACCATTCTCCTTGTTACTGTATACATAGGGTTCATTACACTTCAGTGATTATATCACAGGATGGATAGTAGTTACATGTTAGATTTCCATTTAGAAAAGTGACATTAGGTAGCGCAGTGAATAGAGCACCAGCCCTGGAGGCAGGAGGACCTGAGTTCAAATCCAACCTCAGACACACAACACTTACTAGCCGTGTGACCTTGGGCAAGTCACTTAACCCCAATTGCCCTGCCTTCCCACCTCCAAAAAGCAAAGAAAAAGAAAAAAGTGACATTGAATAACCCCAAAAAGGATGAGTTTTCTGTGCAGCTTTAAAATGCCTTAGGCATGAAATCACCTGTGAGTTTGTAAAATCTAAGCATGTTAAATGTACTTTGCTTACTGTCTCATGATTTTTTCACTTAGCTGCTATTTTAGGGGCAGGATGTTACTTTTTTTGGTGGGAGGTTATTGGAAAAAGGCAGAGAAACAATAGCAAGTTTCTATTCAAATTTTTAAAGCTTCACTAAACAGTTTTACCATATAATCTCTGTATTAAATGACTATTAAAATTGTTTTAGGTTCATAATAAAGCTTCAGTCTTACATTATATGAGTGATTATGTCAGCGTAAGGATTTTAATCGGAAAATCTTAGGTCAGGTCTAAACAGGAAAAGTAAAACTCTTCACATCAATAAAATAAGTCAGTAACTCGGTTTTGAATTGAGGCAAATTAGACTTCTCTGAGTTTTACTCAAATTCTAAATAAAAACAAAACCATCTCCAGAGTAAGAGAGCCTCAAGCAGGGAGATGCTGCCAAATTCAACATTAGTCATGTTAGGGTTGTTCTTGATATCTTTTGTTAATTTTTATTTAATGTATCTAATACAACTTTTTAAAGTTTGCCTTTCCTTCCTCTTTTTCCCCAGTGTTGGTTTTGGCATATTTGTTAAAGCAAACAACCAGATCTTTGGCTGTTTGTGCCTACATTAGAAAACAGATGCATTGGCTTCAGGGGATGGGGCAATGAAATATAGAACCTGTTTAGTACTAGGTCACTTGTTTGGATCCAGCCCAGGTCAGTTGTGACTGAAAATTATTTCATTCTGACAGCTGTTTGGTTCCTTCTGTGAAAGGAGTTAGCAATTTTAGTACTGTCTAGAAACAATTGTTCAGAGTTACCAAAATAAAAAAACAATCCCATTCCAAGATCCTGTGCTCTTCATTTTTTAAAGTAGCTCATTCATTCATTCAACGTTCATCTACTCTGTGCCAGGCACTGGGAATACAAAGACCAAAAAAAGGACTTTCTTCTATCAGATAACTTTCATTCCCTTTTTGGAGGTAACATCATGTACAAATATAAGCAAATAGACAAAATAATTTCTAGGGAGGAAGGGATCAGAGGTAGGCCTCCTGTAGGAAGTGATGTTTGAACTGAACCTCATTCTCCATTATGGAGTATTAACACTGCCGAGGTCTGTAACTTGTGCTATTAGTGATTATCTTTCAGAAATATTATGCGTATCTTCTTCCTAGATGGTTCGTTTCCAGTATTTAAAGGAAACAACACAGAGAAGTTGACTTGCTGTGTTTATGTTGCTGTTCCTTCCCTGTCTCTTCTTGAGACATGATGTCTGATCCCTGGTTCTCACAGAGAAATAAATCACTGTAAGGAGAGCGATGTGCAAGATTGCCTTGTAGCTGGTCCTTTGATTAGACTCTGGGAAAGTGATACATTCAATTGGAGGTATTGCTGTGTTTAGTCAGAATTGAGAGAACCACATTTTTGTCAAGGTTCCAGAACCCTTAATTGCCCATAAAGTAGATGGAAATGCTCCTTCTCCCTTCATTTCCAGGAGCAGATAGCATAAGCACCCCAGAGCAGACCTGGGGGAGAAAGAACAAGGGACAGTGCTTTGTAAAAGAAAAGAAACTAGACTATACAGTCCAGCCAAGGTAATCGGTGAATGAGGATTAGATGAATATAGGCATCTAGTTGATTTACATGGAGCAGGTTCCTGAAAATTTCTTAATTGAACACAAAGAGGCAGTTTGTTTATTTTTAAAGATATTTTACCATGAGTTGAGGTTGCGCTTTAAAATGTGCGTGTTGAGTGCATATATGTATACACGTATGTGTAATTTTTTTCCCCCCAGGGACTCAATAGATCTTGATAATCCACAGGAGAACATTAAAGCTACTCAGCTCCTGGAGGGTCTGATCCAGGAGCTACAGAAGAAGGCTGAGCACCAAGTTGGGGAAGATGGGTTTTTGCTGAAGATCAAGCTAGGGCATTATGCAACTCAGCTGCAGGTGGGTGTAAAATCTGGGTGCAGTTACTCCTTGCTCCCAAGGAAATCTGCTACTTCTTTTAGAGCTCTCATCCCCAAATTAGCTGTTTCTTTGTGGCATGTCTAAGAGATACCAATTGTAAATAGATTCTAGATTTGTTGATATTTACTCTTTTGAAAAAAAGATATATGTTTTTGTAGATTACTCTGTATCCTAGTTTGGCATCTACTAATCAGGATGTATATTTGATTATTAAGGTAGTTGCATTGTTAAAAAATGCTTCCATTGTGAGTTCTTTTCAGAACACAAGATCAGAGGTGTGAGGAGGCTTTTCATTAATAAAAACATAACCTTTCTCATAGGGTAAAATAGATCTCTATATCTTAGGCAAGTCCTACTTGGTATTTGGTGTTTGATTCTTTCAGAGCACTTATGACCGCTGCCCCATGGAGTTGGTCCGATGCATCCGGCACATATTATACAATGAACAGAGGCTGGTCCGAGAAGCTACCAATGTGAGTGTCCCAGGGAGCTCTGTAACAGCATCCTCTTTTGTCAGACTCTCTCTGCATATTGAGTGAATTTCTCCTATGCACAAAAGACTGTCCCAACAGCTATCAAGGGGATACCAAAGAAATGGCAAAGATGGTTCATGACCCCAAATAACTTGCCATCTGATAGGGGGCATAGAACACCCATATGTTAAATGATTTGATTTTATGATAAAGCATCACAAACAGGGGTAAATGAATACAGTTTAAAAAGAGTGAGAAATGCCGAGGCTTAAGTTTTGATGAGTCAGGTGATGGTTGAAGATGCTGGAAGAAGTGACTGATTCTTAGCCAGGCCTTTTGAAAACCATTTTAAATTTTTGTTGATATCTTTTGGCTTTGTATCACCTTCCTTTCGGAATATATGCTTCCCTCCACCTTCCCCTAAACTGTGGACCATCCCCTGGAGGAGAGGGGAGAAAGTCAGTCAGCAAGCATTTGTTAAACAGTTATTCTTTTCCAGGCACTGTGCTAAATGTTAGCGATACAAAGAAAGAAACATACCCCACAGTTCCTGCTCTCAAGGAGCTCATAATCTAACAGGAAAAGAAAAAAAGGCAGTTTAGCAAAACTAAGCAATACATAATTACACCTGAGAGTACAGAAAAATGTTATGTTCCCCTATCTCCCCCATTCCTTCCCTCATCACATACCTCCTCTGGGAGAAGCTGCTGTTGCTGGGCAGATTCCATGGAGTGGGGGGGTAAGAATTAGGCTTTCATTGTGAATTGTTCTCTGTGAGAGATGAGGATGATGCAGTTTTTGGAGATATTGAGGATTCCAAATCCTCTCCATCTGAGGGTCATATTAATTAGTAGTGGGCTGGAAGATAAACTGGTTGATACAGAGCAAAAGGTCTTGATGGAAACAGATCACTGGGTGTTGGTGCTATGGAAACCTGGCTGCATTAGCCTTGTTAAGTCAGTGGGTATGTGGGGAGAAGAGGAGCTGAAATCTCTTGGGGAGACTGTGCCATCTAGATGACTGGAACATTTTATTCCATAGCAAGGGAGAAAGAGCTGAGTGATTTAACCAGATGAGGGGGTCTGCCTGCACAGTCTAGAAGCAGTCCTCATTGTCAGTGAGAATCCCCAAGTGATCCTCTGGAATAGTCCCTCTCCTTATGCCATCTAGGGAGCCCATTGAGGATTTCTTTGGGGTAGGGGATAGGCCTGAAACAAACCAAGATTCCTTTTTCTTCACAGCTTGCCCTATGAGAGTCTCCTAGTCTTCCTCTAAGAAGGGGAAAGCCTTCCTTCCCTTGCTGTAGCCCAAATGGTAGCTGTCTTGTCTTTGTGGCTAAAGGCTTGGAGTCTGTGGAGTGTACCACAGAGGCCCATTGGCTGTGTCTGAGGTCTCAAGGCCCCTCTGACCATGTGACCCTGCTGTCTTTCCCCTTGTCTCCCTCTGTGTGCAGTGTAGTTCTCCAGCTGGGAACCTGGCTGATGCTATGTCCCAGAAACACCTGCAGATCAACCAGACATTTGAGGAGCTGCGACTGGTCACTCAGGACACAGAGAATGAGTTGAAGAAGCTGCAGCAGACTCAGGAATATTTTATCATCCAGTACCAGGAGAGCCTCAGAAACCAGGGTGAGGCCAGTGGGACTGGAGTTGAGGCTGGGATTGAAGGTGGGATCAGAAGCACCAAGAGAGCACAGGACTGGAAAGAAAAATGGGGCTCCTGGTTTGTGGCATTGGCCTTGGGCTGGAGCTGCCAGGGAACCCCACTGTGACCACAGCAGTGCTTTAAAAATGCCCGTCAACTCAGACCTCCCCCCCCCCCCCCCCCCCAACCAGAGTCTGCCCAACCAGGGATGGTGGGAATTGGTGAATTTGAGAATTTGTGGGAGGCCTCACTTCAGGAAGGCTTCAAGGAGGAAGTGTCTGGAGCAGTTCAGTGCTCCCAGCTGAACAGCCCTTTCTTTGAGTAGGGGATAGTGTCTGCCTTGTGCTCAGGATGCAGCAGCCTTCAGAGTAGAATTACCGGGCTAGGGCTCTCCATGGAAGAAACCAATTGTGGGGCTTCAGGAGCTCCCTCTCCTGGCCTTCCAGGAGCTGCTTCTCTTAGACTGGAGCCTGGCCTTGTCCTAGGGGAAGCCAGACAGCCATGCTGTCAGAAAGGCCAAGCTCAAGTGCCTGAGCTGGGAGCACAGTTGGAGGCAGCCTGAACATGAGCACCCTCTCTCCATGAGAGGCTATCCTGAGATCAGACAGCTTCCCCTCACTTTGCACATTCTGTGGGATCATGGCATTCTGGTGCCTGTCTTTTGACTCTTGCACACACACACACACACACACACACACACACACACACACACACACACA
>NW_027187335.1:12365755-12588169 GCF_028583685.1 Petaurus breviceps papuanus
ACACACACACACACACACACACACACACACACACACACACACACACATCCTCCCTCATCACATTTGTCATCTGGAAGAAGCTGCCATCCCTGGGCAGACGGGAGAATTTATGGAGGAGAAATTGGGCACAGATTGTCCACTGATGTATTTGAGAGATAAAGATGAGGCTGTTTCTAGATAGGTTGAAGACCTCATACCTCCATCATCTGGAGGCACCGATAGGACTGGCTGAACAAGGTGCTGGTTGGTGTTGGAGAGGAGACTGAAAATAGGAGGGGGTGGCTGAGAGGGGTATCTCCCCTGTTTTGGAGGGGAGGGTATCCCTCCCTGTGGGCCTTTTCTGCCTCCTGATCAGAAGGTGCCTGGGTCCCCAAAGCTTCCTGTGTGAAGGCTAAAGGGGGACATCCTTATCTGTTCCTTTCCCCCACAGCTCAGTTCTCCCAGCTGTCACAGTTAAGTCCCCAGGAACGCTTGACAAGGGAAACAGCACTTCAGCAGAAGCAGGTGTCCCTGGAGGCCTGGCTGCAGCGTGAGGCCCAGACTCTCCAGCAGTACCGAGTGGTAAACTCCTTCCTTTCCATTTTGTCCTGGGCAGAACTGATGATGGGTGAGGGGTTGTGGGTGTCCTCATGTGGGCAGCAATGTCCCGATCTCTTCTGGGGGAAGCTGAGCCAAAGAACCAGACAGCATGGCTACAGTGGATTCCTTTCTGTGTGGGGAATCTGGACCAAAACAAGTAAGCAAGCCATGTGAGAAAAGACCTTCCTTGTCATTTTCCTCTTTGTTAAATGCAGCAGAGACAGGCTATGTTCTGAGCCCTCCGAAGGACCTGGCCTTTGCCCCTTGGAGTCAGAACACCTGGGTTCTAATCCCAGCTCAGTCACTTACTGCTACTCCCTGTGGGGACTGGAGCTGGACCTCTCTGCACTTGTCTGTGCATTGGTCAAATGAGGGGGTTGGGTCAGGAGAACTGTAAGGTGCCTTCCAGCTCTGTGTCTCTGATCCAGTGATCTTGGCAGGAGCTGGCAGAGAAACACCAGAAGACCCTCCAGCTTCTCCGGAAGCAGCAAACTGTCATTCTGGATGATGAGCTGATCCAGTGGAAGAGAAGGCAGCAACTGGCCGGGAATGGAGGGCCTCCAGAAGGCAGCCTGGATGTCCTGCAGTCTTGGTATGTGAGGGAGGGAACTTGGGGCTGGATGGGGCTTTGAACACTAGGGCTTTTGGCCTTGGGGCTTTGGCCTCAGGGCTAGTCCTGGGAGCACAAGGCTCTGGAGCTTTCCTCTAGACTGAAGGGTTAGGGAAGGTGGCTGAAGCCAAGCACTGCCCCCATCCCCACCCCAGTCCTCCACTTTGAGTTTCCTTGTTCCCTTCCCATGGTTGGAGAGGAAGTCCCTATCCAGCATGGGCTATCTCTCCCTAGGCCAGTATTGGGCCAGCCTGTGTCCTGGACAGTTTAACCCATTCCCTTTGTGTTGCCCTGTGGGCCTCCACACCCAGGTGTGAGAAGTTGGCTGAGATCATCTGGCAGAACCGGCAGCAGATCAGGAGGGCTGAGCATCTTTGTCAGCAGTTACCCATTCCTGGACCAGTGGAGGAGATGCTGACTGAACTCAATGCCACCATCACAGATATCATCTCTGCCTTGGTGACCAGGTGACTGCTCCAAGCTTCCCTTAATCTTGAGCCAGCCCTAGCCTTGGAGAACAAGGGAAAGTTGTGGGGATCTCTGAGCTTGGGACCTCTGGCTCTCTGTCTTGTGCTGTTCTTTCTCTTGGACTCTTGCTCCTCAGGCTGCTTTGGACTGAGTTTGCCTGGTTCCCACTCCCAGCAGACAGTGTGCTGGAGAGAGACTGCTGTCTCTGCATCTGAGAGAACTCTCAAAGAACAGATGCCCCACCTTCCCTTGTTCCCACAGTCCAATGATCCCTAGCTCCTTTTGGCCTTCTAACTTAGGTCCCTTCCCCTCCCTGTCATCTTCTAGCTCTCAGTATCCTTCTTTGGGATAAGAGCAGGGTCACTCATCTTTTACAGCTACAGTCTTCTTAGAGGAGACCCACCCATCCCTAATATGTAAAGGTCCCAAGGCCATCCGTAGTCCACTTAGCTCATTGACCTCCAAACCATGAGAAGCATCTCTAGTGATTGCCTATCGGCTGCTTCAGACTGGGGGGCCAAACTTCCTCATGGGAAGGGATGATGTCATCTGGTGTCAGCAGCAGCCTGGATGTCTGGTTATTTCTCTTCCCTCCAGCACCTTCATCATTGAGAAGCAGCCCCCTCAGGTCCTGAAGACACAGACCAAGTTTGCAGCTACAGTGCGTCTCCTGGTGGGTGGGAAGTTGAATGTGCACATGAACCCTCCTCAAGTGAAGGCCACCATCATCAGTGAGCAGCAGGCCAAGTCTTTGCTGAAGAACGAGAACACTCGAAAGTAATGATGATGGATGCTTTCCCTTCCTTTCTGCTGCTTCCCCTGGGGGTCTTGGTCTTTAAAAGAAACAGGTCCCTCCTAGGGAGAGATCTGGATATTAATCATCCCCTCACTGACACCTTATTTCTCTTTTGTCCTCTGAATTAGAGAGAGGAAAGGGCATTTGTTAAGTTGCTGTTACTTTATTACCCCATTCTTTAGCCTTTTTTCTCCTTCTCTGTGTCATTGTTCTCTTAGAGCCAATCTCTGCTTCATCCTACTTTTCTGTCTCTTGACTGTCCACTAGAGTAAGATAAGTCTTTTCTCTACATTATCACTCCCCTAGCTTAATTTGCAAACTTGTGTTTTGACCCCTGAAGCTTGTGGGCCCTTGAGACTGGTTTATTAGGGGGATCTCTTGTTTGCAGTGATTACAGTGGTGAGATATTGAACAATTGCTGCGTGATGGAGTATCACCAGGCAACTGGCACCCTCAGCGCACACTTCCGGAATATGGTGAGGAGAGCAGGAAGGATGGCAGATGAAATTGGCCCATTTCAATGAAATCTTGGGCTGTATTGTCATCTCTTTTCTTCCTTTTGCAGTCCCTAAAACGCATTAAGAGGTCTGACCGTCGTGGTGCAGAGTCAGTAACAGAAGAGAAATTTACAATCCTGTTTGAGTCGCAATTCAGTGTTGGTGGCAATGAGCTGGTTTTTCAGGTCAAGGTAAAAAAATCTCCCCTCCAACAATGTGGACTTAATCACTTGTGAATACTGGGCAGTTGTCTTTTCCCCAGTACTTTGGTCACCTCCTTCCTTTTACTATTCAGGGATAGAATATGGTGAGATTATCTTGGCGATCTAATCCTTAGGTCATAAAGAAGATAGTAACGAGGCAAGCAATAAGATGCCACAAGTAGATTGAAGCAAAAACAAAAGATGTAGCATGAAATATTTCCCAGGCCATTATAGTGTGAATTTAAGTGCTTGTCGCAGACATTCTAGGTGCTTGTTATGTGATTCTTAGCTAAAGAATATTTCAAGTTTCTCCTTGTTGTCTGAAAACCTAGAGAAACTCTGTATTCTTTGGTGGCTTCCAAGTTGCATCCCATTTCAAAAATACCTGGAGCCCCTCATGTTTATGTCAGAGCTAGGTAGAATCCTGGAATAGTTCACATGCTGTTTTCAACGATCATGGCTTCCTAGAGTTAAGGTGAGCATTAGGGTGTTGAGATTTGTCAGTCAGAGAATGTAAGGGTTATGGATTCTGAGATGTTTTTGCTTGTGTCCTCTAGACCCTGTCCCTCCCTGTGGTGGTGATCGTTCATGGTAGCCAAGATAACAACGCTACAGCCACTGTTCTCTGGGACAATGCTTTCGCGGAACCTGTGAGTATTTTCTTCCAATGTGTCATTGTTTTAATGTAGTCACACTGATGCCTTGAATCTCTTTGAGGACATGGCCCCTGTTGCAGTTAGAGGCATGTAGTATTCTTTTTTAAAAAATATTTTATTTCATTAAGTATTTCCCAATTATGGAATGTAGTATTCTTGATAAAGCCTGAAACTAGAAGTTAGAGATGACTTTTGTGTTCCTTCTTTTAAAAAATATTTATTGCTATCATTTGCTTTGATATCACGTATATTTCTGAATATACTTCACTCCTCCCCATTCCAGAGAGCCATCCCCTATAATATAGAATAAAAAAGAAGGGGGAAATAACAGTTCAGCAAAACTAGCCAGCAGTAGGTTTAGTCTAATGTTATTTGTCATGTTCTGTACTCTTGAGTTCCTTCTAGTTCCTTTTATGCTGTAGGAGAGGGTGAGGCTTGCATGGCCCCTACAGGGTATTTTAGCTAAAAAAAAAATTACATCATGATTTCCTTCCTTTCTGAAAAAGAAGCTCATAGTGCTTGCTTTTTAGATTACCTCTAAGGTTCTTTCCAGTGGTAAAACATGATCTTCCGCTTCATTCCATAGTTGTTATTCAAGGAGCTTGTGGGCTGCTATTTGGAGCTGTAAACTGTTTGGAGTTTCATAAGGGAAAGTTCCATGTATTGTGTTTTCCAGCAGAAGTTGTTTCATAAAAGTACAGTCATCCTTGTTATAACTCCCTTAGCACTTATGCTGACTGGAGCCTAAGATGAAGGCTCTGCTTCTTCTGAGTGGAGATGTGAGAAGCATCACTTAGCATCCATGTCAGTGCTCTTTAAAATACAATTAACTTTCTTTTGCTGCTGTCAGAAAGACTCTGTGAAGCAATTTATTGAAATACTTAAAATGAACTCTCCTTTAAGAGTAAAAAAAATACTGTGCCCAGAAATGATCTTGTTCTGATGAGAAGACACTAGTTGTTTACTGTAACATCTCTGGACAGAATTACTAGGTTCTTCCTCACTGATTTTCCTGCTTACCACATGGCCTTCGATTCTCACATAATCTTGTCCAACCCATAACATTATTGGAAAAGTTTCTTTTCCAGTATATCAGTGAAAATAGACTAGACAAGGAAGAATCAGAAATAATTTAACTCAGTCACTCAGAGTTCAATAAACTGAAAAATATAAATTATCTAGTAGATAACTCCTTATTTGATAAGAACTATTAGGAAAACTAGAGAGAGATGTTGCAAAAATTAGGCTTATGTCAACATTTTACCCTAAATCCCACAATAAATTAAAAATGAATATGTGACTTGAATATTAAAGATCATACCATTGAAAAGATGACAGATAGGTCACATACCTTTCTTTTTTTCATTAACAAAAAGTTATTTTCTCTCCCTCCAACCTACTTCTTCCCCTCCCTTAAAAAAAGAAAAAGAAAAACCCATGTAACATATGTATAACCAAGCAAACAACGTCTTGCTTTGTCTTTATTTAAAAATATGTCTCACTCCACACCCTGAGTTCATCATCTCTTATTCAGGAGTGTTGTGTTTCATCATCAGTCCATTGGAATTGTGGCTGATCATTACTTTGATCAGAGTTCTTAAATCTTTCAAAGTTTTTTATTTTTACAGTGTTATTGTCATTGTTTAGAATGCCCTGGTTCTCCTGTCATTCTGCTTCAGTTCATCCTCAGTTTTCTCTGAAACTTCCCTTTTATTATTTCTTATGGCACAATAGTATTCTATTATATTCATATTCTTAAGTTTGCCCAGCTATTTCCCAGTTGATGGACACTCTTTTAATTCCCACTTCTTTGCCAGTATAAAAAAAAAGAGCTACCATAAATATTTTTGTATGAATGGATCCTTTTCATCTTCCTTTGATTTTTTGGGGGTAATACTATATCTGGGTCAAAAAGTATGCAGTTTAATAGCATTTTGAGTACAGTTCCATAATGGAATTTACAGCTTCACCAATAACGCATTAGCTTTTTCATATACCTTTCACAGCCATGGAGAGGGGATGAATTCTTAACTAGATAAGAGACAAAGGCAGATCCAGAAGATAAGTAATTTTGAGTACATGAAGCTGAAAAGCTTTTGCACAAACAAAATGAATACATCTAGGATAATAAGGGAAGCAGTTGATTGGGGGGGAAATGTTTTATCAAATATCGACAACAAGCAGAAATATTTAAGACTATAGGTAAAGCTGTTCCCCAGTAGAGACAAAATCAAAAGATATGAATATACAGTTCTTAAAAGAATTGCAAACCTAACCAGATGAAAGAATGCCCCAAATCACATAATAAGAAAAATGTACATCAAAATAATCCTGTGGTTTTACCTTGTTGCTGGCAAATTGGCAAAGATAACAAAAGATGGGAATAATCAATGTGGGAGAGTAGGAGGATAGATGTGTTAACCCGTTAGTGGGGCTGTTAATTGGTACAACTATTTGAGAAATCAGTTTGGCATTATGCACATAAAGTAGTAAAAATGCCCATACCCTTTGACCTAGAGGTCTTGCTGCCAGGCAGTATACCCTAAGGAGGTCATTGACAAAAAGAAAGTCTCTATTTATGCTAATGTATTGATGACAGTAAGGGGTACCAAAGAACTAGAAATAAAGTAAATTTCTGTAGATTGAGAATTGGCTAAACTAATTGTGCCCCATGAATATAGTGGAATATCACTGTGCTATAAGAAATGACAAACATGATGAAGCCTGGAAAGATGTATATGAACAGCAGTTCAAATAAAAGTTCGTGTAAAGTGAAAAGAGCCAAGAAAAGAAGGTGCACATTGACTATAATAGTGTAAATTAAATGGAAAAGACCACAACCATTGAAAGGACCACTGAAACTTTATGTTGCAGAATGATTAAAGAACAAACTTGACCCCCAAAAAAGAACCATGAGGATACACAACCCCTTACTCCTTGGCAGATATTGAGGTCCATGGAACTTTGTGTATATAATTAGACTTTTTCAGTGTTATTTTTTGGTTTTGCTCAATTTTTTTTCTCTTCCTATTTTTCTTTTTAAAAAATGCTAAGAGGGAGAAACTTAGCAGCAGCAGCTAGGTGGCACAGTGGATAGAGTGCTGGGTCTGGGGTTAGGAGTACTCATTTTTAAGTTCAAATCTGGCCTCAGATACTTATTAGCTGTGTGATCCTGCACAAGTCACTTAACCCTGTTTATCTCAGTTTCCTAATCTGTAAAATGAGCTGGAGAAGGAAATGGCAGATCACTGTAGTATCTCTGCTAAGAAAACCCCAAATGGGGTCATGAAGAGTAGGACATGACTAGAAGTAACTGAATAATAAAATATAAGGGAGAACTTTTAAGGGTGTTCTGGAAGGAAGGTAGGGGAGAGATTTGTCCAGGGAGGATTATCTTTGCATTGTAGGAACAAAGTATATCAATAAAAATCTTTTATAAAAGAAGTAAACAGTTAAGATTTTTCCAACATTTTAAGATGTATAACTATCCATTCATTTACATTATTTTCACATATGTGAATATGAGTGAATGATGTGAGATCCAATCCACTATATACTGGCCTTCTTCCCTATTAAGTGCCTGAGCTTAGTATTTCACACATCCATATCCATTACATCCCTGTTCTCTCCATAAGGCTATCCAAAAAAAGCACCAGGTTCTGGGTGTGATTTTAGCTTTTAGCCATCTTCCTACAGTACTGGACTGCCCCTCTTACAGAGGGAACCTACCCTGAAATGACTTTCCTAAGTCATGTACCTGAGGCTAAAGTGGGAACTTCTGAGCTTTGTGATACAATAAATCACTCACGAACTCTGGGAGAATTATTCTATGGCATCTTACTTATTCTCACCATAGATAATTTTTCTTCTGAAGGAGTGTGGTCAGTTAGCTGGTTCTTGTGTGGTTCTGGGCCTTATCCATTTGCAGGGCTGGCGCCTCTCTCTGACTTGATCTCCCCCTCTCCAGGGCCGGGTGCCATTTGCAGTACCTGATAAAGTACTGTGGCCCCAGCTGTGTGAGGCTCTCAACATGAAGTTCAAGGCAGAAGTCCAGAGCAACCGAGGCCTGACAAAGGAGAACTTGGTGTTCCTGGCTCAGAAACTGTTCAACAGCAGCAGCAACAACATGGAGGATTACAACAGCATGGCCATCTCTTGGTCCCAGTTCAACAGGGTGAGAGGAATGGGGGTCAGGCACAGCTGGGGGCCAGGCACAGCTGGGGGTCAGGCAGCTGTTACACCTTGGGAGAATTATTCACAGCAGATGCCTTGGGAAGTTTTCTTCCCATTCTGTTCCAGGACCAATACCTTTCACTAATAAAAGAAACTACAGGCACCTCTTTTTGGTAAAAGGTCTTCCTGAGACTCATCCAGATTTTGGGTAGAATAGAGAAGATATTACTGGATATGAAGTTCTCTTATTTGCATGTTTAAAGCAACTGGACTTGTAAGCGTGTAAGTTTTAGTCCTTTAGAATAGGATATATAGAATGAAGCAAAATATGAACAAAACTGTAGAGAAGGGAAGTGTTTAGGACAGGGATGTGTTTTATCGCAGCTAGGTAATGCAGTGGATAGAGCACTGGCCCTAAAGTCAGGAAAGCATGAGTTCAAATGCAGCCTCGGACACCTGGTAGCTGTGTGACCCCGGACAAGTCACTTAACTCTGTCTCCCAAAAAGCATCAAAAAAATAATAATGAGGATGATACACTATAGAATATGATGAGGCAAAGAAGTGCAGTCAGGGAATACTGTCATCTGGAGGGCTGTGGATGTCAGAGCAGATTTCACAGAACTAAGGTGCTGGGCTTCAGCAGAAGGAACGGATTTCAGATTTCCTCCTTAATTTGCTCTTTGGGGTAATAGGCCTGTTGGTAAAACCCAGAAGCATAGATTCATGAAGGTAGGATGTCACTGATGGTTGTGTTCCATTTATTTGATTGTAACTACAGTTTAAAAAAGACTTACATTTCCAGATGTCTTTCAAAATTGTTTTGTTGTGTCAAAACATAGGAGAACTTACCTGGACGGAATTACACTTTCTGGCAGTGGTTTGATGGGGTGATGGAAGTGTTAAAAAAACATCTCAAGCCTCATTGGAATGATGGGTGAGAGTCTTCATTACTTGACTAAAAATAAAGAGAGAAGCTCTCCTTTTAGAGAACAAAACTTCAGGTGGTTTCTTCTCCTTTTGTCTCTGTGATTAGGGCCATCTTGGGTTTTGTGAACAAGCAACAGGCCCATGACCTTCTCATCAACAAACCAGATGGGACCTTTCTGCTTCGATTCAGTGACTCTGAAATTGGGGGCATCACCATTGCCTGGAAGTTTGACTCTCGTAAGTATCCTCCTTTTGCCCTCCTCGAATAAAACAACCAAACCACCACCAAAAAGGCAGTTTCTTCACCTTAGGTTAGGGGCTTTTTTTTGTAAAATGTCTCTCAATTGAGAAACTAAACAGTCTTCCTTACACAGCATCCCCAAAATGACCTTATTCAGTTTTTGGGGAAAAAGTCATTTTCTTAATATTTGTTATAGTAAAAAAAATTTCTTAGATCATATAGATGTTGCAATATCAGTTCATTTTCAATATGCTTTCATTACTTACTAAACTAAGGACATTATCACTGATCATCTCCTCTAGCCCTCAACTTGGAAGTGATACTTTGAAGAGCTTTGAGGGGCTCTGCTGGTTTTTAGCTTTCATGTTGTGAGAAAATAAAAGCAAGCTGAATAAATTGTGGTAATATAAGTTATCACTCTTACTTGTCAACAAAGGTATTTTCTTTTTTAAGACCCAAGAGGTATAAAATTCAGAATTCTTTTCTTTCCAAGGGAAATAGCCTGGCATTAGGACTTGAGAATTGCATTTAGTGAGTGTTAATCACACTTAGCACACCTAAGGAAAATGTGCATATTCTGTGGTCATTGACCCTAGTTATTATCTCAGATGTAATCTGAAGGTGGCTCCCAGGAAGGGCCTTGTGGAGGACAGTGTTATTGGAGGACTTGGGGAAGGGAGAGGTTTCCTGCTCCACTTTTGGAGTGTCATTTTTCTATTTGTTGATTTAGAGGAGAGGATGTTTTGGAATCTGATGCCTTTTACCACCAGAGACTTCTCTATCCGGTCCCTGGCTGACCGCTTGGGAGATCTGAATTACCTTATCTACGTGTTCCCTGATCGGCCAAAAGATGAAGTATACTCCAAGTATTACACCCCAGTTATGTGCGAGTCTGCCACTGGTAACAGAATTCAAATTTTGAACCAGTTTTGATGTGTCTTGTTGCTGTCTCTTTATCTTATATAGCAATATATAAACTTAATTTTCAGTCACTCATGTATTTAATGTAGTTTATACAATATCCATGGCAAATGTTAATTATGGATTCTCTCTGCCACCCCATCTTAGGGAATGAAAACTCATTTTTAATGGTAGTATATACCAAGAAAAATTGAGAAGGCAAATCTTACAGGAGGAAAGAAATCACTGCAAATTTCAAAGCCAAATGATTGTTTAATTACGTGCAATTTTAATATATGCATCTGTTTCTCTCTATTAACATTTATAACCAAAAATTTCTTATTATAGCTATCTCCAAATGACTTCCTTTGACCAATTCTTTTGTTCAGTCTCCTTTTCTATTCTGTCACTGCTTGGAGGGAACTGAGTTACCCAAAAAGGTGTGAAATGCAGTACTCATTATCCAGTCATAAAGTTCTTTAGTCCTGAGTAGGGCAAGTTAGGGCACTTGCATACAGATCTTAAGAAGCTTATTAACCACAAAGCATCTTGGCCTGTTGGACCTTGATGCTGTTCGATAACTACTGAACTTGATCCAAAGTGTTGATTCAAACCCTAATTCTGCTAGTTACTGGCTGAATGAGCTTGGGCAAGTCATGTAACCTCTGTGAGCCTCGGTTTACTCATCTGTAAAGTGAGAATGAGGGTATTGTGAGGATCAAGTGAGATAACATACAAAGCCCTTTGTAGACTCAAGTACTCCATAAATGTGAGCAGTTAAGTCAGATTTCTGCTTGTTCCTATTCTTACTTCCAGGAAATAATGCTATATTTTCCATTTCTGAGTATGACTTTCCATAAATTAGCCTTTCACATAAAGACCAGAAGTTGAATAGCTCAGTTTTAATCCCTGGGCTACTCTCCCCTAAAATAAGTTATATGGAGAATGAGAGAAATAGCCAACATTTAAAAAAAATCATTGCATAAATAGTACTCACCTGGGGTGAGTGGGTGAGTACTTTTTTCTCAGAATGCCATGAAAATGCCAAATTCTCCACTGAAGGAAGCATGCAGGCAGGCAGATGAATGGGGAAGGTACATTTTCCTTTGGGTGAGCATATAATTAGCGTTTAATTTTGACTTATAATATTGAAAATCTGATTTATGGTTGGGGGAATTTAGTGAAATACGCCAATTAATTACACCAGTGAAGTCTTATTTTGCATTCTCTGCCATTGAGGCTGTACTTGTCCCTGACTTTCTTGGGCAAAACTGGGGGCTAGGTCTCTGAATGCCTTTCGGTTTTATAATCCTAAGCCATTTCTGCAGAAGACTGCATAGCTACCCATTTGGTACCATTGTCCTCAATCCTCTTCTCCTTTCTTTCCTTGGCAGCGAAAGCTGTGGATGGATATGTGAAACCACAGATCAAGCAGGTGGTCCCAGAGTAAGTGCCCAGTTCATATTCACATTTGGATTCTTAGCATCCTCTATACCACATATACCCAAACATATTCCATAAATGCCCTGTCCGGTCCTTTCCCAGGAGTCCTTGCTGAGCCTGGTTGTTAGGTGGGATCTTGGTTTTGTCCTAACATACTAAGGTTACCAAACCATAGCTCCTTTTCTCAGAACATATGGCATACCTCCCCTTCCTGCCTACCCCAAAAGATACTGCTCCAGTACAGAAGCCACAGGATTATCAATTTACACTGCCCCAGACTCAACTAGTAGTACATAAAAAAGCTGAGCCCCCCAAAATGAAAGGCAATGGAGAGGGGGCAGAGTTGAGTTTTCTTGTGTAATGCTGACCTAGAATAGGCAACCCTGGGGACAAACTCTAGGCCAAGTTTAGCAAAGGCAAGCATATTTTGCTTAAGGCTCAAGTCCTAGAAAGGGACTCCTAGAGTCATAGAAGGGAGGGGGCCACTAAGCCATTTTTTTCCATCTAGCTCCATTTCTACTTCAGTCCTCTAGGCTGGATGGGATCTGAGGTTATGTTTTTTGCTTCTTCCTCCAGGTTTGTCAGTGCGTCTGCAGATTCTTCGGGGGGCAGTGCCACATACATGGATCAGGCCCCATCCCCAGCCGTGTGCTCCCAGTCTCATTATAACATGTATCCCCAGAAGTAGGTTGTGTTCTCTTAGGGGCCCAAGGAGGTGGTGACTAATGTTGAACTGTCAGGGTCCCTTAGTGGGCTAAGGCTTATTTGTTTAAGTGGTGATTAGTGAGCTAAAGACCTGGCCCAATCTATTTAGATGGAAAATGCCAGTGGTCATTCTAGGTATTGGGGTGGGTTGTTAGTTGCTCTGCGTTGTCCATCACCGGTTATCCTTCAAACCAGTTGTCCCGTGGCCTGGGAGGTGGTTTAATTTGGGTCACTGGACATAGCTTTACTAAGTGAGTGGCTCTCCATGTGGGCTAATGGCTGGGGTAAAAATTAGCTCAGCAGAGGAGTGAGGGCAGTGCCATCAGGCTGCTGTGTCTAGAGACCTAGGGGATAGGGTTTCTTTTTAGATTCTGATGATTTCTCTCTTCTTTTATCAGCCCTGACTCTGTCCTTGACCCAGATGGGGATTTTGACCTGGATGACACTATGGATGTAGCAAGACATGTTGAAGAACTCTTACGCCGACCAATAGATAGTCAGTGGATTCCCCACGCCCAGTCATGACCCTGATCCCTCCACCCCATAGCTCTTCATCCCCCGTCAGAGGACCGCTCTTGTGGATGTTTAATTCCATGAATCGCTTCTCTTTGGAAATAATACTCATAATGTGAAGTGTTAATACTAGTCGTGACTTTAGTATTTCTGTGCATGGTGATGCCAGTGGGGTGGGTGTGAGTGTGTGTGAGTGTGTGTATGTGTATTCAAGTGAGTTATTGTTTTCCCCCTTCCCTCCTTTATGTCCAGGATTTGGTTATGTTATCAGGACCTTAGGGACTGTAGCCAATTTCTCTTTACTGAAAGCCAGTTCCCTGGGAAAGGCTGAGCTTTGGCTTTGGGAGCATGGGGATGGGTAGGGGTGGAAGGGAGGTTGCACCTCCTAATCAGTGACTTATGTTGCTGTTTCAGCCAAATATTATAGTAAAAAATTTAACAGTTGTTGCCTTTACTATCCTCTGAAATTTCGATCACTGCCTTTTAACAGAAAAAGCCAGGTTTTCTTTCTTTTTTTTCTAAGTAGGGTTGGGAAATCATGACAGTTTGAAAAGATAGATGGAGTGGAGGAAAGAGTTATGAGTTTTCTGTTTGGGGGTTGATCTTTTTAAAATGCCACTTAGCACATACAAATTCACCTTTTTGTGTGAATTTGCTCCTTTGCGGGAGTGAGAATGCATGCATGCATGAATGTTTGGGGATGTGTATGTTTGAAATGGGAATAAGAAAGACTAGCCATATGTGTACATGTTTGTAGAACTGATATCCTGTGCATTTGGACTACAGTGGAATACTAGATATTAACTTCCCAGGGTTAAAAACAATAATTTGTTACCTGGGGTAACCCAGGTTCTGGGTTGGATCTGAGCATTTAAAGATTTTTCCTTCCCTGCTCATTCTTTGGATTGTTGGATACTAAAGTGTGAGGGTTTGGTTTTTTTTAAAGGTTCACTTAAAGGGTTATGGATTTTATAAATGTTAGATGCCCTTTTGTTTTTTCTAAATGTATCCTCTTCATTTCTCTCCTGCCTCTCCCTACTCACAGATGTCAGCAAAATTGTCTTTTTTTTTTTAATCTCCCAGTCCTATGCCCATTGTCATTTGCGTTTCCTTCCAATGTTTACACCAGTGTCTTGAAGATTTGATGGCATGAATGTCGTCGGAACCAAAGGCTAGCTTGTTGAATTTGAAGTCCATGGTCCACCTAATGTGTGGTTGTGGGCAGTGATAGAGGTTTGGGAGGTTTGGTTTATTTGTAATGTTTTTGATTTTATTTTGGTAAACAGGAAAAAAGGGAAAAAATGTAATTAAGCCTAGCATAATTTTGACTCATGGCAATTTCTTCAGTAGTTTCTTACTACTGGGGAGATGTGGGCTATGGTTGGGATGTATTATAGCTGGACATAGGTTGGGGAGTGAGCAGACACAGCCTATGGGTGAGGCCTATGAGGTTCTCCCCCCAACCCTCTCTCTCCAAGAGAAGGGCACATGGCCATACCCAGAAGAGTTATGTCACTAAAAACCTTATTTTTATACTTGCTAGTAAATAAACAGATATTTTTTTAACAAAAAAGTTATGAATTTATCAAGTATCTTGATGTTGATGGAGAAATATTCCTCTTTAGTATTTATTGGAAGGTAACTTTTTAAAAGCCACTGTGTGTTAGCCTTGGCTCAGTTTTATATGTTGATTATTTTTCAACCTGGGCATCCACACCCTGGCATTTCCAGGTAGTAGGAGCATCTCTTTGCCCCTCCTGGGAGAAGACTGAACTCTCCAAGAACAGCAGCATTCGCTGTGGGATTCTGTTCACCCCAGGATGTGGGCTTAATTAGGACTCTAGTCCTGAAGATGGAGGAGGGAAAAGAAGGGGAAAGTCCATGTTTCCTAGGTACCCAGGCCTTTCATAAAGAATCTGAGAAATGATTCTCCAGCTTTCTCACTTCCTCATTACCTTTTCTGAACAGGCTTGGGAGTCTCAGGCCCTGGGATGAGAATTGGTCCCGCCTGGAGTGACATGGCATGAGAATTCAATTCATGTTCTGGCAGCATGTGCCCACTAGGGGGCAGCACAAAAATAGGATCATATCTGAGGTGGACAGGGAAAGAGCTGAACAAGGGAAAACCATAAAAATGTGTCTCTCTTTTCTGGCCTCTGCCCAGTTCCATGCTGAAGATAGTTCTAGGAAGCAGTGATGCTCTTAACTCTCACTCACTCCCGCAATTGCAATTCTCCGGGGACACCAGGCTTCCCAGATAGCATGAGACCTGACACTTGCTTAGCTGCCCTTACTGTTCCAGAAGCTGCTCCTGTGAGACATTTTGAATTGAAATATATATTGTTTTCTTTCTCTCTCTCCCCCCCTTGGAAAATACAGAGCCAAACTTTTGTTCATGCTGATTATTGATGAAAGTCAAGTTTTGACCATTTCCCCTGCCCTCCTTGCCCCCCCTCACAAAACAATAACAGAAATGTTTCAGCGTTGTGTGGTATATACAGAGTTTTGTGAGGGTGGGAATACCCAAAAAGTGAGTATAATTTAAGTAAGAGAATACTTTTGATAATTTTTCTTTTTAAAACTTTGTGAAATTATTTCAGATACATATTTTAGTGTTGAAGCAGATTCATATATATATATACATATATATATATACACACACATATATATATATGTATATAGCCAGCCACCAATAAAGTATTGTGTACAATTTTGGGCAGTCACAAAATTGTGTATTTTATGTTACAATAAAGGCCTCCTGAAGAGACAATACCTTTTTCATTTGATTTCTTTTTCCCACATATATATCCGAAGTTTTGGGGTGGGGATGGTGAGGGCAGCAGCACAGGTGAATTTGTATGAGCCCAGGCTGTTTAAAATGAAACAAAGTTGAGATGTGTCTGAACTGCTGGAAAAGGGGCTTTGATCAGCTCAGAGGGAGAATGGATTCTTGAGTGGTCACCTGGATCCACCTGCTCCTTAGGGATAAAAACCACATACTAACCATCTCAGAATCCAGTTTTTAAGTTCTGGAGATTTCATCCTCCTTTAATGCTTAATTCCAGCATGTCAGCCCTTCCCATTAAGAACATTATTTATATTAAATTCAGTTCTACAAATGTGTACCTATTAGCTGCATAAGGACCCCACAGTTTCAAAGGCTTCCAAATTTATCCCCCTGAAGGAAGCCCAGTAATGAGCCATTCCATATTTAGCTAGGCCTCTCCTATGACAAATGGGAAGTCAATCCACCACCCAGCTTTCACTCATAACACTTCCAGTCTGGTAAGGCCTCATGGAACCTTGCTGCACTGACAACCTTAGATCGACAATCTCAAGATGTTATATATGACATAAATCCTTACTATGGCTACTTTAGCTAGTCCTCCTTGCTTCCACCTTTACCAAGAACCTAAGGAATTACCTGCTTTTATCAATTTGTATTCCTTTCTCAGTTTTATATATTATGAGTGTTACAACATAACCACAGTGTAATGAATGAGCTTCACATTAGGGAAAACACCTTCCTGATCATTGTCTTTCTCCTACCAGAAAAAATAGGACCTACTTTGCCCTGATGCTTCCTCTCTCATTAGATTTAAAGGTCATTCCCCCAACTGCCTAGCGATTGCCTCCCTGGAATTAGAGAATTTTGCAAACATCACACAAGGACCAAAACCTGACTTACTTTCCTTCTCTGGAATTTAGGTTTCCTTTGTAAAATGAGGATCACAGAATTTCAGATTAGAAGGGACTCAGTAGGCTTCTAGACTAACACACCTGGAAAAGAATCCACACTACAACACACCTCATAAGTGGTCACATCCAGCCTTTGTTTGAAGATTCAATGTTTCCCAATGTAGCTCTTTCCAATTTTAGATAGCTCTAATTGTTAGGAAGTTTTTCCTGATGACAAGATTAAATTTGCTTCATTTTAACTTCCATTCAGAGCTCCTACTTATGCCCCTTGGTGCCAAAGGGAATGATTCTAATCCTTCACCCCCCAGGACAGCTTTTCAAATATTTGAAGATAGCTCTGCTCCCTACCCTTTCCACTTGACTCTTCCAAGCTGAACAATCTCAGTTCTTTCAACAGGTCTTCACAAGCCTTAACTTGGCCTCCTTTATAAGGCTAATGACCCTTGTCTTTGTATACTCTTCAGTTTATCAATATTCTTCCTAAAATGTAGCACCCCAAACTGAACATAGTATTCTGAATGAGGTCTGACCTGGGCAGCACACAGCCAGATTATCACTTCCTTATTCCTGGAGCCAGTGCTATTTAGTACAGTCTAAGATTACATTAGCCTTTTCTGATAGCCGTATCACTGTTAACTTACAGAGCTTTCAATCTCCTAAAATCCCCAGATATCTTTCAAAATGTTGCCTAACCATTCTCCCACTTTTGTGTTTATGAAGTTGATTTTTTAAAGTTGATTTCTTAAACACAAAGGTAAGACATTTTTCCCTGTTGAATTTAATCTTGGTTTCAATCTAAGATTCAACCTTTCAAGTATTTTTTGATCTTGGTAGTCATCAAGTATGTAACCCCTCCTTTTACCATCTGCAAGTCTAATAAAGTTATCTTTATCAAGGCACTGATAAAAATGTTAGATATCATGGGCCACTTTACTGGAGACCCTCTTCCAAGGCTTACTTTCTCAACTGATTTGCTAAAATCTAGGTAAATTTTCTCAAATCAGATAGGTAACTGCCTCCAAAAAGAAAGGAAATGAGATTTACCTGGCATGGCCTGGTTTTTTTCTTAAAATAAAATATTTTATTTTCTGGGCTCCATCCCATCTCCTCTAACCACCCCCCCCTATATTGAGGAATAAAACTTATCAAAAACATGTAGTTAAACAATACAAACTCTCAAGTTGACTGCAAAAAAAAAGTCTCAGTCTGCACTTTGAGGTCATTACCTCTCTCACTGTAGGTAAGAATCATGTTTCTTCACAAATCATCTCAAATTGTGATTGGTCAGTGTATTGATCAAAGTTCCTAAGTCTCTTGAAGTTGTTTGTCTTTACAATGTTATTGTCATTATAGAAGTTGCCCTCCAACTTCTACTCATTTCTTTTATATATATATATATATATATATATATTTTTTTTTTTTTTAAGCAATCGGGGTTAAGTAACTTGCTCAAGGTTACACGGCCAGGTGTTTCTGGGTGGGTGCTAAGTGTCTGAGCCCAGGATTCGATCTCCAGGTCTTCTCAACACTGGAGCCGGTGCTCTTACTTGCTGTGCTACCTGGCCGCCCCTACTCATTTCATTTTACATCAGTTCATAAGAGTCTTCCCAGGTTTCTCTGAAATCATCTCCTTCATCATTTTTCTTATAGCACAATAGTCTTCCATCACATTCATGCACCATAACTTGTTCATCATTCCTCAATTAATGGGCACCCCTTCAGTTTCTAGTTCTTTGGCATGATGGCCTATCCTTTTTCCCCCTTTATTTTTAACATTCATTTTTTAAAATTTCTAATTCCAAATTCTCTTCCTGTCTCCAGCCCCTCCACCACCCATTAAGAAAACAAGCAAAATTATATCAATTATGTATGTGAAGTCGTACAAAACATTTTCATATTAGCCATGTTGAAAAAAAAAAGCAAGAAAAAGTGGAAAAAAAATTGTACTTCAATCTGCACTCAGTTCATTAGTTCTCTAGAGGTGGATAGAATTTTTCATCATGAGTCCTTTGGAATTGTATAGATCATTGTATTGATTGGGGTAGCTAAGTCTTGATCATCGTTATAATGTTGTTACCTGTGTACAGTGTTCTCCCATTTCTGCTTTCTTAACTTTGCATCAGTTCATATAAATCCTCCCAGGTTTTTCTGAAACCATCTTGTTCCTTATTGCACAATAGATTCTATTCTTTTTTTTTCTTGTACTTAATAGTATTTTTTTTCCAATTACATGTAAACATCATTTTCAGCATTCATTTTTGTAATATTTTGAATTCCAATTTTTTTCTCCTTTTTCTTTCTCTCCCCCCTCCCCAAGAGAGCAAGCAATCTAATACAGGTTATACATGTACAATTATGTTAAAAATATTTCCACATTAGTCATGTTGTGAAAGAAGACTCAGAACAAAAGAGAAAAGCCATGAGAAAGAAAAAAAAGAAAATATACTTCAATCTGCATTCAGACTCCATAGTTCTTTCTCTGAATGTGGATGGCACTTTCCATCATGAGTCCTTTGGATTGCCTTGGATCATCATGTTGCTGAGAAGAGTTAAGTCTATCAAAGTTGGTCATCCAACCATGTTGCTGTTACTATGTACAATGTTCTCTCGGTTCTGCTAACTTCATTCAGTATCAGTTCATGTAAGTCCAGGTTCTTCCAAAGTCTGCCTGCTTGTCATTTCTTATAGAACAACAGTATTCCATTACATTCATATACCATAACTTGTTCAGCCATTCCCCAACTGATGGGCATCCCCTTAATTTCCAATTTTTGCCACCACAAAAAGTTGCTATAAATATTTTAGTACATGTGGGTCCTTTTCCTTTTTTTTATGATGTCTTTGGGATACAGACCTAGTAGTGGTATTGCTGGATTAAAAGGTATGCATGGTTTTATAGACCTGTGAGCAGAGTTCCAAATTGCTCTCCAAGATGGTTGGATCAGTTCACAACTCTACCAACAATGCATTGGTGTTCCAGTTTTAAAACACTTGATGGCCTTCCTTGATAGAGCCACGATGGCATGCTAGTTCTTTGTGATGTTTGCTAGATGTTCAAAAACCATCCTTTTAGTAATAAGGTTTTTCCAAGAATCCAACTCTTTAGGCTATAGTTTGAAGATTCCATTATCCCCTCTATTTTTGAAAATTAGTATATTTACCCTTTCCAGCTTGCCATTCCTCTCTGGTACTCTAGGATCTAAAAATCGCTAACAGTGGGGCAGCTAAGTGACACAATGAATAGTGTATCAGGTCTGAAGTCAGGAAGACCTGAGTTCAAATCTAACCTCAGACACTTGCTAGCTGTATGACCCTTCATCACCAAGAGTCAGACATGACTGAAATGACTCAACAACAACAGTGTGTCACCATTCACATCTGTCAATTCCTTCAGTGCCTGAAAATGTGGTTCATAGGGGTGCTGGGAAAAGCGATCTCTAAGAACTTTCCCATTAATGAATCTCTAGAGCAAGGGTGGGGAATCTGCAGCCTCAAGGTCACATATGGCCCTCTAGGTCCTCAAGTGCAGCCCTTTGACTGAATCCAAATTTCACAGAAAAAAATATCCTTGGGGCGGCCAGGGAGCACATCGAGTAAGAGCACCGGCCCCAGTGTCAGGATGACCTGGGGATCAAATCCCGGCCTCAGACACTTAGCACCCACCCAGAAACACCTGGCCGTGTACCCTTGAGCAAGTTACTTAACCCCAATTGCTTTAAAAAAAAAATACCCTTAATAAAAGGATTTGTTCTGTAAAACTTGGACTCGGTTAACAGGCTTCATCCAAGAACCTAGAAGGCCACTTGTGGGTCTCAAGGCTGCAGGTTCCCCACTCCTGCTCTAGACCTTTCCCCAAGTCTCTTTCCTTATGCAGCCCCATCTCATGCACTCCCTTTATCTCCCTAGGCTTCTCTTACTCTGGAACCACACTGCTTAGAAGCAGCAAGCCTAATTAGGAATGCTTGACCTAAGAAACAGGTGTTCATTTGCATGCTACTCACAGATAGTCAAAACACACAGAGAAGCCCTATTCCTACTCCCCAGCTTCCCCTCTACTTGCCTTTGTTTTCTATGTCCTGCTCTGGTTTCTTCCTCTTCCCTTTCCCATGAAGCTCCAGTCCAGTACTAGAGCTGCTAACCTTTTACAGCCTGTCCCTTTAAGACACCCCTTCCACCTCCCCCCTGCATAAATGCACACCCCAAGCTGGCTGCCTTCCGGGTGACCAGATTTCTCTAGCTGGGCCCTGCCCTTCAAAACTTCAACTCTTTCTGGTCCGGAAGAGGAATATTGTTTCCGGAAGAAACCCGGAAGGATCCTCAGAAACTGGGGTTTAGGGAGAGGGTGAGGCATGCGCTGGAATCCAAAAGGAAGTGGGAGCACAGAGCAAAAGTAAAGGGGGGCAGTGAAAGTAGGGGGACTGGAGCTGTAGGGTGTGCTGGAAGTGCCTCGGATTCCAACGGGGAGGTAGGTGGGGAAAACAATAAGATGGCTACATCACTGTTCCAGCAGCCTTAGAGAATAAGGCTTCCCCTCTCCCTTGTTACCCATCTTTTCCTGGAGCCTGGCTTGTTCCCTGTCCCCCATTTGCCTCAGTCGTTCCATATGTGCCGCTAGCCAGGGAGGAGCAACTATGGTTCCCCTATCCCTCTCCTAGAAGCTCCTGTCAAGATGCTGCTGCCAATGCTGTTGTTGCTGCTACTGCTGCTGCCCTTAACCGTGCTCTGGTGGCAGAAGAGCTTCAGAATGGGGAAGGCCTGGGGCCGGACACTCCAGCATAGTATGGTCTTAAGAGCCCTGGGCTGGGCAGCAGCCTTGATACAGTGGCAACTGGAGAAGAGCACAAGACATGTCCGTAAAGGTCAGGAGCAAGTGTTGCATCAGTGTCTTAAGGGAACCCGCACTGCCACCTGCCCACTAGGGGAAATACCAGGTGGGTTTCTCTGAACACAAGTAGTTCCCAGGTTCAGCCACTGTGATATGAAGGAATGGTAATAATAACATTTCTATAGAGCTTTAAGATTTATAAAGCAAAAAAAAAAAAAAAGATTTGTAAAGGATTTTACACATTATGTCATTTGATCCTCATGTCAATCCTGGGAGGTCGGTGCTATTATCACCCCCATTTTACAGATGGAGAAACAGAGACAAGAAGTGGTTAAGCCACTTGCCCACAGTCACACAACTAGAGATGCCTGAGGCAGGAATCAGACTCACTTGGGTCTTCCTGACTCCCAAGTCCAGCACTCTCTCCAATGTACCTTCTATTATACCTAGCACCACAGCAGGTAATACAGTGGAGAGAGGGCTGAATTTGAATTTCAAGGACCTGTGTTAAAAAAAACATTCTGCCGCTTATAGCCTTTGTGATCTTGGGCAAATCACTCAACCTTTTGGACCTTTGTTTCTCATCTGAAAAATAAGAGGTTTGGGTTAAGGTCCTTTCCGTGTCTTAACTGTATGACCCTATGAATATAGAGTAGATAGACCTGAGAGGAACCACCAATGAAAACCTCTGGGCCCAGAAATTCCCACAGGCTGGCCTTGGGATGAGAGAGACCCCCCCAAAAAAAGCCTTTTGCCTAACTGATTAGCTCCACAGAGGGGCACCATGCTAACAGAGACCCTTCCAAAGCAGATCCTCCCCTATTCTAGCTTAATCACACTCTCCTGGTCCCAAACCTTGGTTTTCTTCCAAGCCAGCCCATTTTTCTCTTTGACACTCCTGGAAAAAGGCATTCCTCCCACCTTCCATACCAAAGTGTCTCCCCTGTCTCCCCTCACCCACACAAGAGGTGATTCTAACCAGAGTATTTCCATTGGGGTGGGGGGGGCAGTATCTTTGATGGTCACAGACTTGAACAGTTTCCGGAATCAGTTCCCTCTGGTTTGGCCTCGTCTGGACCCCTACAGCAAGACAAGGATGACAGAAGACAGGGAGACAGATGAGGGCTTGGCAATGCTGCAGCATCCCCAGTCCAACTCAGCCCTCTGGGATTCTTCACAGGTAGCTAGGGGAAGTAGCAAAGGTGCCTCCAGGGTGGGGGAGAGGAGGGGTAGAGGGACCCCCTTCCTCATCAGAGTTACAAGCCTTGAAACCCACACTTCAAGTGTGGTGGGGAGGTCACCTGGATATTTTTGGCACTGAGATTAGCAGGGGAAGACTTGGTTCAGATTTGGGATTGGGGTGGGAGAGGTAAAATCAATGCTTTCCCATCCATATTTGTCTCTCTCTCCAGGTCACATTGCTGAGTTTCAATTACCTGAAACAGTTGTATCCAGGGGCACTAATCCCAGGAGGCACTGCCCGTTTAACCCTCACTTCCCCATGGCCTTGTTCTCTCCCCTGGCCCCTGAGGACCTTGGCCTGGGCTTGTCCCCCTGGGGCAGGGGCAGGGGACCCTCAGACATTGATTCTGGCAGCTCTTGGAACCAGAGGGCTGCAGGTGCTAGAAGCTGGAACAGCAACTGAGTTGCTAGATGTCTTCTCCTGCCTTGGGGCTGACTGGGAGGGACTGGTGGAGGCAGTGGCTGCTGGCGTGCCTGGCTTCTTGCCTCCTGCCCCTACCCGGGCAGCAGAGCTGAAAACTGAACTGGAGCACGGACCCCAGGGATTGGCTCGAAGGCTCTGGCCCCAGCTGCAGGTGGTGGTGATGAAAGACGCAGGGGGGCAAGACGTGGCCAAAGCCGCCTTGGGGAATACCTGGTGCCAAGGGTTGCCTTTCTTCTCACCTGCTTATGTAGCTGCTGGAGGTCAGGGGGTCGGGGGAGCTCTGCAGTGGGTCTAGGGTAGAGATCAGTGATCAAAATGGGAAGTGTACAGTGAATTGGAGCTGGAGGGGGGGCATGGTTTAGTCAGGTTGGAGCAGTTAAGATCAAGTGATGGAGGAAAAGATTTTATCCTGGCAGGAAGAACAAACAAAAATCCAAGAGCTGGAATGGGGAGGATCAGAGGTGTTACCAGCAGGGCAGGGCAAAAGTTCATAAGATAATAAACTGGGGCCCTATCCTTCCCCTATAGGTGGGCAGGAGGGGAGAGAATATCACAAAACACCTCACCTTGATCCGGCTCCCACTTTTCCTACAGCCCTCATTTCCATAGAGCTAGTTTGGGGAAGCTAAGGGAAGGCTCTGCTTTGTTCTGAAGCTCCCAGCTCTCAGTGTTCTCTGCCCCGCCCTTCTCCTTCCTACCCACAGGTGTAATTGGATTGAACCCATGCCTAAAGCAGCTGAAGCCAGGATACCTTTTACTCCCAGGACCTCCCTTTGTGGAACTGCTCCCAGCTCGGGAGAAGAGCCAAGAGGAAGCCCCCTCCACTCTCCTACTAGGGGAGGCCCTGCAAGGGAAAGAATATGAGCTAGTGCTGACCAACAATGCTGGCCTCACCAGGTGATGTTCCCACCCCCACCCCAGACCCCGGTCTTAGCTCTGCTCCTCCAGGTATTGCACTGGTAAGATGAAAGTAGGAGGAAGATTAACCAAAGAGACTCCTGGTAAAGCAGGGGAGCAGGGAGGCCGGGGCTGGACTGATTGCTCAGCAATTGATTGCTGAACTGATGGCTTATGTATCCTTTTCTTATTACCACTTACTCCCTTCTTTTTGTCATGCATAGGTGCCCCCTGGGGGATGTGGTCCAAGTCATTGACTTCTACCATCAGTGTCCTGTAGTCAGATTTGTCCGAAGGTGAGTAGCCCACTGACAGAAATGCCAAGAGGAGTTTTCCAGGGGATTATAGAGGAGACTCAGGCTGAGACATCCTAGGTTCCATAGGCAAACCCTTGGCCCCAAAGTTTCCCCTACTGAGTGGTCTGAGAGGGATCCTGCAGGGCCCTCCCAACTAAGAGACTCCAGGAAACAGTTTGTCCTCCTAATCCCCAAACCTGGCTTCTTTCTAAACCAACACCATAAATCTTCTCCCTGAAACTGCTGGGAGGCTCGAAGGTTCTTACCACCTTTTCAGCCCCACCTGGAGGGTTAGGGGAAAGAGCATCCCTGAATGCCCCTCTCCTTGGGAGACTGATCTGCCCCCTTTCTTCTCTCCCAACACTCTTTCCACCCTAGGTTGAGCCAGTCCCTCAATGTCAGAGGTGAGGACATCTCTGAAGATGTGTTCTCTGGGGCATTGCTATGTGCTGTGGGGCTCTGGCCAGGGGCCAAATTGCTGGATTACTGCTGTGCAGAGAGTGGCATTCTGGGTAAGACATCTTCCTACCTCAATTCCCTAGGATCATGCTACCCAGTCCCTTGACTTCAAGTAGGAGGTGCGCCTTTACCACCACTCTGCCCTCCCTTTCCACTGCCCAGAGTTTCTCCAAGGCTGAGATCTCCCAGGCAGATGGCAGTTTCTTGTCTCTTGATAGAAATCTTCTCCAGAGTCTAATCTTCATCCCTTCTGGAGTGTTATTTCCCTTCCTTTTCCCTTCTCTTATGAAATAGCAATTTTCTGTTCTCCACTTACAAGCCCAAATGTGCCCCCATCCTCCCCCAAAAAACCTGTCACTTTTCTCCACATACCCCAAGATGGGAACTAAGGGAAGGTAAGAACCTTCCCAGGGATCCCTCAAGTAAAGAGTGGAAACTTCCCACAGGCTCTTTCTCCGATAGCTCTGCTCCCCACTACGAAGTGTTTGTAGAACTGAGAGGGGTAAGGGGCTTGTCTGAGGACCATCGACATAAGGTAAGGGAGTAAGGAAAAAGGGGCTGTGGTTTCCCCTGGCCCAGGCCCTTGGATTTGTCGAGGGAGGAGAGAGGAACTAATCCATGGAAGAAAAGAAAGAAACTGAGAAAAGAGAGATGAGAGGCCCTAAGGTCCTTTCTAGCTGTGACAAGCCCATGATCTGTACCCTTCCCCATAATCCTCCCCTCCCTCCCCTTTCTATAACCTGTAAGTATACACAGAGCCTAAACTTTATCTGTCTTTTCTATTCCCAGCTCGATCACTGCCTCCAGGAAGCCTCCCCCACCTACAAGTCTTTCCGTTTCCGAGGCAGTATTGGACCTGCCCAAGTCCACTTGGTGGGCCAAGGGGGCTTTAGGGAACTTCGTGCTCTCCTTTCCTCCTCTCCCTCATTGATGTTCTTTTCCTCTTTTCCCCCAGAGATGCCCCGAATCCTGAAACATAGAAATCTGATCCAGTTTCTTCTAAGGAGGGTGGTATCTTGAGTGTCCGAAAGTCCCTGCCTCCATCTCTCTCATTATGTCTCTGTGGAACCCAGGGGGCTCTCTGAGTCTAGGGAGTCACCCTAGTATCTCTGTGCTTTTTCAGAGCGGGGGGAAAAACCTCATTTGGGAACCCTTGTGGTCAGTTTCCCTGCTCTCTATCCAGGCTAAGTGATGCTAATTTTAGCTTCTGGGCAGTGACTGACAGTGGGGGAGGAGAGTTACTGGAGGTGAGTGCACCAGGATAGAATGAGTCTAGGCAAATATCTTGCTATCCCTTCTGTTCCCATGCATGAACACTGACTTGATTTTTAAACATAGGGACTAGGATAGGGATAGACATCAGACCTGTGATTTCATTAATATAAAGCATCTTCTGAATAAGGAAGCTCTATCAATGCAGGTCAGAATTAGAAGTATTCTCTGTCAGTCATTATATGCCCAAGACTGAACTTGAACCCAGATTTTCCTGACTCCAAGGCTAATACTCTATCTACTGTGCCACACTGTTTATTTATCCATCTCTAAGAGATATGGTGTAAAATCAGAAATTAGGAAGGGTGATTGGTGAGTCAGTCTCCCTTTTCATAACAAGTTAGGAGCCTCTAAGCTAGAAAAGGACCACTCTGTCCTCCTCTCCCTTCACCCACCATAATTTGGCAGCAGCTCCACCCCACTTACCCAATCCCCGTTTTCCAAGAGACTACTGATACTGGCCAGGGAAGGGGGATCGTGTAGGGGGAAGCGCTGTCAGAGATGGTATATTTTGAGGCCTATTGCAAGCACATAATTTTCTGTAATGTCAGAACTAGAAGGAAGTCTTAAAAATCATTTAAGCTAATGCCCTCATTTTAGAGAAGAAGAAACTGAGTCTCAAAGAAGTTAAGTGTTTGCCAAAGGTCATATAGCTAGTTTGTGGACAAGCCAGGAGCTGAACTCTGTTCTCCATTCTATTCTCCATTATTCTTTTTTTTTTTTTACTGTTTTTTTTTTTTGCCTTTTGGAGGGCAATTTGGGGTTAAGTAACTTGCCCAAGGTTACACAGCTAGTATTTTTGGAAACGAACTCGGGTCCTCCCGACTCCAGGGCCAGCGCTTTACTCACTGCGCCACCTAGCCGCCCCAACCTCCATTATTCTTTATTTCCACTTCACTCCACTGTTATTCCTTCTGCTTAGGTGTTAGGGTAGAAATGGCAAGGGGGTAGGGGTGGGCAGTGGGGTCAATAATACTAAAAGACCATAGAAAACCTAACCAGTCCCCAAGCCTGGGCACAGGAGAAAGTTGACTTATGCCTCCAAAGAAATCTGTCAACAATCCAGGTAGAATAAACTTACCTAGACCTATATGTATGGTGGTTCTATGTCTCGGGGGTGGTGTGGGGTGGGGTAGAAGGGTAAAGGAAGGATATTTTTGAAACTAGGAGAGAAGTGAACTGAAAAAAAAAAGGGGAGATGGGGATAGATAAAAGCATTTTTTTTTCTCTGAGAAGGCTTTGGAGCCTTGGAGAAACAAAGAGATGAGAATAAAAGAGTTGCTACCAATTCATCCTCTTCCCTCACTACATATGGTTTATGCATCATGTCCAGGATAAGATGAAGTATCTACCCCCCCCCCAAATTTTCATCCTATCATCTAATTAGTCTAATGACCCTCACTTCCCCTCAGCCTCAGCTTCATTGTCTGAAGCCAGAACTGGAGCTGCTTTTGTGTTCTTGGATTCCTGGGTCTGCAATTGCCTTATTAATGCCCAGCGACTGGTGTCATCTCCAAGGAGCTTTCCATCTTCCCTAGGTGAAGGCCAGGGGCCACATCACCCATACACCATCTACAAAGCCCTCACCTCATTCATTCTTCCAGCCCCAGCCTAGAGACAGGCCCCCCTCCATGATGGTATTCTTAGTTCTGGCTTTGTCTGATCCACGGGATGTGCAGGATGTGCGTAGATGCCCAGCTCTCCCCCCTACAAGCCACAGTCACTATAAGCCTCAGGGTGAGAGCTTCCCAGTCATTGCCTCCTAGCCACTCCTGCCAGCATCTGCTTGGCTCTCTTCACCCTCCGACTGGACAGTGTGACATGCTCCTGACTGTCCCTTACTCCAGAGCTCCTGGCACTATGGATCCAACCACTTCAAAGGTAAAGGCCTCAGGAATCTGAAGAAAAGAAATAGGTGGTGTCAGTAGGGGAAGAGGCCTTTCAGGCTGCAAACATTTTTATCAGCTCACTTGGGGTGGAAGAGCCTCTTCTGATCTTAGGGAGGGGTTAGAAGTCCCCAATTCAGGTCTGTGGTTCAGTTTTGGATTGTAGGACATGAATCAGGCAACTGGAAAGTGAGGAGTGGGTGAGTCCATAATTCTAGATCTCTGAGCAGCAGCTCTGGTCCCACAGGAGAGGCAGCAGAAATGAAAAGGGCTCACTCATCCTTGGCATCCTGACTTTTCTCTGATTCCTTTCTGAACTTAAATAGGCTCTGTGTATGCCAGAATTCTTGGGAATGGGGGAGGAGACAGATCAGATAGGGAAGCAAACAGAATAAGGTGTAGAACTCTGCCTCATAGGAAAGACCAATAGATTTGTTTGAGATGGACACTGAAGTGGATTGCAGATGGGATGCCTCCATTCATAGGAACAGTGGAGTCCCCTAAATCCCATTCCTATGGACAGGCCCCATTTATTTCCCTCCTCTCCCACCCCTTTGTCTTTTCTGTTTTAGCTAGGCTGGCAGTGATAAGACCTCCCAAAGTTTGATCCATATCATTGGTCCTCTATGGCACCACAGAAATCCAGGCTTAAGTGATTCTGTAAACTACAAACTTTTTTTTTTACCAGAATTGGAATTTCTGGGTGACAATTTCATGGGGATTGGAGATGTAAAAGTGCTGGCGTGGTGACAGCGGTGGTGGTGGGGGTAAAGGAAGGCTTGCCCCAGCCTTCCCAGTATGCCCATCTCTCCCTCCACCCTCCCCACCCTAGGCTCCTTGGGCCACCGTGACGCTGCTGCTGCTGCTGCTGGTGCTCCCGGCGTTGCTACCTGCCCAGGCAGCCGCCCAGCCCATGCCCAACTGCTGCCGACAGAAAACTTGCTCCTGTCGTCTCTACGACCTGCTCCACGGAGCCGGCAACCACGCTGCCGGCATTCTCACCCTGGGGAAACGGAGGGCGGGCCTATCTGGGCTACAGGGACGACTCCAGAGGCTCCTGCAAGCCAGCGGCAACCACGCGGCAGGCATCCTCACAGTGGGGCGCCGTGCTGGCGCAGGCGGAGAGCCCCTCCCCAGTCCCTCCGGAGCCCCGGGCTACAGCAGTTGCTCCCGGGTCCCTGGCACACTGTCTTGCGTTGGGCGTCCGTGTACCGACAGCCCCGCAGCACAGGACCCTGTCCAGAGCTGGCAGGGGTCTTGAGCCGCAGAGGCGACGGTCTGGCCCATAGCCACTCCTCCCAGCAATTGGGCTTTCAAAGCCCTGGGGCACCACTAGACTCCTAAAACTGGCTGCTCAGTGACTCAGTTGTTTGGGCAGTGGCTGGGTTGGGGTTGGGGCCGGGGGTTGGGGTGGGAACTCTTCTTAATTTCCGTATTCGGGATGGCCCCAAAGGAGGGGATGGGGGAGACAGGTGGGTTTCTTCCCGCCTCCTCTCAGTCCCAGGTCTGTGCTCCACCCCCGAGATTTGGGGGAATAAAGATGACTCATGTTTGAATGTGTCCTTTCTCTGTTCCTGCGGTCACACCTTTCTTTCTCCCTAGCAGCAGACCTTTGCGGGAGTGGGGGTGGGGGGGAGGGGAGGGAAGAAGGAAGGGTCTGAGACAAGGTCTGTAAATCATATCCTTCTGTGTGCCGCTGTCACCCCAAATTTCGAGGTTTCTCTGCAGCATAAACAACAGCACAAAAATAAGATTTGCTGGCATTGGGAGATTGAAGGGACAGCCCGATTGAGTAGAAAGGATATCTCGGTTCTGGGTTCAAATTACCACCTGGTTGATTTCCACTTAATCTTCCTAAATCCCACTTTCCTCATCCCTTAAATGAGCTCCAAAGGCCCTTCCAGTTGTAGATCTATGCTCTTAGGTACATAAAAAAAAAAGGGTAATATTTTAAAACGTCCCTTTTATTCTCGGAGTTCTTCCTATTCCAGCCCCAGTCACTCTTAAAGCACCTTGGTAACCGCTAATCTAGGCTCTACCTCACACCTTATCCTCACTGCCCTACCATTTTGGAATCTTCCGGCCAAGAGTATTAGGAGGAAGGGGGGTGGTGGGGGTGGTGGTGGTGGTGGGGAAGACAGGAGCCTGAGGAACCAGACTCAAGGGATTTAGTCTCACTTTCCTTTGTCCACATCCTCCCCTGCAACAGAGACAGAGGGGAAGAAAAAAGCTTAGAGCTGCTTTTATTCCTATCTCAATTCTCTCTTTCACTGTGAGGAAGTTCTTTCTGCTATTCCACCTGCATAACCTTTCTGTTGCAGTTTCAGTCCCCTTGCCTCTCTGGTTCTGCCCTAAAGTGCGATTTAGAGATTTATAATCCAGTCAACTGCCTCAGGGTCTCAGTCCTCTCTAGGTTTCTATCTCCTCTAGTTTTTCTTTCCATTCTGAAGAAGTGTGTATGTGTGGGAGAGGGGCAGATGTCAAAGTAAGAAGATGTTAAGATAATTATTTTAAGAAACACAAGCTGAACCTCCCTCTCTTCTTTGCTGAGGTGAAGGACCAAGGGGGTGGAACATGGCATATACTGTAGGACTTGACTGATGTGTTAGTTTTCCTTACTATTTGTGGGGAGATTACATTTTTTTTTCTTTTAAAAAGTTCTTTCGTACAGGGAAGACTCTGGGGTGAGGAGTTTATAGGAAAATAAAGGTGATGTAAAATCGAAAGGTATCAATAAAAACATAACAAAAAAAGTACATACTGGGAGTTGGGCAATCTTCTTCAACAAACCATGTGGTTGAAGCCACTTCTACACAGGATGGGGTGGGGGTCATTGCCATAGAGAGGCAGTGGGATGTATTGGTAAAAAATGCTGGGCTTGGAATTAGACATACCCTCCAATACTAAGTACCTGTGTGACCATGGGTAAGTGACTTAGTTTCTCTCTACTCACCTGGAAAGTCACCTTACCTCAAAGCATTGTTGGAAGGATCCAAATGAGATCATATGCTTTGCAAAATTAAAATGAGACTATCAAAAGGATTTATAGTCCTCTTCGGAACTTCTGGTGTGGGAACTCTATCCCTCAAAGTAGATTGAAACCCATCTCTGACTTATGTAGATGTGTTCTAAGGAATTTGTATTTAATAATTGGTCCAAGGTCACATAGCTAAGGTACAATGTGAAGAGATATCTGAAACCAGGTGTTCCTGATCCCAAACCCAGCAGCAGCTCATGCATTATGCCTCATTGCCTTTGGAGCATATTACTGTCAGCTATTATAAGTTTATAAATTTAGAGCGCAAAGGAGCTTGAGAGGTCATCCAGTCGAATGACTCATTTTACCAATGAGAAAAAAAAGTAAGAGAGAAGTGAAGTAATTTGCGCAAGGTCACACAGGTAGAATGCCCGGCTCCTCCTATTCTCCACACTCCGCACTCCGCTGCTTCTTGAACTCATCAAGAGCTAATTTGGAAGGCGGTGGGGGGGGGGGGGGGGGGGGGATGAATAAAGAAAGGGCCCAATAGGGGGCTCCTGGGTTCCAGCATGCAGCGCAGAACTCCAAGTATCCGGTCCCGCGTGGGCGAAGCGAGGGGGAAGCCCAAGGGCGGAGCCAAGAGTGGGAGGCCCAGAAACATGCATGGAGGCGGGCTCACAGAGCAGAAGCGGGGTCACACCTGGGGCCAAGAGCTCTCTAGAAGGAAGAGGGCAGGTTAGGAGGCGGGGCCACATGGAAGGAGGGACGTTCTCTAAACTCTAGCCTCTTCCCAATCCTCCAGGACTCCCCTGTGGGCGTGTCGTCATCCAGCTCCCTTTGAGACACGCGTGGGCGGACCCTACCTCGGCGAAGTGGGCTGCTGAGAGGGGAGGGGGGGCTGTCTTTGGCAGCCCCTCCCCCTGTGGGAGCCACGTGGCGGGCTCCTGCCAGGCCACTGGGGGGAAAGAACGCAGCCCCAAAAGGGACTGGGGGGGGCGGGGTGGCCCGGGCTGCGGCGCGCAGAAGAGCTGAACCCCTAGCCCAGCACAGAGACGGCGGCGTCGTAGGAGGACAGGAGGAGAGGAGAAAGGGAGGGAGGCAGGCGCATGGGGCGCCCCGGCCCGGCCGGCAGCGCGCCCCACCCTGCCCGGCCGTGCTAATCCTCCCCCTGTAACCTCTTCCTAGAACTTGGATCTTTCTAACCCAGGGCCATGCCTGTCATGAAGGGGTTGCTGGCCCCCCAGAACACCTTCTTGGACACGATTGCTACACGCTTCGACGGCACTCGTGAGTAGGGGACTAGGGCTGCATGGGCGGGGGACAAGGGGCAAGGGGCTGAGGTGACCCCAGGGTTGCCGGGACGGAGATTGCAACCTGTCCCAGTCCTGTCATCGTGGGTGCTACGGAAACACAAGTGAAGGTGGGGATGGGGAGCCCAAGGACACTGGAGAGGAGTCGCATCCTGAGACTTAGGGAAAGAGAGAGACTGAGGGCGGACGGGTGAGAGCTGGGCATCAGAAGATGCATTGGACTGGGGCCGCTTGAAGAGGAGGGACAAAAGCAGGGACCCTCTTGTGAGGTCAAACAGCGAGGGGAGCCAGAAATGCTTGGAGTCGGACGGTACTGTGGCTGCAAAGGGTCAGGCAAAGGGTTAGGGGAGCGGTAGCGCGAGGAGGAGATAGGGGAGGGTCTTTATGCAGCGGAGGCGGGAAGGGGCTTTTCGAGGCCCAGGGCTGCCCCCTTCCCTAAATCTAGGTTTCCCAACTCCAGCCCCCAAAGACTGAGCCATGGGGATGGGGATGGGCTTGTGTGTGTGAGAGAGAATCTAGGGTGTGGGGGAACTAGGGAAGGGAGGAAAGGGAAGATTAAAGAGAAGGGAAGTCAGCTTCGTCTGTGCGATGAGGACCCCAGTTTTTCCCTTATTCCTCTCCCTGCCCCCACCCCCACCACACCAAAGAAATAAAGTCATGGACTTCACCAGGACCTGGATAAGTGCAAAGGGAGGCTGGGACCAAGGTCATGTGCACCCTTCACAACAGACAGAAGAAACATGAAATCTCTGTCTTACTGATTAAAGAGGGGGTTATTGCCCTCTGTAGTGGAGAGGATAGCTCTCTTTTCACACTAAACGTCTTATTGCACCCGTCCACATCCCACCTAGTTCGAATTCCCAGTTCAGGACCGCGGACAGCCGCCCCAGAGCCCCTCCTACGTTTCCCCTTTTTCTTACAAAGGAGCTGATCTGGCCCCTTCGGGAGGTTGGGCCTGGAAAGAGAGAGGGAGGGGAAGGAAAGTGGTACCCGAGGGCGTATGCGGAGCTGCTCGGGCCCTACCCCTCCCTCCATTCCCCTCCTCCCGCCTCCCGAGTTTCCATAGCACCTATCACCGTGGCAACCAGCCCTGAGATAGAGGGAGGAGGCAGAGCATGGGGCCCTTCTCCTTTCCTCTCGAACCCAGTGCCCCTTTCAGCTACCACCTTCTCCCTTTTGTCCCCTCATTAGGACTGAGAAGGGAGCTGAGTGGGACTCTGTTTGGACTCTGGCCCTGAGACTGAGCTCAAGCTGTGTTGCCCTCTCTCTCTCCTCCCTGCTGTCGTTCCCCCCACCCCCAGTGCTCAGCCCCCATCCTGTTGTTATGGGGATCGGACAAGGAGTGGGGAGAGGTTCTAGAGGAGGCTCTTCAAACTTTGAGCATCAGGGACAGATTACCACTACCATTAACACCCCAACCCTCCAAGTCTCTGTGATATAGTGGAAGAAGCCCTGAAGTCAAAAGGTCTAGGTTCATGTCTGACTCTTCCACTAAACAAATGCATGACCTTGGACAAGTCATACCTCTTTCTGGGTTTCAATTTTCCTCATCAATAAAATGAAATGGGCTGAACTGCAGGCTTTCCGGGGCTCTAACATTCTAGAATTCTAAGAGCTGAGGTAGATTCTAATTCTTTCCCCATATTTTATATTAACTTTGTGGCCTTAGCTTCTCTGAGTCTCATTTATAAAACAGGAGAGAATAATCTTTTATCTGCTTAGAGACAAGCAATTGGACCAGATCCTCTCCCTCTAAGCCACTGGTCCAGTTTCTCAACCTGGGAATAATACCTGGTTCTCTATCCCTTAGACCAGTCTTTAGTTTCTTTATCTTAGCATCTCCACATCAAGTGTAGGGCTAAGAACTTGGACATCCAACTCTAAGCCTTTCCTGGGACAAAACCAGAGAAATTGTACACTACTAGAAAGAGCCTTGGATTTAGAGTCATTGGACCTAGGTTTGAATCCCTGTTCTACTTGGTTCCTGTGTGTCCTTAGGCAAGTTATTGAACCTCCTTGGGAGTCATTTTCTTTCTCTATAAAATAGTGGGGGAGAGGGGGAGTGGCTGGATTAAGTAACTGCTAAGATCACTCCCAACTCTAAATCTTGGGACCTGTGATTCTATGTCTGCAACCCCAAATCCATTTTGTTCATTTTGAACACAAGATAATATTCTCTAAAAGCTTCCTCTCTTCAATAAAGCCCTACTCTTACCTCCATCCTGAGCCTTTTTCTCCCCACAGATAGTAACTTCCTGCTGGCTAATGCTCAGGGTCCAAGGGGCTATCCTATCGTGTACTGTTCTGACGGCTTCTGCGACCTCACAGGCTTCTGCCGAACTGAGGTGATGCAGAAAACTTGCAGCTGCCGCTTCCTCTATGGTCCTGAGACCAGTGAGCCTGCCCTGCAGCGGCTACACAAAGCTCTGGAGGGCCGGCAGGAGCACCGAGCTGAGCTCTGCTTCTATCGGAAGGATGGTGAGAACTCTCTGATCCCCAAAACACCTAGGGTTGCCTAGTGGCTAAAAGGGCCTGACAGATTCAGGAAGACCTGGGTTAAAATACTTCATCTGTCACTCATTAGTTGTGTGAAGGTGGGCAAAGCCCTTAATGTCTCTGTGTCTCCATTTCCTCATCTGTAAAATGGGGGTGATAATTATATCTGGTGTTTCACAGGATTGTTCTGAGGCTCAAATAAGGTATTATGCAAAAAGTGCTTTGCGAACTTTAAAGTTTTATACTGACACGAGTTATTAGTCCACACACATTTTAAAAGTCAAGTCAATGAGCATTTATTAAGCACTTTCTAGATGCAAAGCATTGTACTAAGTGCTAGAGATACAAATACAAGCAAAAAGAAAGACAGTCCCTACCTACAGGAACCTAACATTCTAATTTTATTTATATTTCTAATCTTTAGAATGAGAAATTTCTATTCTAATTTTTATTACATTCTATTATCTTCCAACCTCTGACTGTCCAAGAAAAAGCCCCTGTTTCACTTCCTTGGACCAAAGGAAAGGGTTATTTGGGGAAAGGAGATGTCTTGGGACTGATAGAGCAACCAGGGTTCTTTACCTACAATACCCATCTTTCCTTTTTCTCCCCAGGCTCAGCCTTCTGGTGTCTGCTGGATATGATGCCAATCAAGAATGAAATGGGGGACGTGGTGCTATTCCTTTTTTCCTTCAAAGACATCACCCAGAGCCAGGGACGGGGTCTGGGTCCTCCTGGAGGGAATAACCATGGTAACTGCAGCAATTAGGGGGAAGGCAAGAAGAATGATGGGGTAGGAAGGAAATCATGGGGAGGCCTATCGAAGGAAGGGAAGCCTGAAGTGAGAAAGATGACTCTACCTGTGGCCACAGGTTCATGGCCTATGCTTTTTCCCAACTCACTCTCCCAGCAGAGAAGGCTAGAAGCCGGAAAGGAGGCAGTTCAAGGCTTCGAACAGCCAGGAGACAGGGTCACACTGTTCTACACAGGCTTACCACCCAATTTGGCCGCCGTGGTCAGGGCAATGTAAAAGCCAACAATGTGAGTCATCTCCCAGTTGCCCTAGCCTCTCCCAGTCTTTGGTTTCCAGATCCCTGTTTTTCTGTCTTTCAATTGTTCCTACTCCTTGGTTCTACAGCCTACTACTGCAATGGACTCTACTCCACCCATTTTCAAAATTCCTCAATTCCTTTTCTTGTGTCTCCTATTCCCTCCAAATTTCTCATCTTCTTGTTCCCATAGCCCTATTTATGCTCATCGCCCTACTTTGTGCTTTCCCTGCCTTGATGGGGTTCCTGCTTCCAAGGTGAAGGGGAGGGTTGTGACACTATCCCATTTTTTGTTATGTCAAAAGGGCAAGATACAAGTTATTGGTATTACCTACTGCTTGACAGTTTTACTTCATATAAGTATGTGATGAAATTATTGGGTGGTGAGGTCTCTAAGGATAAGGCTCCCTTCTCTTGGGATCAAGGAGAAAGATAAATGTTTGTCCTCCACTTAGCCTGTGAGAATTACAAGTTCCCTACAATGGAGCCCTTCTCTTTCCCCTCTCCACTGGTCCCAGGCAAGTGACTGTATTAGCTACTATTCTGTGCTGATTACCAGGACTGCAGAAGAGGGTGTGATTACCATCCCTAGAGGGCTTCATCTCCTTCCACCTACACTTCCTGAGCCCTGTAGCAAAGTTGAGAAGGGAGAAGCTAATGACCTCAGGGCTAGAGTCATATACTCTACTTGTCACCACCTCTCTCAGGAGAGCATACCCACTTACTCCTCACACACTGGGAATCAGGGACTCACCCCACTCCCCAACCCAAGCACTAGGCCAGGGTGAGCAAACCTTTCAGGATGCCTTCAGAAATATGAACAGCTTAATCCAAAAGGGGTTAATCTGAGAGTGGGAGAGAGAGAGCAAACCAGACAAAGCAGCAGAGCTTCAGGGCTAGGGGAGAGGGACTCCAACTAGAGTCACACTGACTCAGAGACGTCTTTCTCTGCATTCTGGACAACCCCTAGCCTCTGCCTCCTTCTTCCCAGATCTCCCAGCCCCAGTCCCCCTACCTCATGATTCCCCTTGCCCCCTTCCTCCCAATGTTCCCCCCGCCCTTTCTCCCCCAGTGTCCCCCCATCCCCGATTCCTTTCCCCCCAGAACGTGTTTGAACCGAAGCCGTCAGTGCCTGAATACAAGGTAGCCTCTGTGGGGGGGTCCCGCTGCCTCCTCCTTCACTACAGTGTCCCCAAGGCCCTCTGGGATGGCCTCATCCTCCTTGCCACCTTCTACGTGGCCATCACTGTCCCCTACAACGTCTGCTTCTCAGGCGCCGATGACAGCCCCATTGCCACCCGGAACACCCTCGTCAGTGACATCGTTGTGGAGATGCTCTTCATCCTCGGTCAGAGTCCACCCCAAAGGCTTTTGGGATCCCCCCTTCTATGTCCAAACTCCAACCCTCCTTTAAGCCCTCAGACCCATTTGTATTCTATCCTTCTCTCCTTGGTGTCCAGAATAGAGTTTAGCTCAGGACCCACCCCCTTCCCCAGGTCTCTGGGATCCCAGAATGGAGTCTCTCATGTCATCTAGAGAACAACCTAGTTGTAGCCCTTCTCACCATCTGTAACATTTCCAACCCTAAAGCCCCAGTCACAATTCCCTAATGAGGCTCTAGTTCCTTAACTCCTTGGTTAAAGTTCCCAGGGCTGGTTAGAGGGTGGGCAACATTCCTATCCTCCTATCCAAAAGAGATCCCTGAGTGACATTCATATTCTCTCCCTTTCTCTTGCCAGATATTATCCTGAACTTTCGCACCACCTATGTGTCCCAATCGGGCCAGGTTGTCTCTGCCCCTCGCTCCATTGGCCTTCACTATCTGGCCACTTGGTTCTTCATTGACCTCATTGCTGCTCTGCCCTTTGACCTGTTATATGCCTTCAACATTACCGTTGTAAGTGACCTCCTATGTGATTCAGGCAGAAAGTTCAAACTCTCTTCCCTGGTTCTAGTATTCTCAAATTGGGATCCAGTATCCTCCCTTCCCTACCTCATATAAAATACCAAACAGGAGCTTCAAATCCAGGCCTCATACAAGTTTCTCTTGCTGAGAGGTTGGAGGCTGCCAAATTCACTCCCTCCTAAGAGTGTAAGGTAGCTCAAACCCAGAGATAATCCTCAGTTCTCCTCCCAGGTCTTCCTTTTCAGCTCATTAACAGCTATTTAATGAGTACCTTCTAGGTACCTAGAACCTTGTTAGATATTATGAGATAGAAAATTAGTAACACAGAATCCCTGCCATCAAGGTGTTTGTTTATTATCTATCTAGGGATATGATATAGCATGTAAAAGAGAACAAATAAACAGTAGTAGTATATGAGTGGCATCGCCTTTGGGGATTCTGAAAGGAGAAGGAACACCACAGTAGGACCTGGGTTCTAGTCCTGAATCCACACTAGCTATCTGAGCAATCTATTTTAGAGCAAGTCATTTTACAACCGTCTGCCCTATTTTTTATAATATTAGAGGACTGGACTCTGAGAGTCATAGAGGTACAGTGAAAGAATACTGCGTTTGGACCTAATCAACAAGCATTTATTAAGTATTGACTGTGCCTGAGGCACTGTGCTATGAGCTGGGGATACAAAGAAAGGTGAAACCAGTGTCTGCCCCTTAAGGAGCTCATGTTGTAATGGGGAAGACAATATGCAAATAATTATATGTGTATACACACACACATATATATAATGATGTATACTATACATAATAGATGAAAGATCATCTCAGAGACAAGGCACTAGAGTTAGGGTGACTAGGAAAGGTATCCAGTAAAAAGTAAGATCTGAGCTGAGTCTTAAAAGAAACTAGGCAAACCAGGAGAGAAAGAATTCCAGGTAAGGAGGAAATCCAGTGAAAAGTCATGGAGTCAGGATGGAGCAGAGGGTTATCTCATGTTATATTGCCCTCAAGGCCTGCTTTCTCTGACATCTTCCTCTGAGAACCACCTCCTCCCTCTACTCTCAGGGATAAGCAGAGGGGTGAGGGAAAAACGAGGCCAGTTCTGGGATCTAGACCTCAAGGTTCTGCCCTTTGACAGAGAAATAAGGTCACTCCAATTGACTAGAGCAGAGAGGGCTGAGGAGGGAGGGGGATGGGGTCCCTTGGGCCCCCCTCCATCTGAGGGGAGTAGGTTTGGAAGGTTGATTTTCTCTGCCTGCTGCACTTCCAGCTAGCTATAGCAGGAAGCCGCCTACACATACCCTGATTTAACCAGCCGCTAACAGGCTGTGGGCTTCATCTCTCAGCTCCACACACACATGTGCATGCTCCCACACATGTGTGTGTGTGCATTGAACCCTGCATGAACTCTCATGCATGGATGTAAGTGATAATGCTTTGGCTCACACATGCATACCTCCAAATATCTGAATGCGCAAGTAGTATAGACATCTACCTACTCCTTTCTTTTGGAACCTCAAGAGAAATGGCACAGGACTAAAAGAGTTAACCTGTCTTAGGATGGTGCTGCTGCAGGATTCTCCCCTCCTCTCTCCTCCCAGGTTAGAAATATGGCCCCTTGTGTTAGGTGTTTGGGGCTTAGAGGTTGGGAGAAGGTTGTACCAGCACCCTTGTCTACTCCCCTAGTTACCCCTTACATTTCTCTTTAGGGTTTTGAAAGGGCAGATGTTGCTCTTTGGCCAGGCAACTTCCTCCCTCTCCTCTATACCTGGCCCTGAGATACTAAAGTAATTACCTTGCCTAAAGGGAGAAAGGAGAAAGTCCCCAAACCAGCCTGTCTTCGCATGTTCCTGTATATATGTACAAGCATGTCTGCATTTGCCCCAGTGCATGTTATATGTACCTGATCATAAGTGACTCTGAGTCCCTTCAAGGCTGTTCATTATTCTCATTCTCATTCAAGTGACTTCAGTGATACAAAGAAAAAAATTGCAGTTGTCAGTTACAAGCTATGAGACCTCAGACAAGTCTTTGGGCCTCTCTAGGCCTCAGTTTCCTCATCTGTAAAATGAGTGGGTTATACTAGGTTATTTCTGAGGTCCCTTTCTGTTCTAAATCTCTAATCAAATATGTCTGTGGAGTATTTCTGGTAGTCCAGGGGTTTCAAGCAAGATTTTCTTCAGAGGCTATCTCACCTGTCCCTTGCCTCTGGGTAGGATAGGTTCCTTCCAGAGGTCATAAAGAGGCTCTCCCTTGCTTTTTATCCCTCTCTCTCCCCATTTCATTTTCTTCTGCCAAGGACAGCCACAAAAATCGTTCCTAAAATCCAGCTACAACATTTAGTATCCTAGAGCTGGAAGGGACATTAGAGGTCATATACGAGAGGTCCAAGTCCCTCATTTTATAGAGGAGACTGGAGTAATTTACCCAAAGTCACACAGATGGCAAGTGGTGGAGCTCAGATCTGAATCCACATTGACAAAATCCAGTAGTTTTTCAGCTCTACCACACTGCTTTTATAATGAGCCATGTAGTCAGGGACGACCCCCTTACTCTCTATGAGCCTCAGTTTCCTCATCTATAAAATGGTGCACTGCCTACCCCACAAGGTCAGTGTGAGTAAGGTGTTTTGTGAACCTTAAAGCACTCTAAAAATGTAAGTAGTTACTATTTTGGGGCAACTGGGTGGCTCAGTGGATGGAATGCTGGGCCTGAAGTCAGGAAGAACTGAGTTCAAATTCAGCCTCAGACATATAAGTTGTGTGACCCTGGGCAAGTCACTTAACCCTGTTTGCCTCAATTTCCTCATCTGTCAAATGAACTAGAGAAGAAAATAGCAAACCACTCCAGTATCTTTGCCAAGAAAAACCCCAATGGGGTCATGAAGAATTGAACATGACTGAAACAATTGAACAATGACAGAAGTTATTATTATTCTTCTATCTGACCATAACCTCATATCTTTCTATTTCTCCCTGTTCCTCACTCTTCCTAAATTTATTCTTTATCCTCACTGTGACCTTTGGTCACTATCACCCTCAGTGTTCTACCAGGTCATTTGACTTCATTTTCCTCCTTTTCTAATCTTGATCCTATGGTTTACCAGTTAATCTTTACACTGTCCTCAATTTATGAATACTTTGCCCCTTGTCCTATTGCCACTCATGCCCTGATTACCCCCACCATTGGCCTCCTCTGCACCTACTCACATACTGAGTCCAGAGCAAATTTATGTTACCTTATCTTAATGTCACAAGGTAATCTTCTTACTCTTCTGTAACTGACTCTCTAGCAGTATTCCCTGCATCAGCTGTTTCAAGTCTTCTCTTCTCAACCTCCCATGCCACTCTCTCTCTCTGTTCCCCTTGGCAGAGAACCTCACTTGATCAGGAAAATAAGAGGCTCTCTCTCACCTGCTCTATGGTCAGTCGGAAAGCATCTATTAAGTAGTACATGCCAGGCATGGGGCTAAGTGCGGCAGATATAAAGAAAGACTAAGTAATCCCTGTCCTCAGGAGTTTACATCCTAATGGTCAGGGGAACAACATGTAAGTAACTAGGAACATATAAAGAGGTAGATGAGAAGATGGAGAGTAATCTCTGAGAAGAAGGTGAGAAGCAGTTTATGGGTCACTGTAGTTGGATTATGAGGTGCATAGAAGGGAGTAAATTGTGAAAAACCTGAAAAGAATGGAAAGTTAGGAACAGAACAGGTAATGAAGAGCTTTAAATGCAAGAGGATTTTAAATTTGGCCCTGGGGGTAATAGGGATCCACTGGAGTTTGTTAAGTGGAGGAGGCAGGGTAAAGATGACATGGTTAGACCTGTGCTTTAGAAAAATCCCATTGGCTAGTGGAGTGGGGGACAGTTAGGTGGAGCAGTGTATAGAGTAATCAGTCCTGGACTCAGGAGAGCCTGTGTTCAAATTCAGCCTCATACACTTACTAGCTGTGTGATCCTGGGCAAATCACTTCATGCTGTTTGCCTCAGTTTCCTCATATGTAAAATGAGGTGGAAAAGAAAATGACAAACCACTCCAGTATCTTTGCAAAGAAACCCCCAAATGAGGTAACAAAGAGTCGGATATGACTGAAAAAATGACTAAACAACAACAATTAGAGTGGGGGTAGACTTGAAGCAGGAGGATGAGTCAAAAGGCTATTGCAATAGTCTTGGGAAGAGGAGACGAGGATCTAAACTAGGGTGGTGTCTAGGTGAATAGACAGAAGGGGACAAGTAGATGTTCTAAAGGCAAAAATTACAAGCATCCATTCAATGGCAATGGAAGGAAGAAAGAAAGGAGGGAGAAGAGGAAGGAAGGGGGAAGGAAGAAAGGAGGGAGGGAAGGAGGAAAGGAAGGAAGGAAACAAGTATTGAAGTATCTACTATGTACCAAACACTTTATAAATATTATCTCATTTGGTCTCTACAATAACCCTGAGGGATAAGTGATATATATGTCCACTTTACAGCTGAGGAAGGTGAAACAGAAGTTAAGTGACTTGCTCAGAGTCACACAGTAAATATCTATCTATCTATATATTTTTTTTTTGGAGGGAGAAGGCAAGGCAATTGGGGTTAAGTGACTTGTCCAAGGTCACACAGCTAGTAAGTGTTAAGCATCTGAACACAGTAAATATCTAAGCTAAGATTTGGACTCAGATCTTCCAGACTCCAGGCCCTAGGCATCTACCCATTGTTCCACCTAGTTGTCTCTGAGTTAGCTATGTTGGGTGAATGAGAAGACAAGACAAAAAAAATGAGGTTGTGTTCCTGGGCAATTGGGAGGATGATGGTATACTTAGCAGTAATAGTTAAGTTCAGAAGAGGGGAGGTTTAGGGGAAAAGCTAAGGAGTTGTGTCTTAGACTTATTGAGTTTGAGGTGTCTACAAGTTATACTGTTCAAAATATCCAAAAGGCAGCTGATGATGCTATATTTACAGCATAAAAAGAGTGACCAGGGCTGGCTTTGTGGATCTGGGAATCCTTTACATGGAGATGGTAGTTGAATCCATAATAGGTAATGAGATCACCAAGTGAGAGTGTAGAGAGAGAAGAGAAAAGGGTCCTGCAGAGAGCACTGGGGGACACCCATATTTAGTGGGCATGACATGACTGATGAACCAGTTAAGGAGATTGCGGAATGGATAGAGTCTTAAGTTCTCCCATGGGTAGGAGGTCAAGATGTGAATGATGATGCATCAAAGAAGACTGAGAAACAGCTAAATAGATAGGAGGATCAAGAGACTGTAGTACTGTTAACTTTGGAGAGGACAGTTTCAATTGAATAATGATATCAAAATCCAAATTGTACCAGAGAAGAGAATTTATTATTATATTTTGTTTTGACATCATCTGGATTTCCCAATATGTTCTTTCCTCAACTCAACTCAGAAAGCTATCCCTTGTTACACAGAACAATGATTTTTTTTGGGGGGGGAGGGGCAATCAGGGTTAAGTGACTTGCCCAGGGTCACACAGCTAGTAAGTATCTGAGTCTGGATTTGAACTCAGATTCTCCTGATTCCAGGGCCAGTTGTTCTATCCACTGAGCCATGTAGTTGCCCTAGAACAGTGATCTCTTAATGGTCTCTCTCTCTCTCTTTTTTGTCCCCATCTTTCTTTTTTTCTCTACAGCATTTGACACTGTTGACTGTCCTCTCCTCCTGTATACTTTCTGTTCTCTGGGTTTTTGTGATATTGTTCTCTCTCAGTCCTCTCCCACTTATCTGACCATTCCTTTTCATTCTTCTTTGTTGCATCAACAACCATATCTTGACCTCCTAACTGTGAGTGTAGCCCAGGGTTCTGTCTTGACATTCTGCTCTCTCTACACACTCTTGGTGATCTCCACAGCTCCCATGGGCTCAATTATCATCTCTATGCAGATAATTCCCACATCTGTATATTTAGTCCTATTCTTTTCCTGAGTTCCAGTCCTGTATCATCAACTGCCTATTGACCATTTCCAACTGAATGTCCTGTATACATCTCCAACTCAACATGTCCAAAACAGAGCTCACTTTATTTCCTCCCAAACTCCCTCTGTTTTTCTTCCTTATTTCTGTCTAGAGCATCACTGTCTTTCCAGGAACCTGCCCTTAGACTCATTCTCAACTTTTCATTTTCTGTCCTACCTCATATTCAATGAAAAGCCAAATCTTGTCTCTGTTCTGCTTTCATATCTATCTCTTTCTAATTGTCTCTCTCACTCCAAGTTCAGACCTGCATTATCTCTCTCCTGGATTATTGCAGTGCTCTCCTAATTGGTCTCCCTGAATCAAGTTTTTTACCTCTTTGCCCTCCACACAGCTACTGAAGTGATACTCCTAAAGCACAGATTCCCTGCTCAAAAAGTACCAGGGGTTCCCTATTCTAAAACCCCAAGATGAAACTCAGACTTCTCTGATTGGTATTTCAAGTCCATCACAGTCTGGTTCCACCTTATCTTCCCAGGTTAACAGGTTATCTCTCTTCTAAAATTTTGCGTCCCATTCATATTGGGTTGACTTCTAAGAACACAGCAATCTATCTCTTGCCTCTGGGTTTTTGCATAGACTGTTCTCTTATACTCTTCCCTCTCTCTTAATCTTGAGTTTAGTGCTTGGTGACTACGTTTTAGGTGAACAGGATATTTGCTCCACAGAAAAGAGAGAGTAACTGTGTCTCCATCAGGTAGAATTAAACATTCAGCCTATGGAAAGAGGCCATCCATGTGGCAGGGCAATGCAGAAGGTCTTCTCCTGGAAGCAGGTCCCTGGTGTCTTCACTTGGACGCTTCCATCTTAGGTGATGTGGGCATGTGTCAGAGCCCTGTTTCACTGGGAGTGCACTCTCTTCCCACCTATGACTCTTGGGATCCCTACTTTTTTTCAAAGCTCAGTTCAAGAGTCACCTCCCACATGCAAGCTTTCCTAATCTGCAAGCTGCTAGTGCTTTTATAATTGCTGTTCAATTTTTTTTTGGTCATGACCCCATTTGGGGTTTTCTTGGGAAAGATATTGAAATAGTTTGCCATTTCCTTCTCCAGCTTATTTTAAAGATGAAGAAACTGAGGCAAACAGGGTTAAGTGACTTGCCCAGGGTCACACAGCTAACTCCAGGTGGCTGAGCCACCTACGTACCCTTGCTCCCCCACTTGAGTATTTGTATTTACTTGTATGCTATTTATTTGTGTGTTATTTTGCTGAGGGAATATAATTTCCTTGAGGGCAGGGACTATTCCATTTTTGTCTTTTTATCCTTAGCACATAGTAGGTATTTAATAAATGCTTATGGATTTAGTAGAATCATTATGGTACAGTAGAAGGAACATTGGCCCTGGAATATTAGGCCTGGAGTTCAATGCCTACCTCGGAAGTTCACTCTACCTGTGTGATTTGGGGAAAGTTAGTTTTCTTCTTTGGGCCTTGTTTTCCTTATATGGCCTCTGTGGTCCTTTCCAGCACTAGGACCATGATCCCATGATCAATTTATTATCATTATTTCATTCCTTCTATTACAGTGCTATCTTGTCCTTTCTGCTTTCCAAGTAACCCAGAGCCAGTGTTGGGTAGGATAAGATGGGTTGGATAAGATGGAGCCCTGAAGGGCCACAAGGAGAGGCTGTTCTGTCTAGGCTTGGGCTTTCACCAACCCCTTTTGCATTTTCTCCCCCAGACATCGCTGGTACACCTGTTGAAGACAGTACGTCTGCTGCGGCTGCTGCGGTTGCTGCAGAAGCTGGATCGGTATTCACAATACAGTGCCATGGTGCTCACCCTGCTCATGTCTGTGTTTGCTCTGCTGGCACACTGGATGGCCTGCATCTGGTATGTCATTGGTCGAAAGGAGATGGAGGCCAATGACCCATTGGTTTGGGACATTGGTGAGTGCTGGATTCCTGATTCCTTCTCACCCTCAATGCCCTAACTTAACTTCTAGCTTGGAAACTCACAACTCTTCCCCCTCAGAAACTTCTAGTCTCTCTAGAATCTCCAGCCAACTTCCTATGAGACCCTCTCAGTAACCTCTCTCAGGATCCTTGGACTGATCTTTCAAGTAACCCAATCCTGCAGGATGTTCTTACTAGCCTCCTCAGTTCCATGAGTCCTCCCAAACCGTCATTTTCCCCTCAATCTCTCCCAGGTCTCCCACCCCAAAGCAGCAGCTGAGGCCTTGGGAAAGAAGAACCTCCCCACACACCCTGGCCACAGTCTCCTAATTTCTGATGTTCCTCAGTCTTGTAGAGAGTTCTTAGATCATAGACTTGGAACTGGAAAAAAAAAACAACAACTAGAGATCATTCAGTCTAATCCTCTCATTTTACAGATGAGAAAACTGAAGTTAAGTGACTTGTCCAAGGTCTTACAGGTTTAGGGATAAGCTTCAAAGCTAAATTGTCCTTTCCCTCCACCATTACCGCCCTGCCCAATGTTGTTGGTGGGTGGTATCACAGGTCTCAGGAAACTGTTCTGTTCTCTTATCTCCCAATGTAGGCTGGCTACATGAGTTGGGGAAAAGGCTGGAGTCTCCCTATGTGAATGGTTCAGCCATGGGTGGCCCCTCCCGGCGTAGTGCCTACATTGCTGCCCTCTACTTTACACTAAGCAGTCTCACTAGCGTCGGCTTTGGCAATGTCTGCGCCAACACAGACGCAGAGAAGATTTTCTCCATTTGCACCATGCTTATTGGAGGTGAGATACTCTCTGTCCAAGGGGCTTTGGGTCTCTACTTTCCCTCCCCTCCCCACCTCAGAAGTCTAATTCTCTCTTGCTTTCACTCTACCTGGCTCTGTGACTCTCCTAAATTAATTTCCCTCATGGGGAAGTCAGGGAGTATGGCCCCACCAAATAACATGTATTCAGTCAGTGGAATTTGTAGAGTGCCTGAGCAGAAAACACAGTCTCTTGAGAGAGGAGTGGGGGAATCTTGAATTTCAAGGGGATGATCTAGCCGTGATCCACTCCCTCTACTTCCTTTGCTCCCAGAGAACTGTCTTCAAAACAACTTGTGGCCACTCTCTATTCTGAGAATGCCCCTCACTCCTTGCCCTTAGAAGTCTAGTCTTGTTCCTACCTGACTCTGAAATGCTATTTCTGTCTCCTCTGACCACCAGCACTAATGCATGCTGTGGTATTTGGAAATGTGACAGCCATCATCCAACGAATGTACTCCCGCCGCTCTCTCTACCACACACGCATGAAAGACTTGAAGGATTTCATCCGAGTGCACCGCCTGCCCCGACCCCTCAAGCAGCGCATGCTGGAGTACTTCCAGACCACATGGGCTGTCAACAGTGGCATTGATGCCAATGAGGTCAGCACATCACCTGCATGCACCTTACCCCCTAAACTCAGATGGGAGGCCAGGCCAGAGTTCATAGATAGCCAAATTTAAGTAATCAGGACAAGTATCTAAATCAAAGATGAGGGAGGTGGGGTGAGGTGGCAGTTGATCCAAGAAAGATCTGAAGGTTTAGTGAACCACAAGCTCAGTGTAAATTAGGAGTATGATATGATTTTTAAGGAAACTAATGAAATCTTAAGCTGTACTGAGAGGGATAGAGTCTAGGACTGGGAAGGTGAGAGTCCCACTATATTAAAGAGTAAGACTGCCTCTAAAGCTTTGCTACATTCAGTTCTGGGCACCACATTTTAGGAAGAACATTGAGAAGCTGAAGAGAATTTAGGAGAGGGTGACCCAGAAGATGAAGAGTCTTGAGCTCCCATCAAATGGAGATCTCTTGAAGTGATTACGGCTGCTTAGCCAGAAGAAGAGGTTTAGGTCGCATAAGATAGTTGTTTTCAAGTATTTGAAGGGAGAGAGATTAGATTGGTCCTGTTTGGCCCCGCAGAGCAGAACTAGAAATAATGGGGCAGGTGGGAGAAATAGAGACACATTTAGGCTTGAATTAGGGAGATTAAAACTTACTAATATTTAGTTCTATCCAAAAGTAGAAGAGGCTGGTTTAGGAGGGTCTCTATATGAAGGATATGGACAATCATTTATTGGGGATATTGTCTACCTCCAGCTTGGACACAACCTCTGAGGTCCATTCCAACCCCAATCCAACCTGTGATTCTGATTGAGCACTGGTCATGGGTCCAGATCACTATGGATTATGGTCATCACCACTAAGTAGTGGAAGATCTCATTGCTATTCAAGGAGATGGGTTGTTAGGGCTGAGATGCAGCAGAAGAGATTGGGGAAGGACTTCTGGGTGATCAGAGTTGGCAAGCAAGATCTCCTTCCTTACAATCTTCCAGACTGTTGTGAACGAGTGTAGTAGCATCAGGGTAACCTATGTTCTCTATGCAGTTACTAAAGGACTTCCCAGATGAGCTTCGGGCTGACATTGCTATGCACCTGAACCGGGAGATTCTGCAGCTGCCACTCTTTGGAGCAGCGAGCCGGGGCTGCTTGAGAGCCCTCTCACTGCATATCAAGACCTCATTCTGTGCTCCAGGAGAGTACCTGCTACGACGAGGGGATGCACTTCAGGCATATTATTATGTCTGCTCTGGATCACTTGAAGTCCTACAGGACAACATGGTGCTGGCTATTCTAGGTGAGACCCTCAGTCTTGGCTTCAAGGACTACCCGAGTGTATAGGCATCTGGAGAATTCAGGGTGGGCACCCGGAATTCTTGATGACCATCCTCCCAACTGACTCTTCTCTCAATCCCACTAGACATCACTCCAGTGACTCTCCTATTGACTATTCTTCAACTGGCCACCAGCTCTGACCATTTCCACTCCTGCTAAGCATTCCATCCACTGATCATTAGGTACTGACCATCTTTGGTCACCTTCGATCATTCTGACCACTGGCCAAATTCTACCCCCAACCGCTGACCATCTCTCAACCCCATTAATCATTCCATCCACTGACTATCTTCTACCTCCACTGGTCATTCCAAGCCACTGATCATTCTATACCCCCACTGATCATTTCATTCATTAAATATCCTCTACCCTCCCACTAATCATTCTAGACACTGATCATTCCAGCCACTGACTTTTCTCCCAAACCACTAATAATTCCAGTCACTGTCCATCTTCCATCCCCAGTGATATTCCAGTTCCTGACTCTCTCCTACCCTCACTACTCAGTCTATATTTCAGTGACTGGCCATGCCCCCTAGCAATCATCCAGCCACTGGACATCCCCTAAGTCTGCTGATCATTCTAGCCACTGACTCTCTTTACAACCTTATTAATCACTCCATCTATTGACCACATGGCAATTCCAACCAAACACTGGCCATCAGTAAGCATCTACTTAATGACCACTACCCTAATCCTTTTGACTATTCCTCCCACTGATTAATGCTATCTCCTCAATTCTTTCAATTCCATGCTCTAGCCTCCCTCATTGATCTGATACTAACCATCCAATGTCTATGTCACTCACAGGGAAGGGAGACCTGATTGGGGCAGATGTCTCAGAGCCAGGACTGGACCCTGGGTTGGGATCAGGATCAGGCTCTTCGGGTTGTGTCCTGAAGACGGATGCTGACGTAAAGGCATTGACTTACTGTGGATTGCAACAGCTGAGTGGTCAAGGGTTAGCCGATGTTCTGCAGCTCTATCCTGAATATGGGGCTGCCTTCCGAGCTGGCCTGGCCCGAGACCTCACCTTCAACCTGCACCGGGGTTCTGACCCCCATGTATGTATATCATCTACTGTATTATGGCCCTTCCTGCCCCTCCCTCTGAAACTTATGCTTATACTGTCCCTCAGCAGGGATTCCCATGCCAGACTTATTTAAGACATTACCACTTTGCAGATGTTCATATGTAGCCATTGCCCCAGCCTCATAGGGATTCATCATGACCCCTTTTCCTTGTTGTTCACCTGGCTAATCTTCTCCTACATATAAATCCATTCATTCATCAAATATTAACTGAGTGCCTCTCATGCCCTAGGCACTCTGCCAGTGCTGAGGCCTTGTCAAGGCAATCCTTGACTGTCAGTCCCTGTACCTATATCTGGGATCCTATTTTTGCTATCCCTTACCTCTTTCTGGTTCTATCTTTTCATCTCCAGATCTTTCTCTATCTTCTTTTCTCTATCTGTCTCTCTGTCTGGGACTTAAGAGTTGGGGAAAGGCTGTACCTGAGCCTTTGTCATCAGAATTCTGCCCTGCTCTCTCCCCAGTCTGACTCTGAAGAGCACTAGTTTGAGGGTGGGGGCAGAGCTGGCCTTGAAGAGACCAAGGCGGCATCTCTCAGATACTGACTCTCCTCTCTCCCTCTAATCCCCACTGTGTCCTCTCCAGGGTCTCAGTCGATTTTGCCGCTCCCCACGCCTTTCTCAGGTAACCTGTGCCCCCTAGGGAGTGGGGCAGGACTGGGAGAACCCCCAGGGGCTCAGGGCAGGGAAGAGTAAGCCTCTTAAGGGCAGGGTCTATGTCATTAAAAAAAAAATTTGTAGTCCTAGAACCTAGCCTTATACATCATATATGTAAATATGTATATATAAACATATATACACATATGTATAGATACATAGAGAGAAGGTAGAAGGGTTGGGAAGTTGTTTCTTTCCTCAGTCCTGCTGCTGCTTAGGACAAAATCATTTGAAAAGAGAAAAGCTCCTTCAAGCTGTAGAAGTTTTGGAGAAGAAGGTTCCCTTACTCAGAGAAGGGGCAATCTTCTCTGTGGCCCCTGAGGCCATAAATGGCCCACTCTTCCTTTAGCCCCAGTCAGACAGCTTCGGTTCCTCCTCAGACAAGACCCTGCCATCATCCATCGTGGAGGCGGAAGGAGGCCCAGAGCCTGCGGGAGCCCCTCGACCCCGCCGGCCACTCCTGTTGCCTAGCCTCAGCCCTGCTCGGCCCAGAGGCTCCCTTGCCAGCCTTCTGGGTGATGAGTTGCCTCCATTCTCTGCCCTCACTTCTTCCCCTTCCCTATCTCCCTCTCCTCCCTCTGCCCCGGCTGGCCGGGGCCAAAGCCCCTCCCTTCATGCCCCCCTGAAGGGTCCCGCTGCCTGGAAGGCCCCTCAGCTGCTCATCCCCCCACTGGGCACCTATGGACCCCCGGACCTCAGCCCCCGGTGAGATGCCAGCCATCCCCAATCTGTCCTCCTCACTCCTCTTTCCAACTTTATAAAGCTCTTTCTACTGCGTCACTCCAATTCCTGAATTCTATTGCTGAGCCACTGCCCATCACATCACCATCCCCCACCCCAGCCTAGCTTCACCCATTGTCCCACTTCACCCACCTCCCAATGTGCCCTGTATCTTCTCACTGCTGCCCACTGACCTGACCTTATCACCCTTCTGTCCTTTTACTCTATTCTCTGCTTTCTCCATTTGTAACGACTGCCTTTCCCACCCCCATCCTCCTCCCCGGCTTCCCCAGGGTAGTGGATGGCATCGAGGACTCTAGCAGCACTGGAGAATCTCAGAGTTTCCAGTTTGGCCGCGGACCCAAGCTGCCTCGTCCTCGACGCCAGTCGCCTCTCTCAGGTACAAGTCCGGCTTTGACTCAGTTCAAATCCCACCTTCTAAAGGAGGCTTTTCCCAGTCCCTCTTCATTCAACCCTCCATCTTCTACTGCTGGGTCTTCCCTCCTAGAACACTTTCTCTTTTCAATGTGTATATCTTCTATGAACATAGTTTGCAGGTGTCCTCCTCCACTAGAATGTGAATTCCTTAAAGGAAGGGACCATGTTTTTGCCTTTTTTATAATCTTGTAGCACTTAGCAGTGTCTGGGTACATAAAAACTTGTTGACTGATTGATTGTTGGAGGCCCAAGACCATCAATCAATCAATCACAGTGAATCACTTCCATATCCCTCCGTTTCTCCTCACCTCCTTCCTATCTCTCTGCTCTCTAGGGTCTCCCAAGGGCAAAAAGGGGAAAGGCTCTTTCCTTTCATCTGATCTTTGCCAATCTAAACCCAGATTTCTCCACATTGACTGTCAACCTCTTTCTCTTTTTCTGACTTTAGGGTCTGCGCCCAACAAGGAGCTGGCTGCTGAAACAGAGGAGATGAAGGTGAAAGTCTGTCGACTAAACCGAGAGGTGAGATAGCCATAACGAGTGGGCACACATATGTACTGTCTTAAGATTTGTAAAATGCTTTAAGGTCACTTTTGCATTTGACCTTCACCACAACTCTGTGAGGCAGGTACTGTGGGGTCTTTGTTATCTGTCTTGTGCTGAGGAAACTGAAGCTCAGAGAGGCTGAACAATTTGCCCACAATTCACAGGGTTGGGGTGAGATTCACTCTTTCTCTCCTGATTCTGAGTCCAGTGCTCTCTGAGATGTTTCCCTTGTTCAATTAATGGGAGAAAACATGTCATTTTAAGAGATACCCCCCTCACCTCCAAATTGGATAGACTTTCTGGCTTAGAGAGAGAAACCCTCAATTATGGGTTATGGCAGAAGAGACCTCTCCTCCCTGTCTCCCATTTATCTTTCTAGACTTTCCTCTAGCCTTTTCCTGATTTGAACCTAGGAAAGTAGAAATGAGGGAAAGCACAGTGGGGAGGGACAAGGAAGACAAGGAGGGAGATCATTAAGCTCCATGCTGATCAGGACCCCAGACATGCTGGGCCTTGGTTTGATCTTCCAGTTATGGGGAAAAAGCCCTCTAATAGGCAGGTCTCAGACTCTGGATTCGGGGGTATGGTGTATCCCATTTGTCTCTGAGCTGTTGCCAGGGAGCCATAGTTCCTTACCTGTGGGATTTTGTCACCCTCTCTACTCTGGTAAACAGCCACTATCCCATAGGGGCTGGGGGTTGGGAGGGGGGCCAAAAAAAGGCCTGGCAGAACTTGGACTCAGCTGTGCCCTTTGCCTGGGCCAAGCCTTCCTGTCACTCGAGACATGAGACAGGCAGCAGGTGTCTGCAAACAGACTCAGTCTTTTGCAGGACCTAGTAGAACACTTTTTGAAAGATGCAGCTTTACAAGTACATGTCCCTCACCTCTAGTAAGTAAGCTCGTCAGACCTTTCACATTATTATGGGATCACAAGTTTGTAACTGGAAGGGACCTTTGAGCCAGTCAAGAAGCATTTGTTAAGTGCCTACTATGTACCAGGAAAACAAAGGACAGCAAAAGACAGTCCCTGGCTTCAGGGGTCTCACAAGGGGGAGACAACATGCAACAAGTACATACAAATAAGATAAATATTTATTTTCTTTTTGGAGGGGGGAAGGCAGGGCAATTGGGGTTGACTTGCCCAAGGTCACACGGCTAATAAGTGTTAAGTGTCTGAGGCTGGATTTGAACTTGAGTCCTCCTGACTCCAGGGCTGGTGCTCTATTCACTGAGCCACCTAGCCGCCCCACAAACAAGATATATTCAGAATAAATTGGGGATAGCCTCAGAGGAAAGGTACTAGCATTCAGGAGGTCAGAAAAGACTTTTTTATAAGAAGGTGAGATTTTAGTTGGGAATTGAAGGCAGCCAGGAAGCAGAGAAGAAGAGGGAGATGATTCCAGACATGGGGGGACAGCCAATGAAGATGCATGGAGTCTCCAGATGGAATGTCTTTGTTCAGGAATATCGAGGAGGCCAGTGTCACTGGATTGCAGGGTATGGGTCTGTGTGTGTGTTAAGGTGTAAGAAGACTAGATGGGGGAGGAGGGTTATAAAGAGCTTTGAACACCAAATAAAAGATTTTATACTTGATCCTGTAAGTGTTAGAGAAATACTTCTTGTTGTTTCGGTCAGGTCTGACTTTTCATGTCCCATTTGGGGTTTTCTTGGCAAAGGTACTGGAGTGGTTTGCCAATCCTTCTCCAGCTTATTTTACAGATGAGGAAACTGAGGCAAACAGGGTTAAATGACTTGCTCAGGGACACACAGCTAATACATGTCTGAGGTTGTATTTGAACTCAGGTCCTCCTGATTCCAGGGCCAACACTCTATCCACTGTACCAGCTACCTGACCTAGAGAGATAGTGGAATGTATTAAATACAGGTGAAGAGTATCATGATCAGTCCTGCAGATGACCTTTGAGGTCATCTAGTCCAAGCATTTTATAGATGAGTATACTAAGATCCAGAGAGTTTGTGACTTGCCCAAGGTCTCAGAAGCAATAAATAGTTGGAGCTAGGATTTGAACCTAGATCCTCTAATGACAATAGTAATAGTAGCTAATAGTTATATAGCAATTTAATGTTTGTGAAGGGCTGTTATCTTATTTGACCCTTCCAACAACCCTGGGAGGTAGGTGATATTATTGTCTCTATTTTACAGATGAGGAAATTGAGGCTGAGAGAGGTTAAATGACTTACTCAGTGTTGTACAGCTAGTATGAGACAGGATTACAACTTAGGACTTTCTTTTTGCAAAGCATTTAGGGCTAATTGACTTGCCCAAGGTCACACAGCTAGCAAGTATCAAGTATCTGAAGCCACATTTGAACTCAGGCCCTCCTGATTCCAGGGCCAGTGCTCTCTCAAATGAGCCATGCCCCTACCAACTCAGAATTTTCTGACTCTAAGTCCAGTTATTTCTTTTTCTTTTTTTTTTTGCTTTTTGGAGGGCAATTGGGGTTAAGTAACTTGCCCAGGGTCACACGGTTAGTTTTTGTGTTGTGTCTAAGGCTAGACTTGAACTCAAGTCCTCCTGACTCCAGGGCCAGTGCTCTATTCACTGCACCACCTAGCCGCCCCTAAGTCCAGTTATTTCTAAAGTGAGGACTTATCTCCCTCCTACCCTCATATCCCCATCATACCATATTATTTCTTGTTCTATTTTCAAGCCTCTGTATTACCTCTGGGCCCCTAACACCTCAATAATATACACTCAAGCTGGTTTCTGACTCCTTTCTCATCAATCATAGCCACCTTTCCTTCCTCTAATATTACCCTTGTGTTCCATCTCTGATGCCATTCTGTCCTCCACAGCCAGAAAATATTACATTTCCCTAGAAGTTATTCTTCCAGGTTCCATGGTTTCACTGGTGTGTGTTCTCCCAGTGATAAAGATGACAACAATTCCTTGTCTTAGTAGATAAGTTTTCATAAATTGCTGTGGCTAGGAAAACAAGCAAGCAAATAAACACCTGTGGTCAACTTTTCACTTTTCTAGGCTGGTTCTCAGACCATGTTCATTGTCATTGGCCTTCTTAGGCCATCCATCACTAGGCCCATGCTCAAACCCTTTCCATCTTGGGAAGTTTTTGTGATCTGAAAATACTTTCTTTAAAAATGTTTATCAGATTAATATTATTGCATGGATTCTCTTATCAATTTGTGTTGCATTAACTGGGATTAGCTACTTAATAAGAAAATTTGTACACCTTTGGTTTTCATATTATCTGCATTTCCTAGAGTATATCTCTCCACTTCTCAGAGAGCCTTCCTTTATTATAAACAACAAAATGGGGGGAACAGTTCAGCAAAAAATAGGCAACATATTTTTAAAAGTTGGGTTTTATATGAGCTGGATTCTAAACCCTCTGCAAAGAAGTTCTGGGGCAGGGGGGTGGGGAGGGATAGGCAGAATGCTTTCCAACCTGTCTTTTTTTTTTTTTTTGGCTTTTTGGAGGGGAAAGCAGAGCAGTTGGGGTTAAGTGACTTGCCCAAGGTCACATGGCTAGTGTTAAGTGTCTGAGTTCACATTTGAACTCAGGTCCTCCTGACTCCAGGGCTGATCATCACTGTGCCACGTAGCTGCCCCCCAGCCTCTCTTCTTTGGGTCCATGCTTGGTCATGATAATTTTGCCACATCCAATTTTGCTTACTTTGTTATTGTCATTCTTCCTCTTTGCATTGTTGTAGTTTTTGTGTGTTTTATTTAACTTTGTAGCCATTCCTATGTGTTTTCACACTTCTCTGAACTCATTATATTCATGGTTTCTTGCAGAACAAGAATATTTCATCATGTAACACAACTTGCTTAGCCATTCCCCATCCATGGGAATCTATATTGTTTCTGAGTCTTTGCTACTTAAAAAAATGCTACAATAAATATTTTGTTGTAGAAAGGGCCTTTTTTTTGTCATTGGCCTTCTTAGGGACCTTTCTTTTTTTTTGGCATTGGCCTTCTTTAGGGGTATATGCCTGGTGGTAGGTTCTCTGGGTCAAAAGGTATGGGAATTTTAATAAATTTCTTTGCATGATTTCAAATTAGCATAGCCTTGTAGCATTCCAGGTGAGTTCTATAGTAGAAAATAAGAGGATTTTAGTAGAGGCCTAGAATAATAATTATATTTTCTGCAGATCACCCACCTCAACCAGGAAGTATCTCAGCTCAGCAGGGAACTTCGCCACATGATGCATTTGCTTCAATCCTGGCTGGCAACCCGAGCACCCTTCACAGACTTTCCTGTTCCCCTTGGGCCTTCTACTCCTCCATGTCCACCGCCAAGACCTCTTTGTGTTTCTCCATTGTTGACTGAGCCATGCCCTGGGACTCAAGATACCACATACGCTGAGGTCCACTGTCCCCAAAGTTCTCCCCCAGCTGGATTGAGGGAATCAGAAATGGGGACCTCTCCCCAGGGCTCCAGGCCGACTACACCAACCCTACACCCCCTGCAGCTACACCCTTCTAGCCCTGCCTCTCGGCCTGCCCTGCTAGGACCATCTTCTGGGCTGGAAGTTCCATCTCCACCTTCTGGCTCTGTCTTCCCCAACGGCTCAGCTCCACTCCAGAGCACCAACCAATATCACTTCCACTCCAGTTCGGGCACTTTCCACTGATCATGGTTTTGGGGCCCAGGCCTATCCAGTGGGGGCTTGGGCCACCCCCCTGGGAGGGTTTGGTTGCCTTGCCTGCCTACTACAAAGTCAAAAGCCACTGGCTGGACTGGTCATCATAGGGTCCTCTGGACTTCAGAGGTGTGACAAATGGTGGTGAACCCTGACCCCATTCCCTCTTACATCCTTTCCCTTTTGCCCCTGTACTCCTGGTGGAGCCATCTGAGCCAACTGTGCCCAGTGGGCATGAGACAAGGAGTTGTGCCTGCGTCAGACTGGGCAGAGGAAGTGCCCTTCTCCCAAGTGACCTGAAAGCAGGTAGGAAAAGTGGTGGGAGGGTGGGGGTGGCAGGGAATGTTGAGTGAACAAGGCTAGCTTAAATGGGGAAGCCTCCAGGGGCAGAAGTGAAAGGTCCTGGATGTTTTCCTGCCTGGGGATGTGAAGTTTGAGGAGAGAAGCAAACACTAAGTCTTGGGCTGGGAGTCTCCAAAGGCACAGCTGAACTCATCTGATGGACAGACAATAAGGACCTAAGTGGTTTCTGTCTCTTGCTGAAACTGCAACAGGTATGAAAAGTTAGATTGCAGGAAGGACTTCCTGCCCAGGGGGTTAGGAATGGCTGAAACAAGGAGGGAGGAAAATTAGATTTTTCTCCTGAGATCACTTGGTGAGGATAAGAAACACTCCCTTCTGCCCTCACCCTCTGAGCTGTGGAAAGCAGGGGATCTGAAGTCTTCAATTGTGATGAGAGATCTCCAAGTACATCTATTCTTTTTTTTTTTTTTTAAGCAACTGGGGTTAAGTAACTTGCTCAAGGTTACAGGGCCAATTATTTTTGTGTGGGTGTTAAGTATCTGAGGCTGGAACGTGCTGGAGCCGAATCTCTTAGTCACTGCGCCACCTGGCTTCCCCTAAGCAATTGGGGTTAAGTAACTTGCTCAAGGTTACAGGGCCAGTTATTTTGTGTGGGTGTTAAGTATCTGAGGCCGGAACTGATCCCAGGTCTCGGGACTCTGGGGCTGGCGCTCTTACTCACCTGGCCGACCCACATCTATTCTTTAAGCATCATACAGCCTAGGGTGGGAAGATTCATGAGATTATAGATTTATAGTTAGAAGGGGCTTTTGAGGTCACCAGGTCCAACCCCCTCATTTTATACTTTGGGAAACTGAGGCTTGGTGACTTGTCCAAGCTATTAAGTGTCTGAGGCAGGATTCAAAATTTAGTCTTCCTGATTTTTAAATCTGATGTTCAACCCAATATCTACCACCCTGCCCATCCAGGGCCCAAGATAGGGATTCTTTAGGGACAAAAACTACATCCATCTGAGGGATGAGAGAATAGGGGAAAGCCCCCAGGGGGCTAGTAGAATAGGAGTATATATATACTTAGGCTCCCATTTGCTTGCTGCTTTAAGTGTTACAAAGTACTTTGAGAAGTAGGTAATATTAGCTGCTCCCTTTCAAGAATGAGGAAAGATTCAGAGACACTAATATTACTAGCTTGTGGTTACCCAGCTATAAAGTATCAGAGCCAGGATTCAAATTCAGGTCTGTTGACTACCAAGTCCAGCCCAGTTATCATCTCACAATGATATCAATACAGCTTCAGGCTCTATTACCCAAACCAACCCAGTCCTAGAATAGAGTAATATTTGGGGAGATGGGGAGGAGGGAGGCAAAAGGAGTGTCCACTAATACCTTTTCTTGTATCTCTAAGCACATCTTTAGCTTTCATTGTACGTATGTGTTTTTCATCTCTAGGTTCCAGCTCAAGGTGACCAGTCTGGCTGTGGATGACCCTTCAGATATTCCCAGGAACCACCCTTTCCTAGCTCTCCATCCCTGACTCCTTCCCCCAATTCCCCGACTGTGACTCAGCCCATCTACCTCCCTCCCTGTTCTGTTTCACACTCAGGGTCCCCTCTCCACATAAACCATTCCTGCTTCCTGAGCATTGGGCCATATCCTCCCACTCTCTATTCTCCTCTAGAGAACCTTCCTTTTCCTCTCTCTGGCTCTCATAGGGGAAATAAAATTCTCTTTATTTTTGTAGCTATTGGACCTGGCTGTTTCTTGGGATGTATGGGGAAGCTCCTAAGGCTCACAGGAGGCAAGACAAGCAGGGGACTGCAAAGGCCCTCCCTGCACTGCACCCTAGGGCCCCTGTTGCCATCTCTAGGAGGAGCAAAGGCGCCAACCTGCCTGACACAACATTCATGACACCAGTGGCCCCAGGGAAGAGGGGTGGGGAATCCTTAACAAGTGCTCCTGGGACCCATTATAGCACTTAACTTACCTCCCCCTACACAGCACTTGGGAGAGACAAGAGACAAAGCCCTGTTCCCCCCCAAGTCCAATAGACAGAGGAGAGTAGGAAGGGGGCTCAGTCAGATGGAATCATTCCCCTTCCCCTCGTAAAATCCACGCCCCATTCTCACGGTCCCCAGTGTTGAAATGCAGCTGTGTCTGAGAAGGAACATGTGTCATCTGCCTAGGATCTTCTGTGTCTCCCATTCTTCTCCACTCCCACCCACCTCCTGGATATTTATAACTTATACCCCTCCCAACCCTCCACCTCCACACTCCAGTGTCTCTACCTTCCTCTGCATCTTGGGGGGTGTGGGTGGGGGCGGGGGTGCCTCAGTGGCCAGATGGTGTTAGAGATGGGGAGGAGCTGTAGAATTGTGGGATGGTCTCAGAGTAACTAATTTGCTCTAGTTCAAAATAGGAGGGCAGTATCCTTGGGACCAACATCTTGTCCTGTCTGTGAGGTTATGTGGGGTCCCAGAATGAATTCAGGATATTATTTCCATTGGGTGGCAGGAGACAGAGGTTGGTTTTCTTGACCTGGTTTCCTGGGATGTATATTCTAGCCACTTTTTTGGTAGCATCTCCTTACAACCAGTTTGCAACCCTGTTACGGACTCACTCCCTCCCATTCCCCCCAATGCTCAGGATTAAGCTTTCCCCTACTCTCATCCTGAAGTCTTTCTCCTGGGGATGATCCTTGGCCTTGAGATTTAGGAAACCTGGCTTTTAGTCTCGCCTCTGCCGTGATCTTGAGTGTGGCCTCAGTTTCTCCAGCTGTAAAACACAAAGGGATTGATTTCTCCTCAATCTTGATTTCTAAGGTCCCTTCTAGCTCAGACTGCTGATGAGACTGCAGGGAGCATTTGCTGAGTGGGATAGTGGGATGGGGGGGCTGGAGTTTGCTAAATTGAATTAAATCGAATTGCAAAGGAGGGATGAGAGATTGGGGGAGCGCGAGGCGTGGAATGATCGTAGCTGTATTAGAAAATGCACTAGGGCTGACAACCTCTTTAGGTTAAACACTTTTTATCGCCCACTAATTACAATGTGCCCCTCCCAGCCGGGGTTCTAGCCTCTACCCTTTTTCCCCCCAGGGTCCCCAGGCCCTTTAAGTGTCTGGATTGGCGGGCCCCGCCTAGTCTGCAGCCCGCTCCACCCCAATTCCGGAGCTCAAGTTCCTTCTCTCCGCCCAATGCCACGAACTACAAGTCCCAGGACACCCCTTCCACAAGTCCTTTTTCCCGCCGCGAGATCGCCCCCTGCCGGCTCAGCGGGCGTGCCGGGAGAGCCTCCTTCCCATTGGTCTCATGTCCCTGTCAGTCACCTAGGACCGGAGAGGGGCGGGGCGAAGTAGGAAGATCCGGATCCGGAGCGGCTGAAAGGCGGAAGTGGAGGCCGGAGCCTGGGACACTGCCGGGGGGGAGAGGAGCGGAGCCAGTCCGCAGAGCCGGCCCCAGCAGCCCCGTCGCCCCAGAGCCTCAGTGAGTAAGCCTGCCCCGAGACCTCCGTGGACTCCCGCCCGCGCTTCAACCCTGCCAAACCTCGCCCTTCCCTCTTTTATCCCTCCTCCCCCCTCTCTGCCCGACCCCAGTTGAGGGGACACTGGCCCCTCCCAGGGTCCCGGCGTCTGACCCCTCCCCCGACCCGTAGTCAGACGGGGTTGGGGGGGGTCTACTCTGTCTACGCCCCGCCCGGGGGGACCCGAGTTAGGCGGCCTGTCCTGTCCTGCCCTGCCCTGCCCTGTTCAGGCCTCGGCGAGCCCCTCTTTCTCCCCCTTCCCGGACACCGGGGCGACCCAGGGCCGTTCCCCCTCCCCTGGCCTTGAGGCCCGGGTCGTTACCTGTCCCTGATCTTGGGGGTGTCGCCTGTGGGGCTGCGGCTGCCGCGCCCCTCCCCTTTTCCAGCTGTGGGGGGCGTTCCCCTTCTTCCCCGCCCCCCGGAAATCGTTCGCTACCTGTCCTGGCCCGGGAGAGCTGGCTCCTGTCCTGATTTTTTTTCCGCTGTGGCTGAGACCTCCTTAGCCACTTTTCCCTGTCACTGACATGGGGGGTGGGGAGAGACAAGCATTTATTAAGCACACCTACTATGTTCCAGGTACTGTTCTAAGCTCTTTACAAATATCATCTTCTTTGATCCTCACAACAAGCTTGTGAGGTAGGTGCTGTAATCATCCCCATTTTACAGTTGAGAAAACTGAGGCAATCAGAAGTGAAGTGACTTGCCCAGGATCACTCAGCTAGTAAGTGTTTTGAGGTCTTTTTGAACTCAGATCTTCCTAAAGCCAGTCAGCATATTCCATTACTCCATGTCTGTTTCTTTTTTTTTTCTTTTCCTCCCCCGACACTAGCCCCCTGCCTAGCTTCCCTTTTCTGTCCTACATTTTCCCCTTCTTATCTTTCTCTCTTTTATTGTCTTTTCCCCAGACTGTGTACCGTGGGTCACTCTTCCTCAGAGCAGAGCTTTAGGTCTGCCTGTCTTTAGAGGTAGGGGTGAGAGGGGGATGTCTCCTTTCTTCACTTTTTCCTCCCATCATGAAAAGGATATACTTTTCCTCTAGATATTACCCCTTTTTATGAATATCTTTCTTCTCACCTCCAGCGGTTTGCTCAATCTTTGCTACAGTTCAGGGTGGCGAAGTCCACTATCTCACTGTTTCTTTGCTCCTGGGTTGGCCCCCTCCTCCCAGAGCACGTGAATGTTTTCCAAGCTTCCTCTGAGGGATGGCTCCTCCTAGGACAGCTGTCTGTTGGCTTTCCCTGGAAGGGGAAGTAAGCTAGGGACCTCCACCGAAGGGTGTTGGGGCTGGAGGTTTCACCCTAAAGCAACAGGTTCAAGCATCTTGTGGTTCCAGAGTGGATAACTTTTGAGTTTTGATATATTTATGAAACTTTATATAAAATGTACTTATGTCAGCGAATACAAGTTCTTACACAAACAGAAACCTGCCCTCTAAAGGGGCATGTTAAGTTTATGTCTCTTTTTTTGGTCACTTGGGGGTGTGAATCAGCTGCTCCAGAATGGTCATAGCCTGGGAAATCATCTGAATACAAAATAGAGTCCAAAGACTGTTTGGCTTGGTTTTTTGAGGCCATGACTTATATTTGATATTTGCATCTGACTAAGAGGAGACCCCTACATGTCACAGGAGACTCTTTAGCTGACCTTGAGCCATTATCTGTGGTGACCATAGTTTTCTTGAGGAGTACCTTGTAAGCACTACAGTTATTTTTTGTTTCATAGGTTTCTGTTGACTTTTTGATAAGTATTGGTGCCTGACTCCTACCATTGGGCAGGTTTCTCTCTCTGTTTTTTTTTTTTTTTTGAGGGGGGAAGGCAAGGAAGTTGGAGTTAAGTGACTTGCCCAGGGTCACAGCTAGTGTCAGGTGTCTGAGGCCCAATTTGAACTTGGGTCCTTCTGACTCCAGAACCAGTGCTGTATTCATTGCGCCACCTAGCTGCCTCTGGTTTCTCTTTTTAAAATGGATTTTTGTTTTAGATGTATTACCATATTTCTGATGACTAGTTTATAGCCCTACTCAGAAACAACAGTTGGAGTTTAACTCTCCTATTTTGTCTTTCCTACCTGTATGCACGCTGCTTGATGAGTGATGAAGACAGTGTGCTTTGGTGAATCAGGTTTAGTAGGGAGGAAATTTTTTCCCCTAGTCCAACTAGTCTATTCCTAGTAGCAAGAAAATTGCGTTTTCCTTTTCTCACTGGATTTTAGTGAGATGTCCTTTCCTTTCCCTGCTGGCCTCTTCTTATCCCCCAAAGGGCTGAGCAGGTGGGGACAACCTTGTGAGCCATATTTCAATACCTGAAATACTTGCTCAGCAGAGCATGTTTTACTTTGACATCCCAACAGAGTTGTCTGGGCTGTCAGTGCTGTAAGAGGGCAATGCTATTTCAGATCATTGGAACCTAGAGTGTAGGAACCAGACTTGGTATCACTTCATCTCCATGCTGTGCCATGAACAGGTTGGTACTCACTAGGCCCTTTTTGATGATGAGGTGGTTATGAAAAGAAAGCACCCTTCCTCCAACCCAAGGTGGCTTGTAAACATTTTCTGAGAAGCAGCACAATGTTGATTTGTATTTGGATACTAATGGTTGCTCGTTCTGAGGGAAACCAAGAGCATGGGGGAGAACATTGGTCATTTGCACTTCTGCTGCAGCCCCAGTAGAAAAAGATGCTTTGAGACTTGTCAGCTTTGTGTGATGGACCTTCCTGCCCCTCAGCAAGCAAGGGTAGTGACTGCTGGCATAGGTACAGCTCATTCATTAGTAGTCACTTTCTACTCTGCACACCTGTTGATTCTTTTTTAATCTTTTTTCTTGCTTTTGCCTTAGGCCTGCTACTGAGCAATTGTTGAGTTACCTTGACCCTAGAATACTCTTACTTCATGAGGACCTAAAAGTGGTAGTGACTGAAAACTGAAAGCAAGACTTAGCAACCCTGGGGGTCCTGCCAAGCTGGGTTAAAAAGGGGAGGGGCAAGCTGGGAACCAGTAGGGAAGGTGTCTGGGCAGAGCAGGTCTCTGTTCAGCTCTGATCTCTCAATTTTGTGCCACAACCTGCTTCTCATTGATGAGATGTTGCAAATATGTAGGTTACCTTTTACTCTGAATCTGTTGGTATGAAAATGGAGTATACCATAGATTTTTTTTTTAACCTCTTCCCTCCAAAGTAAAACCATCTCATCTCTTATACACTTATCAAGTAGAGCTGTGCCAGTTTCTCTGCAAAGATGAACCCTGTCCTGTGGTGGGCTCCCTTTGCAATGCAAAGCCTTTTGGGGCATTGCAGTACATGTGCTTGTAGTTATGATGTTTGTCAGGGCCTACTAATTTGAGTCTTGGTAATTAAGTACTTAGGGGAAGCTAGGAGGTGCAGTGGGATAGAGTGCTGAGGTTGGAAGACCTGAGTTCAAATTTGGCCTCAGACACCTATTAGCTATGTGACCCTGAGCAGGTCACTTTAGTCTGTTTGCCTCAGTTTCCTCATCTGTAAAATGAGCTGGTGAAGGAAATGGCAAACCACTCCAGTATCTTTGCCACGAAAACCCCAAATGGGATCACAAAGAGTCGGACATTATTGAAACAACTCAACAATAGCAACAACAACAAATCTAGTACCTTTCAGGCTTTAACCCTCTGTGTACATTGGAGTATATATTTTCAATTTTTAAGTATATATATATATTTTAAATATTAGTAGCCCAATAACACTGGACAGTTGTGGTTCAGGTCTAGGTTCCTGCTGTGCTTGGAGTCAGGAAGACCCAAATTAAATCTAATCTCAGATATTTCCTAGCTGTTTGACATTGGACAAGTCACAATCACTTTTTGCCTCAGTTTCTTCCTCTGTAAAATATGGTTTAATAATAGAGCCTACCTCCCAGGGTTGTTGTGAGGATCAAATCTCAAAGTGTTTACTTAGCATAGTGTCTGGCAAATAGTAAGTGTTATATAAATGTTAGTTATTATTGTTATTATTAGGCTTTAGACTTTGAAACTAGCAAGTAATATCTCCTTCCGCATACAAGAAGGCCTGAGTAGTTTCTTGCCTAGAAGAGAATGGGTTAATTTAGAAGAGAAAGGCTTGTTCAGCTTGGCTTCTTCTCCCCATCCCAGAACTGGGGAAAGGTAGCCACTCCAAGGGTAGTTTAGACATGGTGGTAATCTACTCAGGTTCTCATTTACATAAGAGAGAATTGGAGCTGGAAGGGACCTTAGAGGCCATCTAGTTGAACCCTGTTAGAGGTGAAGAAGCTGGGTCCTAGAGAAGGTAGTGACTTGCTCAGGCTCCTAGGTAGTAAGTGGCAAAGGTAGGATTTGAATCCAAGTCCCACTTCCATTGCTCTTTTTATGGGACCATTTTTACTTTGAGTATAGAGAACACAGCAGACTTGTGATTGTATATTTGATGACAGTTTCTTAGGTGACAGATTGAAGCTATGGAGTTCTTTTTATATAACATTATCCCCACTGAATTGATTGAGAGGAAGATGGTTAGATATCAGTTCAGTTCAATCCATGTTTGTTGCCTACTATGTGCCAGGCATTGTGCTAAGCTCTGGAAATAAAAATAAAAGATTTGTGGGTTCATGTAGTCCCAGCCCTGCACCAACCAACTGTTCAGCTGGCTTTGTAACCTTTTAGGACCTCAATTTCCCTCATCTGTAGCTGGTAAGATTGGACCAGATGACATTTAAGGTTCTTTCTTTTTCTAAAGCACTATGATTCCGTGTATTGCTATGTTTGTTCCCAAGTACCATAGAGCTTTTAACCTTCATAAGCAGCTACCTGGTAGGATTTTAAAATGCCGAAATTTTTGTAGTCGTTTGTGTAGGGTGAAGGAGCAATCTTCTAAGATGAAGTTAGATTCTAGTAGTGAGTTTGGTGTCATTAGGTATCCCTTTGCCTTCTTGCTATTCCTTACACGGAACATTTTGTATCCCTTCTCTTTGCCCTTGTACAGGCTATCTCTAGTGCTCCTCTCTCACTTTCACTTCTTAGAATCTCTCTTAAAAGCTCACTTTTTAAGTGACACCTTCTGTTTGAGACCTTTGTGCTTTTATTAAGTCGTTGGCCTTTTCCTCCCTTTCTCTCTTCCCCTCCCCACCATGCTTCCAATAGAATGTAAGTTCTTGAGGGCAGGATTATTTCATTTTTGTCTTTGTGTCCCAGTGGCCGGCATGTAGGCTCCAGTGATAATAAATGTTCATTTATTACATAACATCACCAGTCCTTGGGCCTAATGTTTATTAGTAAGGGCAGCTAGGTCGGACAGTGGATAGATTGCTGGGCCTGGAATCAGGAAGACCTGAGTTCACATTTAGCCATAGACACTTACTAGCATTATGATCCTGGGTAAGTAAGTTAACTTCTGTCTGCCTCAGTTTCCTTATCTGTAGAATAGGGGTGATAATAATAGCATCTACTTCTCAGGGTTGTTGTGAAGATCCAATCAGATAATAATTGTGGAGTGCTTAACACAGTGCCTGGCACACACCACCAATAGAAATGTTAGCTGCTATTATTAGCTATTGTTATGAGTAGGGAATTCTTATGGTTATCACAACTTCTTTGAGCAGTGAATTATTCAAGAAGTGAACAGCCCCTAGTCTGACAGTGAATTTAAACAATAGCAGTTTAGTAAGGGTACATTGCTGTGCCCACCAGCACTGCAGTCTTTTTTGCTAGTGCCTAATTTCTATTGTTGGTTGATTTCCCTTTCCCTTGCCTACTTACCCTCAAGCTTTCTGTTTGGTGTAAAACCACCCCCATTACTTGTAACCAAAAGCCTCACTAATCTCTGGAATTCATTTTAGTCCCTTCATTGAACCTCCATACCTGCGAGGAGTTGTGGATCACTGTTTCCTTCACCAGTCCCTGGTTCCTATGGAGCCCAAGGTTGGGAAGAGGATCAGGAACACCAGGATTATCTAACTGAATAATCAGCTCCAGATTCCATGAGGATTGGCAGTTAATCACAACAGTGGATCAGGGCTTCTCCATTTAACCAGCTAGGTATTATCATGTGCTCTGTTCTATAGTGGGATGCTGTGGAGCATACAAAGAAGTACAAGACTCCAGCTTATAATTGGGAAGACAATAATCACCACTATTTGCATAGTGCTTTAGTGTTTGCAAATCACTTTATGTACAATCCTTATTTGAGCCTCATAACAATCTTGTGAGATAGAAGCTATTATCCCCATTTTTCATATGAATAAACTGAGCCATAGAACATTTTAAAGACAGTTGGCCAGGATCACACAGCTAGTATGTGTGCTAGGTGAATTCAAATCCAGGTTTTCCTGTGTTTTCTACACTTGGCAACTTTGCTTCTCAAGACAAATATATGAAATAATTGAGAAACATCAAGTATAACACTCAGGACCTTCCTGGCTCAGCCTGTTCCCCAGGTCTCTTGAAAGATTGTAATCCAGGTATTCTAGATCTACTTTGCCTTGTTCAGGTCACTTGGGTGACCTATCCTGGGTCCCTGGCCTAGGGCAGGTATTGCTACATGAGTTGTAATCTGAGAAGGTGTAGTTTGGGTCTTGTTGGAAACACTTGGGATCATGACAAGAGTTATTTTGCAGTTTCTCATGTTCTTTTTGTAGCTTTGCATTCTCTTTAGGTGCTATAGTAACATTTTAGAAGCATCCTGAGGGAATCTGAATGGTATGGAATTGGGACTGGGCTCTCTCTCTAACCCTAGTTATTGTTCTGAGTTGCTGTGAATTCAGCACTTTTGCTGCATCCCCAGTAGAATAGAGGCCCACAAAAGATGCTTTGGGACATGTCAGCTCTCATTTCCAAGTTTCCAGCATCTTCAGTGAAGGTTGTTTTTGTTTTTGTTTATTTTGGAAGGGTAAAGGGAAGACAGCCAACAATAACCAGAATTCCTTTTAGAAACAACTCTTTCCTATTCTTAAAAAGGAGTTTTGAGGCTGAAGGGCTTTTCTTTTAAGGTATTATATAGAGTAAAGCTTTTTAAATGGCTTTGGGGCTTATATAATTGGGAGTTGCCATTTCTCCTAGCTCTCTCATTTTCCTGATTTATTCACAAGAAATGAATCTTACCTTTCCTTGTCTTTTTCATTACAGATTTTTGGCACTAAGTGCTCTGGAGGCAGGACTCAGGCCTTTGAGCAATAAGACAATTATCTCATGTGGAAATTAGAATTTGAGAAGGCACCCTTTTGAATGAATTAGATTGAAAGGTGTGTGTTAGAGAAAACTCAAGGCAAAAGTGGTATAAGGGGACAAAATATACATTCAGTTTGTTGCATAAAAATTTTCAGTTTTTGAGTGTGTGTATACATATTAATGGAATTCCCTTAGTTGCAGTGGATATGGATCTTAAAGGCCATACCATTGGTAAAATTATTGAGAAATTGTGGAGCCTCCATTTTAAGGGCATCAGACTGTGGCAGATAACAAGAAAATGAAATGTTAGAGTATATGTACTTGTCAGACTTCCTAGTGGACCCACACATTTGTCAGATTTCCTACTGGACTGTGTATCCCTAATTGCTTATTTCCTTACTTGGCTCAAAACTGAATTGTCCATATGCAACAAATATCAATTTGAGTGGTATTTATTTTAAAGGGTTTATTGATTATTTCCTATGTGAAGGGTTCTGGAGGAATGGGGTGGAGTCAAATCATGGCCATGGAATATGAAGATAAGATGCAGTCCCTACCTTCTTAAGAATTTACCTTTCTTAAATCTTAAGAAAATTTGGGACTAAGGTGATAGAGTAGGAGTTTTTTGAATTTCATTCAGGCTCACCAACCCTTTTTCAATACCTGCACCGTATTTTTTTTTTTTTAAACATTGTGGCTGGTCTGAGACTTTATTGTTCAGCTATCTAGCTTCTAAAAGCACCTACAGTCCCCTAGATCTTTGGACACTGGGAGAACTTTGAGCCCAAGCAGTTTCTGTTTCTGTGGAAACATAAACTCTGGAAGTAGATGAGTCAATGCTTGGTTTCTGATGACCTGAGTGAGTGTGTGATGTCTGGGCAAAAGAAATTTGGTTTGTTGGTGTCTGATACCTGACACCCACTTCCTTAATTCTTCTCTCAAGTGGAATCCCTCACTTCTTTCTAGTAGTAGAGAGAATAAAGCAACTAATTAAAAACTGCCTTTTGAGGGGGAGGCCTCTTGAGAACTGTTAATTGACTCTATGCAAGATATCTAAGGAGTAAATACTACTTACATCCATGGCCTAATGGAGAAGTTCTCAGTTTTCCCAATTTGAGATTCTTTGGGATGAGGCTCTACAGGTCCCTTATTCTTGGCTACTTTACCCCTTCCCAGCATGAATGAATGGAGAGGTTGGTGTTGTTTTTGACGAGAGCAGTTTGAAAAATCCTTCCTATATAAGTGATTCAGAACAGAAGCAAAAATAGACATTGCCTTGTTATAAGCATTAATCCTAGAAGAGACTAGGCCGTAAACCACATTTTGAGAGCTACTGATTTGGGAGTCATGGGAATTTGTGACACAGTCCAGCAGAGAATGCTGCTGTAAGGCATTGACCATCTCTTACTGGGCCCTTTCTCATTGCTATGCTAAGCTAGAAGTCTTGTTCTTTCTTATTGGGGGTGGGGCAGAAAGTCTGTGGGGCGAGATAAGGTCAAAGCACATTGGTTTTGTTAGTTTCATGTGTGGAGTTGGAGGACTTGAAGGACTTGAATTAAAGTCATGGCCAGAGACTTTCTTCTCTCTGTCTCTTTCTATCTCTGTACAAGCATGGAGTATATGCCTCCAATAATCCTACTACCTGGTATTCCTAAAGTCTTTAGTTCAGTCTAAGCTCTGATAGTTTAAACCTACATTAAGACTTTTGGGACACTGTATATAACAGGCACCCTGCTAGGCTCTGGAGATAGAAAGACCTCATTATTTAGCAATCAGACTCCTAGAAAAAGCTGTCTATATTCTTTGCTTCCACTTTCTCATCTCCCACTCACTTCCCAGTCTCTTGTATTCTGGTTTCTAACCTCATCACTGAAACTGAAACTTCTCTTTACAGGGTTCCTAGTGATCCCTTTTATTATAACCCAACCCAGTGGCCTTGATCCTCATTCTTCTTGATCTCTCTGCAGCTTGCCATGCTTGACCTCTCTTCCTCCACTCTTTCCTGAGTGTTCATGGCAGTCTTTTTTCCTACTCTTCCTGACCATCTTGGCTGTTGCTTCTCAGTCTTTTTTTCTGGATCATCATCCTTATACCTTCCACACCTCCTAACTGTGGATGTATACTAGGGCTCTGTCCTGGGCCATCCTTCCTTTTCTCCCTCTCTTGGTGATCTCATGAGTTGTCTTGAGTTCCGTTGTCATCTCTCTGTAGATAATTAGCAGATCTACCCCTAGTCTTCCACCTGAAATTCAGGCATATATCATCTGATGACTGTTGGTTACCTCCTTCTGACCGTCCTCATAACCATCTTAAATTCAACATATCTAAAACAGGAGTTGTTATCTTCACACACACACACACACACACACACACACACACACACACACACACACACACACACACACACACACTTTACCCCCAGCCATATTCTCTTCCTTTCCTCCCTATATCTGTTAAAAGCACTGCCATTCTTCCAATAATATAGGTTCAAAACCTCAGCATTGTTCAGTTCTTCCCTCTTTCTCACCTGTAATCCATTGCCAAGTCTTATTGATTTTACCTCCACAACATATCTTGCATCTATTCCTTCCTCTGCCCATAACCATCACCTTCATTTTGGCCCAGATAACTTTTCACTTGGATTATTGCAGTAACTTCTTAAATGGTCTCTCTGCCCCTACATCTTCTCCATAGCTGCCAGATTGTTATTCCTAAAGCACAGGTATTACCATATCACTCCCCTGCTTCCCTGCTCAAAAAGCTCTAGTGGCTTCTTCTTGCATTAAAGATAAAATACAAACTTCTCTGGCATCAAAAGAAGTCCTTCACAATCTGGCTCCAGCCTATCTTTCCAAACCTGTTGCACATCACTTTTCTTCACATATTCTCTGACCACATTGACCGACCTGCTGTTCCTTGTACAGAACATTTCCTTTCTTATCTCTGTGCCTTGCATAGGCTGGTCCCCATGCTCTTGAATGTCCTTCTTCTTCACCCCGGCCTCATAAAACTTAGCTTTTTTCAAAGATCAGTTCAAGTTATCACTTGAGTTGGTTTATGAGCATTTATTGGATACTTGAAAATTGTCAGATGCTGAGCTCTAAGGATACAAAGGCAGAAGTGAAACAATTCCTGGCTACAAGGAGGTTACATTCTAATTGGGGAGGTGACATGTATATGTAAAAATAGATTCCAAAAGAATACAAGGTAGTTCTGGGAGAAGAGACACTAGTTGCCCAGGGGTGTGGGAGATTGGGAAAGTCTTCATATAGAAGGTGGTACTTGAGTCTTGAAGGAAACCAGGTATTCCAAGAGGCAGAGAGGAGCAAAGAGGGAAGTCTAGGCATGGGTGACTGCTAGTTCAAAGGAAGTGAAGTATTGCATGTGCAGAGCAAGGAGTAGGCCAGTTTGGTTGTATTGCAGAATTTAGGGACAGGTATAATGAATAAGAATATGGGAAAGGAAACAAGGGGCTAGGTTGTAAAGAATTTTAAGTGCTAAATCAAAGAATTTATATTTGGTCCTAGAGTTAACAATAAATAATAATGGTAACTTGGGATAATGGATTGGTATGGAAAGAGGCCAAATAAGAGGCTATTGGCAATAGTAAAATCAAGAAGTTATAAGAATCAGCCCTGGGGTTGTGGCTGGTGTGAGTGAAGAGGTGGGGACTGTGCAAGAGATGTGGAGAGAGAAACAATAAAATTTGGCAACTACTTGAATATATGGGGATGATTGAGGGTGAACATTCCAGAATGGCACTGGAGGTTGTAGGTGCCTATGCCAGTAATAGGGAAACTTGGGAGAGAGTTTTTTGGGGAAAGATAATGAGTCCTCTTGAATTTAAGATATATTTGGAACATCTGTTTTTAAATGTTTAGATACTTGGTGATTCTGAACTGGAGCTCAGGCCATTGGATGTATAGATCTGAGAGTCATCTGTATAGAGATGGTAATTGAATCCATAAGAGCAAATGAGATTGCCAAATAAAAAAGTATACAGAGAAAAGAGGAGGGCCTGGGATAAATTCTCAGTTAGAGTATGACATGGATAAAAATTCAGCAAAAAATTTCTGACAAGGATTGGGTAAGTATGAGGGAATGTGGAGGGTGTTCATCAGTGAGAGAAGCTTCAGAGAGGTCATGTAGGTTGAGAACAGAGAAGAAACTAGTAGGCTTGGTATTGAAAAGATTAGAGATGAATTTGGAAGAGAGCAGTTTTAGTTGCATGATCAAATCTGAAGCCAGATAGATTTAAAGAAACTAAGAAATTGATGAGAGGAGAGGAATTAGTGAAACAAGTATAAATGGATTTCTCCTGGAGTTTAGGTAAGAAAGGGAGGAAGGATGTAGGAAGGTAGGGAGGGATGGATCATAGTTGGAGGGATCTAGTGAGAGCTTTTCTAAAGGATGGCAGAGACTTGGGGGTGGCTTTTATAGATAGCAGGGAAATAAACAGTAGATAAGGAAAGGCCGAAGATTAGAGAGGGGGGAATGATAGGTCAGTCTGCTGAAGAATATGGGAAGAGATGATGGGATCAGGGGTACAAGCAGAGGAGTTCTTGGTGAGCAGGAGGACCATCTCTTCATAAGAGACTGAAGGGAAGAAGAAAAAGGTGAGGGATGAAGTCAGGGGCCTGTGAGATGTGGAAGAGGGAAGAAAAGGGAGTTCTCAGTTGGCAATCTCAATTTTTTGAGTGTTGTGGGTAAAGTAAGAGACAAAGGACTTAGTTGAAATAGTGGGGAAGGTTACTATCAGAGGCTTGAGAGAAATTATTTGGAAAGGGTAGGAGAGTAGGATAGAAAAAAAAATTTTTTGTCAGTTGTGTCCCAGTTTTTTGTGGCCCCATTTGAGGTTTTCTTGGCAAAGATATTGGCGTGGTTTTCCATTTCCTTCTCCATTTTATTTTATAGAAACTGAGGCAAACAGGGTTAAGTGATTTGCCCAGGGCCACACAGCTAAGTGTCTTGATTCAGATTTGAACTCAGGTCCTCCTGATTCCAGGCCCAGCGCTGTATCCACTGCACCATCTGGCTGTCCCAGGATAAAGAATTAAGTAGGAGTAAAAAGTCCATAGTGAAACCATTCAGCATGGTTTCAAGACTTTCTCTAGCTCTGGGGAGGTACATAGTAGGAATAATCTAGGTTTGGAGTTTGGCAAGGTGTGAACAATCACAGAATAAGGAAGCAGGCAATTCAAGAGTGGAGCATAGTGTAGAGTTGAATTGCTTCATTAAGGAGATGAGATCAGAAAGGGAAAAGATTGTAGCCAGAGCAGGGATAAATGTCCTGATAAAATACAACGGAATGGAGAAATTTCAGGTCATAGTGAGGACAAAGAATAAGTTTAGGGAAAGTGAAGTATAGGGAGAGATGGAATAATGGAATTGTGTTTAGATAAAGGAATTTCGGAGTTCTTGAACATAGAAGTGAAACACTTGTAAGTGATGGCAAAACCAAGAATGTGGCCATTTTTGTGAGTAATTGAACTGGAGTGGAAGAACAACAGGTCATTGGAGTAGAATAGATTGAGGAGTTGAGTTAGAGTATTTGGGTGAATATCAGCATGTATGTTGAAGCATCCTAGCATGCCAGTAGGAATTGGGGTGGAGGAAGGATGGTAGAAACTAGGCACTGAACTTATTGAGGAGCAAGAATAGCCTGGTAGTTGGTCAGTAACAACCACCAGGATCTGAATTGGGTGACAAATTTGGATAGAGTGAACCTCAAAGGAGCATAGGTTGCTGAGTGATGACAGTTCAGGTCAGGATCAGTATGTTAAAATTGAGAAGGTACAACCAGTACTTGACTGGAAGGCTTGAGAGACGGTGTCATCTAGAAGGAGCCAGGCCTGAGTCAGATGGAGGGAGAGGTGTAAAATGGAGGGAAGTTCCTTAATTATAGAGCTGTAGTTCCAGAGGGTAAAATGAAAGGGACAGACAGATAAGGACATTGGGGGTGGTAGCATTAAGGTCTGTGGAGATGAGCCAGCAGGCTACAGAGGTTAGAGAGCGTGGGATTGCTCTTCTAGTAGTTTGAGATTCAGGATCATAGAGAGAGTAAAGGGTAAGGGGATAAGGGAGATTGTTAACCATTGGGGAGAGTTCCATTTTTTGGTGCTCTGGGAAGTAAGTCCAATCAATCAGTAAAACATTAAGCATCTTCTATGTGTCAGGCACTGTGCTAAGCAATGGCAATACAAAAAGCAGTCCAGTTGAAGAGAGGGGCTCCGCTGATGAAAGCAGTAAATTGTTTTCTCTGATTTCACAACTAGGACTTCCCTCTGGAATTCTGTCCTGATTGATTTTTTCTTTTCACCCCACCAAAATGTTCATTCTTAGAGGGCAGGAGCTGTTTCCTTTCATTTATGTTTGTTGAGTGACATTGCCTTGGAGGAACTGATGTTCCACAGTGAGAGAAGCAGGTACATAGATAGCTAAATAAAAAAGTCATTTTGGGAGGTGGAGAGAGTCCCTATAAATTGGGAGGGTATCAGGAAAAACTTCCAGAAGCAAGTGGCTTTTAAGCTGAATTTTAAAGAAGGTCAGGGATTTAAGTGGCAGAGCAATGCTTTACAGCCTCTCCTATACCACTAATCTATTGTAGTGAGGAAGAGAAGTTAATATTGACTTGTTGCCTTTATAGAAGTTAAAATTAAAAGAAGTAATCCCTTCACTTACCAGTCCTTCCTTGCCCCATTTTTATTAATGATGACACGTAGAGTTTCCTACTAACATCAAGAATTGGGAAGCCAGAACTCAGCAGCAAACCACTACTTCCTTTCCTCTTTCTTATGTGCTGCTCAATGGAGCTGGAGGAAATCATGAAACTGAGTTCTGTGGGTCCACAACAAATTTATGTTATCTAATCTCAACTGGCCTCCAACTCACCTCTTCAAGGGAATCCATTTACTTCTCCCTAATTGATTCCCTGTCCCATTCCCATTGTTATAAAGAGGCTGTTATAAACCTCTTTTCTCCTCAAGTCTTCCACACCATCCCCTATCCCACTCTCTTCTAAGGACCTTTCCTTCTAGTTTACTGAGAAAATAGAGCCCATAAATCATGAGCTCTCTGTTATCTCCTATTTTACAGCTCAAAACTTCCTGACCTCATCCTCGACTCTTTTCTTTACTCTCTGGTGAAGAGAGACAGCTTTTCTCACAAAGGCGGCCCCTCTCCTTCTTCCCTTGATTTCTTCCCTTTCTGTCTTCTCCAGTAGATTGCTTCTATAATCATTCTGTCCCTGTTCCTAATCTTAAGTCTGTCTCTTCCTATCTATGGGTTTGTATTTTTTTTTTTTTTGCTGCCTACAAATATGCCCAAGTCACCCTCCTTCTTGTTGTGGGGAAAAAAAATCCAACAAAAAAACCCTTACTAGACCCTGTCATTACCTTCTGTATCTCTTCTTTCTTTCTCAAACTTCTAGAAAAAACTGTTTGCACTTAAAAATAAACTTTATTTATATTTTCTGTTTCATATATCACCATAGTTAACCCCTGTAGCCCTTCCCCTACAAGATAGCTATCCCATGTGACAAGTTGTATTTTTTTAGGGAGAGAGAAAAAAGTTGGCATAACTAATACATTGAAAAAGTCCAAAAACATGTCCAATGTATAATACCTGTTGGACCTTCCCATCTACACAAAAAGGTAGTTTGCAGATGTCTTCTCATATTTCTTTAATTGACTCCTGTTTGAACTTTTATGATTTTGTTACACTTACTTTTGATTTTTTTTTCCTTTTTTTTGGAGGGGGAAGGTAGGGCAATTGGGCTTAAGTGACTTGCCCAAGGTCACATGCCTAGTAAGTGTTAAGTGTCTGAGGTCGGATTTGAACTCAGGTCCTCTTGATTCCAGGGCCAGTGCTCTACTCACTGTACCACTTAGCCGCCCCTACTTTTGATTTTTTTGTCTTTCTGTTTATAATGCAATAGTTACTGTGTATAATGTTTTCTTGGCTCTGTTTGCATCACTCTGCATCAGTTGGTGTAGATCTTTCTATGTTTCTCTGTATTCATCACCCACATAATTTCTTATAGCACAATAGTATTCCATTATATTCACGTACTATGATTTGTTTAGCCATTCTCTAATTGGTAGGCAGCTACTTTGTTTCCAGTTCTTAGTTATTATAAAAAGTGCTGCTGTAAGTATTTTGGAGTATATAAGGATTTTCTTATCGATGGCTTCTTTAGGATATTAGTCCAGTTATAGGGTTTCAGGTTCAAAGGATATTGACTTTTTAGTTACTTTATTTTTACAGAACTTCAAATTACTTTCCAAAAGGATGTACAATTTTGCAGATCCACCAACAGTGTATTTACTGTGAATCTCCTTCCACAAATCTTCTAACACAGTTGCCATTTTTTTGGTCATTTTTGCCAATTTGCAGAGAGTGAAGTGAAACCTCAGAATTGTTTTGGTTTGATTTCTCTTACTATTGGTGAATTGGAGCATTGTTTTCTATGGTTGTTAATAGCTTATACTTCTTCTATGGAGAGCTGTTTGTTGATGTCCTTTGACCATGTCTCTACTAGGGAATGGCTACTGTTGCCTATATACTTTTTTTCCTTTTACACTTCCTTTTTATTCTATCTCTTTGTTTTTATTCTATCTTAAGTTTTTAACCTCACATTGTGAGGTTTTTGTTTTTATATATATATATATATATATATATATATATATATATATATATATATACACACACACATATATATGTTATTTATTTTTTAGTTTTCAACATTCTCTTCCCTAAGATTTTGAGTTTTAAATTTTCTCTTCTTCCATCTCCTTCCCCTCCCCAAGATTGTGTGCAATCTAATATATATTGCCTACATTTCTTAAACACCAAACCCTAACCCAAGAAATTTGATACAAATATTTTATTCCTATTTAACTATTCTCTTCTTATTGTAGAAGCCTTAATTTTGTAAGTGCAAAAGCTTTTCAATTTCATGTAATCAAAACTATCTGTTTTGTTTTGTAATTGCCATTGTTCCTTGTTTAGTTAAAAATTCATTCTTATTCCACTTATAGCTATGAAAGGGTATATGATCTGCTTCTCTACTAATTTTTTTTATGGAAAGATCTTTAATATTCAGGTTGCATATCCATTTAACAAGTATCTTTTAATTGCTTAATCTGATGTCCTTGTCCTTATCCTCCTTGTTTGGTAACATTTGACACTCTCATTTCTAAGTTTTTGTGATGTTATTCTTTCTTGGTTCTCCTACCTATCTCAACCATTCCTTTTTAGTTACCTTTGCTGGTTCATCTTCCATATTGTACTCCTTAAGTTATACCCCAAGGCTCTCTCTTGGGGCTCCCTTCCCCCTTTATCTTCTCTATATTCTCTCACTTGGTGACTTCATCAGCTCCCATGGGTTTAATTATTTTTTCTATGCAGATAACTCTCAAATCTGTATACTTAGTCCCATCATCTCTCCTGAGCTCCATTGACACAACTCCAGCTGCCTATTGGGCATTTCAAACTGGTCATCCCAGAAACCTCTCAGACTCATGTCCAAAACTGAATTCATCTTTTCCCTGAAGCATACCTGCTTTCCTAATTACCCTGCATCTGTCAAAGGTACTACCATTCTTTGCAATCTTGTGGTATTCTTGACTCCTGTCCTCCCCCTGCATATCCAGTCAGTTGCCAAATCTTGTCGTTTCTATTTCCACAATATCTCACTCAGCTGTTCCTTTCACCTGCTGACCTCTAGTTACTCACCTCCAACTGCCTCTTCAGTATCTTGAATTGGGTGCCAGTAGACTGTTGAAACTCAGCATCTCCAAAACTGAACTCATTGTTTTTCCCCTCAAGCTCTTTCCCCTTGCAAACTTCCCTGTTACTGTCAAGGGTGCCACTGTCTTCCCAGTCCCCCAGGCTCACCTAGGTGTCATCCTTGACTTCTCACTACCTCTGTCCCCTAACCCCTATTTTCTATCCTATCTATTGCCAAGGCCTCTTGATTTTACATTTGCAACATCTCTCAAATTCATCCCCTTTGCTCTTCTGATACTTCCACTACCCTGGTACAGGCTTTTATTTCCTCACACCAGCACTATTGCAGTAGATGGCTGTTTGGTCTGCCTGCCACAAACCTCCCCATTCCAGTCCATCCTTCATTCAACTGCCAAAGTGATTTTCCTAAAGCATGTGTTGTGTCTCCCCACCCCTCCCAAAAAAACAAACACCAACAACAAAACTTTAGTGGCTTCGAATTGCCTCTAGATCAAATACAAAATCCTCTGGTGTTCAAAGCTTCTCATAACCTAGCACTCCAAACCATACCTTTCCAGTCTTATACCTTAGGTCCCCCTCCACGCCAACATACTTGAGATCCAGTGACATTGATATCCTTGCTGTTCATTGAACAAGATACTCCCATCTTTCAGGTCTTGGCATTGCCACTATCTTCCATACCTGCAGTGCTCTGCCTCTTTATCTCTGCCTCCTGGCTTCTCTGGTTCCCTTCAAGTTCTGGCTAAAGTCCTACCTGCTACAGGAAGCTTTCCCCATCTATCTTATTTCTAGTGCTTTCCCTTTGTTGATTATTTCCTCTTTATCTTGTCTCTAGCTTATATGTGCAAGGGTATCTACAGGTTGCTTCCCCATTAGATTATGAACTCCTCAAGAAGGCAGGGACTGTCTTTTGCCTTTCTTTGAATCTTCACTTAACAGTGCCTAGCACATAGTAGTAGGTGATTAATAAATGCTTCTTGACTGATTGACTCTTCTCAAATGGCTACCACTCTAGTTCAAGCTTTCGTCTCTTGTCTGGACTAATATAATAGCTTTCCGATTCATTTCTCTGCCTTATGTCTTTCCTCTTTCTGGTCTATCCTCCACACAAATGGCAAAATGATATTCTAAAGCCCATAAGTCTGACCGTGACGTTCCTCTACTAAGTAAATTTTAGTGGTCCTTATTTCCTCTAGGATCAATTATAAGCTTCTCTGTTTATCCTATAAAGCCCTTTCTTGCCTGGTCCCAATCTACCTTTCCAATAATATTAGATATGACTTCCCTAGTCCTAGAGTGGTTCCAACTAGACCAGTCTTCTTGCTGTTCTCATGCTCTAATACTCTGTCTTCTATCTTTACACTGGATATCTTCTATGACTGGAATACATCCTACCTCATCACCTTGTTTCCTTGAAACCTGCTTGTGACACTTTCTATGGAAAATCTTTTCTGGCACCCCTTTTCCCTACCCAGCTTCTAGTGTCCTCCTGTCAAGAAATTTACCTTGTATTAGTTTGTATTTATTTTGTGTATATATTTATATTTACATAATAGAATGTAAGCTCCTTGAAGGTAGAATTTGTTTCATTTCTGTATCCCTGGCACCTAGCATAGTGCTTGGCACATCATACACACTCAATAAATGCTCATTAATTGATTGACAAGGAAAGTAGACATCCTATCCCCTCACCTTGATCTGGGTACCCTATGACTATTCTGACTCAGATGCAGAGTATACAACTTAGATGCCAGGCCTCATGAGAGTGACTGGAGCCCTCTCCTTGTTGACTTCTTCATCCGCTCGTAGTTCGTAGTAGAAGTGATTTGTCTAGTCCAGGTGATATTTCTGTAATGACTTGAATGATATTGAATGAATAGCCCTATATACCTGATTCCTGTTGCTGGCATGCCTTGTGGTTTGGCTTATGGACTTGTGATACAAAAAGTAGCCAAATCATGTATTCCCCTAGAATCCCTTTTAGATCTTCCCATCTTAGGGCAGAAATTTTACTGCTGCTTTGATCTTGAGTTAAGCTTCTCTGGGAATTATTGACAGAGTGTCCAGGTAGGGTATCCACAAGCAATAATCACTTGCTAGGATCTTGTTCCTACCATTCCTATCCTGGTAGCTGTGTGTTATATAAGCAGTGGCATGATATTCCTCCAGAGCTTTGGGTTTCTTCCCATCCCCATTTTTGTCAGCACTGCCCAAGTTGTGTCAGAAGACTTTTATGAAGATGGCCCATTGCTCACTTGGGTTGGGTACAAGCTGGAGAAAAGGAAGCCAGAGCCCTGGTTTGAGGCTCCTGTCCAGTGACCAGAAAGTTAAAAATGATTACTGCTATTGGCTAGGCCTTCCCTGGGAGCTGATCTTTCCACTGGGGCCCAGAAATGAGGGAAGTAAGGATTAGGAGAAAGGATGTTTTGACATCCTTCTGTGTTGTCAGAAAGCCATGTCAGTGCCTTGGAAAGCCATGGCTCCATATCTCAAGAGATTGTTCATCACTTTACCCTGTTTGGTGCCTGTCTTGGTGTCACACCAGTTTTTAGGCATAAGGGAAATCTTCACAGGGATCAGTTGTGTTCTGGCTCTGCTTAATTTTGGCAAAACTCCAGGTTCGGCCTTCCCTGTGTGTTTAGTAGCTGTTTGTTTTGTTTGTGTGAAACCTCTGCCTATCTGCAGACTGGTTTTCCCTTAACTCCTCCCAGGGAGAGTGGTAACCAGAACCATACTCTGCTCAGTAGCATTCAGGACCCTAGCCCCCAGGGGTCACTCTCCAAAGAAGTTTTGAATATAGTAAGACAGTTACAGAGCTAAGAGTTGGGTAGATTGTGGGTTAAGGATATACATACATTTCCTCTGAAGGGGGGGGGGGGGGAACAAATGTATTCAATCTCTTATCTTGGGTATCTTTTCTCAAACAATTAGTCACTCTTATTCACTCCCAAAGTGGGGCCTTTGCTTAAGGTTATATAGCAGTTGTGATTGTCTTCCTAGTATTAGGGCCATATGCTCTAAAAACTAGGACAATGAGTATCTATAGCAGACCTTCCCTCTCCCACCTCGGTGATGTTAATAGGGGATCCTCCTGACCTCTACCAGGTCTTCTTGAAAGTGGTCTATGAATTTGTTTTTTGATTACTTTGATAACTATATCTAAGTATAATTGACTTCATTTGTCAATCAGTCAACATTTATTAAGCACCTACTGCGTGTCTGGCACTTTGCTGAGTGCTGAGGAGATAAAAAGTGGCAATCCTGTGTATTTTATGTGTTTAAAAATGTGATTTTGCAGAGGTCTGTTGGTTTCACCAGACTGCCCAAGGGATCTAGGACAGATAAAGTTTAAAAACTTCTCTAGAACTACCCCCCCCCCTCACCCCTTGCTGGGATGTGTGACCTGTTAGTTTCTAACTAGCTGAGCCTGCTTCCTTTCTGTCAGACTATATGTTTTTCCTGAATCCCAGGTTCATCAGACAATTCCCTCCTAATTTTCCTTTCACTGATTTTGTCTTGCAAAATATACCTGTACTGCCTAAAGCACTCAGAACAAAACAACTTCTTTGTAACCAAAACTTGAATTGCAGTTCTAAATATATCTGCTTGCAGCTATCCTAACAGAAATGAAAGCATTGAAATCCAGTTAAGTTTTCGTTTTAAACAACATGTCCTTAATATGCACAACCATCATATTCTTTTACATATACCCTAAATGTCTGATTGCCTTGGCTCTCATCATTTGTTTCTAATAGGTTAGTATTTTTTAATTGCCCTTTAAAAATATCTTTTGTTTCTGGTGCCTTTTCTCCTTCCCTTTATTTTGTGCATCCTGTTAGGAGAGAAGGAAATAAAAAAGAACTATACATATAATAGGGATTGATTTCTTACCATTTTTCTGAAGCTTTCATTTTTCATTATGTTGGACACAAGATTATTATGTATTTGCATTGTTTTTGCTCAAGATTATTAAAAATCAAAGACCTACCAAATAATACATTTGAGGGTCTTCAGCATACTGCAGCAACAAATTCAATGACCAATATTCTTAGCTTCTTTCCTGTGTTTTCAGTTTCTTTTGGTTATAATTACTATGAGAGCCACTTTTTGGGGAAGAGAGGTTTCTTTTAACTTAACCTCTTTGACTCTGCTGGGTTTGGAGTCTGGTTAGAGGAATAGGCAGCCCCACTCTACCAGTTTCTTCTCTATTCCCAAGTGCAAGTGAGGGTCATTTCCCCCCTTTTCTGAAGGACTGTACTCTTCCAGTTGCATAAATAATCTCTTTAGCTGGCCTGAGTCGCTAAAGTATTCATGACATCCCAGCTCAGCTTTCTTCACCCACCATTGGCCTTTGGAACTGTTACATCCCCTCTAGGTCCTTTTACTTTTTCTCTCCTTGAATTGATGAGTTGCCTCTATTACCTTGTCTTCCAGGTCTTACAGTATAAACTTTCTACTAAGAAAAACTTTTAACTGGAGATTTGTAGTGAATTGACAAGTGCTGAAGAATGTTTCTTCTGGTTCCCTTTTGGTGATGTCACCTGCTTCTTAGGCTAGGGTGGGTCTCCCTAAGTAAACTGTTTTCTCTAAATCAGCTGGTTATACTGGCTGTGACAATGTCCCTCAGCCAAAGGAAATCTCTGAAACAGAAAACTTGAAAGAGGCACCAAACTAGACCAGAATCACTAACCTGTTAAGCAGAAAGAGTAATGAGTGCAAAGTAAATGAACTGTTTGGATTAGAGAAAAGAGGATGAAAATTATGAAGTAGGGGAGAGACGCAACTTGCCAACAACTAAGGTATCTAAGGTTAGTTTTGCTTTTGGTTCCTTAGAAAAGTGTAGGGTCTTGAGTGAGACAATGTTAAATCTGAGCCTATATCCTTTGGGAAACATGGGCAGGCAATCATTCTTCCAAAGCTCCAATCTGGGTTGTCTGTTAATCTTACCTCAGTATTATGTGGGTTTGTTGACTTACGGTTTTGTAATCAAGAATTTTATTTTTGCTCCAAGAGCCCAAGGCATTAGAAGTTTGCCATCCTCTGATTGCACAGGTTTTTTTTTAACTGGGTATGCTGTAAAAAGAATTATTATTTTTTCTTTCCTTTAAAAAGAATTTTAAACTCTTTTTAAAATTTAAGTTCCAAATTCTCTCCCTCCCTCCAGCACCTTCTCCAGTCATTGAAAAGGCAAACAGTATGATTCTCCATTATGCATAAGAAGTCATGTAAAATATATTTCCATATTAGCCATGTTGCGAAAAAAGCAAGAAAAATAAAATGTAAAAAATCCCAATATGCTTCAATCTTCACTCAGAGTTCATTAGTTCCCTCTCTTGAGGTAAATAGCATTTTTCATCATGAGGCCTTTGATATTGTCATGGATCACTGTATTGATTAGCGTAGCTAAGTCTTTCACAGTTGATAATCCTTATATATTGTTGTTACTGTGTACAGTGTTCTCCTGGTTCTGCTCATTTCACTTTGTATCAGTTCATATGAGTTTTCCCAGGTTTTTCTGAACCCATCCTGCTCAACATTTCTTATAGCACTGTGGTTTTCCATCACAATCATACCACAACCTGTTCAGTCATTCCCCAATACAGTACTATTTCTGAGCCTCTTTGTCTTCTGTTGATCCACACTTCCATTATTGCCTGTAGTATCCAGAATTACCATAGGTAGATGGGACATAATAGCATTTGGGGACTACTTTCTCCTATTCTCTTTTATTTACCCCACCCACATCCCCAAAGCTTACTGCTTAAATGGTCACAATACCTAAGCCCTGGGCAGAACTTTTAAAAAGATTGGCCTCTGCAAGTTCTTCTCAGTAGAAAAAAAAGGACAAGTGATATGGCCATTTTCCTGCTTCATGTTTCACTAGTCTCTAGCAAAGGATTCAGTATTCTTTTCATAACTCTTTCCTGACCAAGCAAGGATTGTTTTCCTGAGGTGGGGGTTAGGGGAAAGTTTGAGAGTGAGGGTAAAGAGGGCATCTGGCTGGTGATCGAAGGATATAACTGACATTTACACAGCACATTGTTCATCCTGGTAGCCCTGTGAGTTAGGTGGATGTATTATCAGTTTTATACATTAGAAAATGGAGGCTAAGAAAAGTTGTAACTTCCTAATTCCTCAGCTAGTACAATTCAGGTCTCTCCTAATACTGTCTAGCTATGCTCTACTGTTTCAAACCTTGCTGGTGATAATTTTTTTTCACTCTGGAAAATTTGTGGAAAAAAAGAATGCGGGCAGTATGCTATAATAGAGAGCACACTAGGTTTTGTTTGCCCACGTTCCAGGGGTAAGAAGCTGGGTTCCCATTCTAACTCAATTTATTAACTGTACTAGGCAGATCCTATTACCTCTCTGCCCATCTACTCTCTCTTTTGTAAAAGAGGGGGTTTGACTAGGCTGATTGTAAAGAAAAACGTTTTAATGTTTATTTAGGGTTGTCCAGAAGTGGGATGGGCTGCCTCTAGGATCATTCACAACTTGGCCCCAGCCTATGTTTCCAGTCTTGCTCTAGATTGCTCCCCTCCAGCTCTTTGTGATCCAGTCATAGCAACCTTCTTGCTGTTCCTCACAAATCACACTCAGCTGACCATGGTCATGCCTGGAATACACTCCCTCCTCAGCTCTGCCTCATAAAATCTCTTTAGGACAAAGCTCAAGCACTAGCTTTGACATAAGCTTTTCTTCAGTATTTATTTGTATTCTCTTTTTATTCAGGTTGCACTAATATGTATTTGTTTCTTAGAATGTTAAGCTCTTTGAGAGTAAGGATTATATCATTCTTTGTATTTGATTCTCTGCCTTAATCATTGAATGAGCTTTGCCTCAGTCAAACTGAAACCTGTTAAAGACCTTAGCTTGAAAAGAACAAGGTCCCCATTGTATTCTGGGCCATCTCCAGTTGTCTGATTTATATATAGCCACTGGACCCAGAGGGCTCTGGAGGAGAAAGTGAGGCTGGTGACTTTGTACTGTTCTCTCTCACTTAAATCCAATTCACTTGTATATCTTGGCATCACCTCCCTGATGTCGCAGTCTTCTTTGAGAATGAAGGACAAACAACAGCAACCACAACAACAGTTCTCTGTGCCTAGCACCTAGTTGAATAGATACTTGCTTAGGGAGGTGGGTTTCTGCCCTCACTGAGGCCTTCAGGATGAGCTTGGGTGACCTCTTCTTCTTGCTGAAGATGTTGTAGAAAGGATTCTTGGTCAAACTGAGGTTGCAGTAAATGGTCTATGTGGGTACTTACCCATTTGTGCTCTGGTTTTGATGATTATGTCACTAATACCCTTTTCAGCTCCAAGTTCTTATGATCCCACGAATTACTTGCACTTGCCATATCACCCAAGAGAAATTTTGACCCACCTATCCTTTTGGATGATCAGAAGGAATTAGTTGGGTTTTATTAAGGTTACTTTGCTGTCCCACTTAGGGACACTTAGGGAGAGATAGATTCATGAGAGGTCACAAGACTTTTCCACCTTTTCTTCCTATGTGAGACCTGAATGGAATCACTTTTATCATCACTTGGTTTCTAGGCAAGCAGGTGTTTACAAGGCCTGGACTACCCTTCTCTCGGGTAGGGGAGAAAGACTTGGAGACCTGGGGGATTTATTCTAGGCAGTATGACTGGAAGACTTCCAACCTGCCCTTCAAGGCAAGATCCACTTCCTTGGTGATTGCTGTCTGAACATTTGACTCCTCTCCTCACATGATCCCTAGGTGGTGCCAGGAAAAACCACGAGGCAGTAGATCATAAAAAGTGCTGGGTGTGTGTTTGTGCACGCTCTCAAATGTGTGGATTTAGCCGTGGAAGGCAGTACAAGGGTCCAGGGAGAAATTGTAACCAGCTGCTTCTGTACTAGCTGAAGGGATGGAGGTAGCACTTAAGCAGTGGGAAAAGGGCTAGCTTCTAAATTTGAATCTTGACTCAAACACTTCTAAAGCATTTATTAAGTGCCTAAACAGTCCCTGCTCTCAAGGCGCTTACAAACTTGAGTATGTGAGTATGTACAGGCTTGTTAGGGAAGGAGTGCTTTGTGTAGCCTTAGTGCTTGAGCTTTGTCTTAAAGCTCTGAGGCTGAGCTGAGGAGGGAGTGCCTGCTAGGCATGGAGGATGACCAGTGCAAATTCTGGAAGATGGAGGATGGGGTATTTGTGTATGCAGAACAGAAAGGTCAGTTTGGCTGTGGACCACCATAAAATGTGGGAAAAATATCATTGTATAATGAGGCTGGAAAGAGAGTTGAGGCCCGATTATAAAGGGCTTTAAAAGTCAAAGGAGTTCCTGCTTTATCTTAGGCACAATAGGCAACCACTTGTTTTTGTTAAATAAGGGAGTGACATAGTCGGACCTGTGCTTAAGGAAATTCATTTTGTCCTCAGTGTGAGGAGAATGGATTGGATGGATTGGAGTGGGGAGAGAGGAGGCAGGGAGAGCAATCAAGAGACCATTTCAATAATACAAGAGGTTGATGAGGACCTGCACTTAGGTGATGACTAAATGTTGAGAAGGATTTGGATGTGTGAGATACTGTGGAGGTAGATGCAGCAAGATTTGGTTAATTATTTGATATGTGGGGTGGTTGAGAGTGAAGAATTGAGGTTTTGAACCTGAGATACTGGAAGAATAATGGTACTATCAATAGAAATGGGGAATTTTGGAAGAGAGGTTGGTTTAGATGAAAGGTGAATTCAGTTTTAATTATGAATCTGAGATAGATTCTGGGATCTTCAGTTTGAAATGTCTATTTGGCAGTTGGAGAGGGGTAAATGGACCTGTCGGAGTCATCTGCAAAGAGTTGGTAATTAAACCTATGGGAGGAAGGCAACCTATGCAGACAGCTTTTTCTAAGAATTTGGCTGAGGACAGAGAGCAGGACATGGTAGGGTTTGATGAAGAGTTTTAAAGAGTGAGGGAGACTTGGGCAAGTTTAAAGGCAGTAGAGAAGGAAGCGGAGTGGTAGGTGAGGTTGCAGTGAATTGTAAGGATAATCTGCTGGGGATGGGGGGGCAATGAGGATCAAGGGCACATGTAGAGGGGTTGGTCTTGGTAGGGATAATGGCTGCTCCAATGGTGGGGGAACGTGAGGTTTCAAAGCCACATGTGGCTCTCTAGGCCCTTTGACTGAATCCAGATTTCACAGAACAAATCCCCTTAATAAAAGGATTTGTCTGTGAAACTTTGACTCAGTCAAAAAAAAAACTTGGACTCACCTGAGGAAGGAGAAGGCCATTTGTGGCCTCAAAGCCACTGGTTCCCCACCCCTGGGCAACTTGTTATCCGAGACAAGGAGAAAAAAAAAGAAAGACTTGGGGATGAAGACAGAGAGTTTTGAGATGAAGAGAAGGGAGAAGAGGGAGGTCACAGTGAATGGCCTCAATTTTCTCAGAATATAATTCTAGATCCTTGGAAGGTTTAGAGAAGAGATGTTTGGAATAGCTTTTATGGGGAGTAGGATAGGATTTTCCCAGAGGCTGCTTTAAAAAGAAAATTGTTTAACTTGAATATAAAAGATTCAAGACAGAATAATCCTCACTAGAGTTCTCCTATTTTCTCTAGCATTATGGCCCTTAGATCATACCCTCTTTATGCCCCTTAGATCATACCTTCTACACATAATTTTCAACCTCTTTTTATGTGGGGCTTATTCTCTGCCTGCTTCAAACATATCCAGCTCTTTCATCCTTTAAAAAAAAAAAACAACAAACCACACACAGAGAAAAACTTTACTTGACCTACTATCCCTAAACCTATCACGCCATATTTCTCTTCCTTTTCCCAGCCAAAGTCCTAGAAAGTCTTGATATATCTATTGCCTCCAGTATGCTACTCAATCTGATTCCCATTCCTACAGGGCAACTGAAAGTACTCTGTAGTTACCAGTGATCTCTCTGTTGCTAAATCCAATTGCCTTTTTTCAGTTTTCTTCTTTCTTGACTCTCTGCATTAATCAATTAGGGAAGAATAAAAAGGATTGTCTAGTAGAAGTGAATTATTAATCCAAAATTAAATAACATCAATTTATAACTTACCCAGTCAACTTGGCTGGATGACTTCCTCCAGCTTGCATTCATTGGTATGCAAGGAGGAGAGGAGGCAAATGGTAGGAGTAATCCAGAGTTAGGGTTGGTCAAGGGGCTCAAAGTTATAGGACAGAGGGGGCAAGGGATTCAGGAGTATATAATATGGTATTAAACTGGTTAACCAAAGTCAAAATTGGAGGAAGAAAAGTGAAGTTAGAGTAGTGTTAATGGCCTGAGAAAAATGCTTGGAGAGCATGATAAGAATGAATATGTTCGGGGTGGCTAGGTGGTGCAGTAAATAGAGCATGGCCCTGGAATCAAATCCAGCCTCAGACACTTAACACAAAACTAGCCGTGTGACCTTGGGCAAGTCACTTAACCCCAATTGCCCTACCTTCCTCCCTCCAAAAAAGAAAAAAAAAAAGAATTAATAGGTTTAGGAGAATTAAGGCACAGGGAATGATGGAGGTTATGGTCAGAGGCAAGTTAACCTCTCTAGGCCTCCATTTCCTCATCTGTAAAATGAAGACAATTGGACTAGATGACCTCTAAAATCCCTTCCAGGCTCTCAATCTATTCCCTAACAGTATCTTTTAAATGGTTTTTTAATAAACTTCAAAAAGGGGATGAAAGACCTGATCTTTTATTGAAACTTCGAAGACCTACTTATTTTGAAAGGGATGACAAAGAAGGAGGCTGTTCAGTTCTCTTTTTCTCACCCAACTCTGGGATTTGATTTTATTATTTAAGTGGCCATCACCTCTAGCTTCTTGGTTTCTGTACAAATAAAGATTTCTAGTTAGAGTTGGGGATTTCCTCTTCTGTAGTCCTGAAAGGTCTCTTATTACCAGGTTATCTGGTCCTTATCCAGTTTGTAAATTATATTTTTTTTCCTGCTTTTTGGAGGGGGAAAGTGAGGTTAAGTGACTTGCCCAAGGTCACATGGCTAGTTTTGTGTTAAGTGTCTGAGTCCAGATTTGAACTCAGGTCCTCCTGACTCCAGGGCCAATGCTGTGCCACCTAGCTGCCCCTGTAAATTATCTGTAACAAATGTTTAAAATTCTTAAATGTTCCTTCAGGCTACTCACATACTGCTGAGTGACTTACCTCAGTGTGTGCTAAGGTAGTTCTAATAATCTGAGCCAAACCTAATTGGATTGATTAATTTGCTTTCTTCTCCTCCCCTCAAAAATCCCCACAAAACTCAACTCAGTGAATTTTAAAGCTATCAGGTATAAATGATTTTTCTAGCTACACTATTACTGTTCCCTTACAATAGCAAGGATAATTCAAAGATTCCCAGTTTTCTTCCTTTTGAAATAGGTAATTTATAAAGGAAAAACTCTAGAATATACTGTAACTTTGTATAGAGTATTCAGTATTCTAGTAAGTATGAAGGAGGGGGAATATGAGGAACAAGAAGCAAGGCCCCTGCCCTCAGGAAATTTATAGTTTCACTGGTCAGATGTGGGATTCGTATCTACCCTAGGGAAAAGAAGGGTGGGATTCCTATTCTTGGATTCTTTCTTTATATAAGGACCCTGACCTCTGTTCTGGAATGTAAGTAGTATGAAAAAAATCTGATATTCAGAAAGGCAATAGTTTGTAGTTTTTTTTCCCAATCAATGAATCATTTTTTCCCGGGGCTGCTTTAAAAAGAAAATTGTTTAACTTGAATATAAAAGATTCAAGACAGAATAATCCTTGCTAAAGTTCCCCTGTTTTTTCTAATATCATGCCCCTTAGATCATACCCTCTACCCATAATTTTCAGCCTCTGCTTATCTGGGGCTTATTCTCTGCTTTCTTCAGACATATCCAGCTTTTATCCTTTTTTTAAGAAAAACCCGCAGGAAAAAAAACTTTACTTGACCTAACATCCCTTAAATCTGTCACCCTATATTTCTCTTCCTTTTCCCAGCCAAACTCCTAGAAAGACTTGATAGGACTGTTTCCTCCAGTCACCACTCAATCTGATTCCCATTCCTACCAGGCAACTGAAACTACTCTGTAGTTACTCTATATTGTTAAATCCAGTTGTCTTTCTCAGTTTTCTTCTTTCCTGACTCTATAGCATTTGACACTGACCACTCTCTTTTTGTAAATACTCTTTTCCCTTCATTTTCAAAATTCTGCTATATTTTGATTATCTTCCTACCTATTCTTCTCAGTCCCTTGCCCCCTAACACTCCAAGGCTCTGTCCTGCTCCCTTCTTTCTCTAGGTTATGTTCAGCTAAATAACTGTCATTTTTAGGCAGATGGCTGCCATATCTACATATCTGCCTCCCCTTCTCTCTCAAATCCATTTGAACATCTCCATCTACTTGCCTGCTGGATAAGTCTCCCCTGATGTACCATAGCCATCTCCAACTCAACATGTCTAAGACCAGTTTTCTCCTAAAATTCCAGAGCTGCCAAATTGCCATTCCCACAGGGCAGGTGTGACATTTGTCACTCCCCACTCAAGAGGCTTCAGTGGCTTCTTGTTGCCTTTAAGATAAAATATAGACTTTTGCCTGGCATTTAAGGCCCTTTATAGTTTGGTTCCAGCCTGTCTTTCTAGGCTGCCCTTACTGTGTTTTGTTTCAGCCAAAATGGCCTACTTGCTATTCCTTGTACATATTGCCTCCCTTGTCTTTGTGTCTTTGCACAGGCTCTCTCTCTTTCAAACCTGGAATGCTATTCCTTCTTGAATCCCTAGCTTCCTTCAAGGTTTGGTTCAAGTGCCCCTTCTTTCAAGAAGCCTTTCCTAATTCCTGCAGTTATTAGTCAGCCTCCTCCATCCGTACATCTATTTTGTACATATCTTGCAATTAATCATCTGTGAATGTGTTGTAACTTTCCATCTCTCATTAGAATATAAGCTTTTGAAGGGCCTGAACCATTTGACAGTACTATTTTTGTGCTTATGTCCCCAGCACTGGCACTTAGGTGTTTGTTTAATAAATATTTACTTACTTGATCCAGAGACTGACTAGGGATGGGCAGCTTCCTAGGGTAAAAGCATGTAGAAGGATAAGGGAGTGTGTTTTTTAATATTTAAACATGCACATATAGTTAACACTAGACAATCCTCTTCAACAGGGCATATAGGCCTTTATTTTGTGATTGGTTATGTGTTATGAAAGCTTGTAGTCTCCAATGAACAGTAACTCAGGGGCTACAATTTTCTAATCTCACCTAGGGGATATATGCCTCCTTTGGGATTTGGGGGTGATGTAAGCCTTCCTTTACTACTCTTAGCTTTTTAGGTGACCTTGGACCCATTGTTTATTATCCCTGACCACTTATCCAAATGTGATTTAAGCCTTGACCCTAGAAAAGGGTCCCGGTGCTCCTCTTCTATTTGCCATAACCTAGGCTATAAAACAACTAATATCCCTTGACTAAAACACTAGAGAAATGTCAGAATGCCCAGAATTTTCCATTATGTTAAGATGTCTGTTACTTAAAAAGATGCCTGGAGTGATTTTGATGTATAATGCAAAAACATTCAATTCAACAAACATTTCATTGACACATAATAGGTGCGTAATTAGGGCTTATTAATATTCCATATTCAGATTACTGTGCTGGATGTGGAAGAGATTAGCTGAGAGTTTCCTTGCCCACTATATAACATTTTGGTAGGGAGATGTCACACTCAAATTTTAAACTTTTTTCAAACTATTCTGTTTAAAGAGTCTTTGGGACGAGATTTCTACTTTGAGCATGTCTAATTGAGAGCTTAAGTAACAGTCTGAAAGGATTTTTGGAGATAGGCTTCACATCCCTTTCATGACTTACCCCTTTCCCCAGGAAAAAAAAATTATTTCTAACTTCCTGTATGCATAAGTGTTACTCCCTAGAACACTGGTTTGTGTTGAATCCTTACTATTAGAGTAGTATAGTTCTTGCAGTGTCAGATTTTTGCTTCCTACACTTCCACTCCACCCACCTACCTCCTCCTCTTTGCAATTCTGTGCCTTGGTGCTGCCTGTGGAAAACAGGAACCCCAAATCCTCTATATAAAAGAAGACTTGGTAGCAATTTTGACTGCCAGTCAAGCTCTGAATTGAATATGTATGCGTTTTTTGGTAATTGAGTATATGTGTGAAACTTTTGGCCCTTTTTGAAATTAAGAGAACAAAGGAAATGGTGCTCTGAGTATTTGGAAATGAGAAATGGAGTTTTCACCCTGGTTCCCCAAAGGCTGACAGGCTTTTTTTTTTCCCCAAATGAGCCACAGGCATCTTAACTAGTACTGTAGTCCTTATTTCTATTGAGAATGAATTGTTTATAACCATGATGACATATTCTGTTGACTGATTTATACTGCCTTCAGATGGTGTCTAAAATAATGGAATACCAAAGGGCTTTTTGCTAAACATATTTACCTTGGTAGTTTCAATCTCTCAGTACTGACTTGTAGGACCCAACTCAGAGGCTGATGTTTTCTGCGCGGATCTGGCCAGTGGTGAAATAGCTAGGTGGTACAGTGGATAAAACCACCAGGCTTGGAGTCAGGAAGATCCGAGTGCAGATTTGAACTCAGGTGCTTGCTAGCTGTGTGACTCTGGGCAAGTCACTTAACCTTTATTTGCCTCAGTTCCTCATTTGTAAAATGGGACGCACTGGAGAATGAAATGGCTAGTCAATCACTCAACATCTTTGCCAAGAAAACCTCATGGACAAAGTCTACAGGGTCACATAGAGCCACGACTGAACAACAACAGATGGCAGGTGGTGGGCTACAATTTTTATATAGTGAACTAAATCAGTTCCCTGAACCATGTTGTAAATTCAGCTTTTGGCCCTTCTTGAAATTCAACAACTGCTAATGCTAGACACTAGGATTGAAAAGATAAACTAAGCATTTCCTGTCCTCAAAGAGCCGAAGTTGGAGTAACCATACGTAAACAGATAAAATACAAAATATATACAGAGCTAATATAAAACTTCCTGGGGAGAGAAAGGCGAGGAGTATTGACTGTTGGAATCAGGGAAGGTCTTTTGTAGGGGGTTGCACTTGAGCTGAGCCTCGAAGGAAGCCAGGGGTTACAAAATGCTAAGATGAGGATGAAGAGCATCTTAGGCATGGGAAATGTAGCTGGTATAAAAAGTTGGGAGGAGGAATGGTTTGCCCTGGAAACTGCAGACTGGCCAGATGTTAAAGGGCTCTAAGTGCTCAACTGAGGAATTTGTGTTTTGTCCTAAAAGTACTTGGGAGCTCCTGGACCTTCTTGAGCTAGGGAATAATATGGTCAGTCTCATGCTTTAGGAATATAATTTTGGTGGCAACAGGGACTATGACCAGGAGAAGCTCGTTTAGGTCCAGGTGAGAAGTGATGAGGTCCTGAATGACAGTGGCTGTAATGTGAATGGAGAAAAGAGGATGGATACAAGATCACTTGTGGAGATAGATTTACCTGCAGGCCCGGAATACTTTTTTCCTCCCCTTTGCCTCTTAGCTTCCTTCAAGGATTCACTCAAATGTCCCCTTTGACAAATCTTATCCTAGTTTCCCCTCCCTCTCCATCCCAATTCCTAGTAACTTTTCCCCTAGAAATATATATGTATTTTGTGTACATTTTATATTTACTTGTCTTTGTTCATGCAGTTTCCCTCCATTCGAATATAAAGTCCTTGAGGGCAGATACAATTTTGTTTGGTTTTTTTTTTTTTATCTCTAGTGTAGAGCATGGTGTTTTTTCAGGTAGTGGGTACTTAAATGTTTGAATGAATGATTTAGAAGCAGTATCATTTGGAGATCCCTAAGGTTAGGAGTCAGGAAAGCTGGGTCCTCTGATTTTTCCTGCCCTGAAACTCTACCTCAATTTTTTTCCATCTGATAATGCTTAGTGCTCTCTCTGTTTCTGAGATGCTATGGAGACATAGTCTTCTCCTTTGAACTAACTCCTTTCTCCCTATCTCCTTTCCTTTACAGTTGGAGGCCTCCTCTCCCCACTAAGTGCCTCTGCACTCAGTATTGGCCTCCCACCCCATCCCCCACTCTCATTGGTGCCACTGCTGTGGGACGGGCCATGGCAGGTCGGGGAGGCGCAGCACGACCCAATGGACCAGCTGCTGGCAACAAAATCTGCCAATTTAAACTGGTCTTACTGGGAGAGTCAGCAGTGGGCAAGTCAAGCCTCGTTCTCCGCTTCGTCAAGGGACAGTTTCACGAATACCAGGAGAGCACAATCGGAGGTAAGCTTGACCTAAGGGAAGGTGATTGGGGAGCGGGAGTGTTAGGAGGAAATACTTAGGGTGCCGAGTAACCAAGATAGGAGAATACTTTTGTAGGAAGGAGATTACTGCTTACTTTCCCAGGCTGCTATTACACTTGGCACCTTTATGCTTCTATTCCAGCAGCCTCCTCATATCCACTTTTTGCCTTTCTATCACATCCTGGGTGACCCTTTGTAATGTAATGCCAAGGAAAGGCAACTTCCCAAGGTTCAGAATACCAGCATAGGTGCTCTCCATTTTATTCAGTAACAAACCCAGAACAGAGAAGATCAAAACATGACATCATTCAAAATACAGCATTTACTGAATGTGATTAAATAATCTCCAAGGACTACCCCACCCCAGGACCTTCCAATCATTCAATCAATTACAAAGTCCCTGTTCTAAATACTACTCCACCCCTAGGCTATACCTTCATTTAGTTCACCACAAAGCCCCTCTTCTCAAATGGAGATTAGTTTCCAAACATAAGTAAACTACATTCCTTTGTTCAACCACAGAACACAAAAAAGGTCAAAAGTTCCCCACCCCTGGATCACAATTGAATCTACCCCAGAGTTACATCAAGTTATACCCAAATGGAGCTCTTTTCTTCATCTTGACACGAGGCAAGTTCTCAGCAATCTTAGTTCCTGGGGAGACAAGGCTTAGCAAGGCCATAAGATACATTGCCAGTCCCTTCATGAATTTATCCTCTGTCTGTAGAACAGTCCTAGAACCCCTGAACACATTAGCAAAGCCCTCTCCCAGGATTTCTGTAAACATACAACAAGGAAATCCTTCTTCAGGGCTTCTGAACCAACAGAAAGGCTCCCAGACCCCTGCAACAACAGCACTGTCCTTCACCAGTGGACAGTATTCATTCTGTCTGCAGGACAGTCTCCAGACCCCTGCAACAACAGCACTGTCCTTCACCAGTGGACAGTATTCATTCTGTCTGCAGGACAGTCTCAGGGCTTCTTAGCGAACAGCCAGGTTCCAGGACTTCTTCAACAAAAGGACTGTCTTTCACCAGTGGACAAATCTGGCAAAATAACATCAAAACAGACAGACAAAGTACCAGCAAAACAGCCATGTCTCCTCAGTCCTTGGCAGCTCAGGGGGCAGGTCTCAAAAGTCCAGGGCAATTCAAAGCGGCCACCAGCAATTCTCTTAGTCTCTCTCTGCCTCCACGTGGTGCTGCTTCCAAAAAAAGGTCTTCCGCCTCTCTCTTATCTCTCCAAATCTACGTCACCAGCTCCTCCCAGTTCAGGACTTTTTTTTTTTTTTCACATCAAAAAGTCCATCCCACAGGTGGGATTAACAAGCTCTGGGTTTTAACACAATCAATTTGAAAACCAAGCCAATACAGGGGAATCTTTAATTGCCATTACTATCACACCCTTAACTTGAATTCTTCACAGACACTTATTCAGGGAGCTATCCTTAAAGTTTGGGGTGAAGGGGAACATAGACACAGAGGAAACCATAGGAAACAGAGCAACATGCAGCAGAAGATAAAACCTTGGTACGAACTAAGACAAAACAGTAAGTCCTAAGGGACCGTATTTTGAAAAAGTCTGGCCAGGACTAATCAGGATGTACACAGAGTGAAGAGCATTCTCATTCATGCAACAAGCATTACATGCTTAGCATGTATAGTGTACTGGGCTGGCAGAGAGTTAAAGAAGAATAAGAGAATTTCTGTTCTCAAGAAATTTATATTCTGCTTTGTATTATAGTGATGTAGACTTATTTTCCTTCCTGGATTTCAGGCATCATAAAACATTTGGATGAGGTCAGAGGAAGGGAAGAGGAGCCTTCTAGTTGGGTGAGGGAGTTAAGGGAACACTAATGGAGTAGGTGGATGGTTTTTTATGGGCCTTGAAGAATGGGTAGGCTTTCATCAGGTGGAAGGAGGAGGCTATTCTTTGCCTGAGGAATGAGTTGAACAAAAGGGCAGAGGCAGGAAAGCAGTAGGAAGAACGTTTTCTGGGATTGAGAGTTCAGTTTGGAATATGTGAAAGGGAATAGTATCAAATAATGTTAAAAAGAAGTTAGGCCCACCTTGTAGAGGGTCTCAAATGGCAGACTGGAGTTTTGGCTTTCATTTTGTAGTAGTAGAGAGCCATTGAAAGTTTTTGAACAAAGAAGGAACATCATCAGATCTGTACATTATGGAGACTAGTTAGACAGTGGTAGGACAGATTACTGAGAGAAGAAACTAGAAACAGGGACACCAATTAAAAATGCTTTTGGAGTAGTCAAAAGATTTCAAGCTAGATGGGATCTCCAAGAGGCCATCTGGTCCAGTCTCTTCATTTTATAGTAAGATGAGGAAACTGAGGCCCAGTGAGGTAAAGTGACTTCCCCAAGGTCTCACAAAGTAGTAACCATCAGAGGAGGGGTTTGAATTTAGATTCTCTGACTCCACAGTCAATATTCTCTCTACCAAGCTGCCTGCCAGTGAAAAGCGATGAGAGCCTGAGCTAGATTATGGCAGTAAAAATGGAAAGGCTGTGAGTGAGGTAGAAAGTAGTAGGACTCCTCAGGTAGATATGGGAGAAAGTCAAAGCTAGCTCTGAGGTTAGGAGCCTGACTGACCAAGAGAATAATGATGCTGTTAACAAAAATAGGGAAGTCAGGTAAGGATAAAAAGAGTAGGTTTTCGGAGATGATTTCAGTTTTACATATGCTTCAGCTTATGCACCAGTAGAAGATATAGATCAAGATGTCAAATGTGTGGAAATTTAGGTCTGGAGTAGAAATGGGTCAGTGCTAGAGGCAGATTTGGGAGTCTTCTGCTTTGATAGCTGAAACCATGAGTATGGAGTAGACCAAGGGAGAAACGATACATAGACAGAGCCTTGGTGTATACTAAATTAGTGAAAAAAGGGTCAGAAGGCTTTTTTCCCCTCCATGAGTAGGAGAGATCTGAACATGTGGTTGGAAAAAATAGAAGAAAGATAGGATAACTGGTGGGGCAAAGTGCCAGCCAGAGGAGATGAGAGGGCTGGTAGGGGAGAGTTCAGGGAGAATTGGTAGGAATATTTTGTCCCAGGAACATGCTTAGAAAAAGTGTGCAGAAAGTGATGTTCCTCTCTAGGCTACTCTCTAGAAAAACATTTCTAGACAATTGACCTGACACCAAGAAACTACTACCTCTCTCCTTGCCCCAACCACAGGCATTCATTTCCCAAACTGGCCTGGTGTGTGTATAGAAGAGGGCTGGGTTTCCTGAAGCTGACCTTTACCCCATCTTTTAAGCTAGGTTCATGTGAGTGGTTTTCCCCACCCCAACTGACAGTCAGCATTTAGGATGTGAGGCTCCCATCCCCTTCTGAGGAATTCTTCATTAATGTGATTTCTCAGTGACCTGTGCCCCAGGAGTGTCATTCATGATGGGGAGGGTTTAAAATTGTCAGGATTTGAGTTGCTATCATTTCCCATCTTGGTTAGTAAGAGACTTCTAAACAGCCGGAGACACAAACAGGTCCTATCAGCAGTTTTCCGGCTGCTTCCTCAGCACTTGGTTCAAGAGGAAGAGATGGGGAAATGAAGTGGCACTCTCCGTCCTTTGGGGAAGGGGTGGGGGTGGGGTAGGAGAAGGAAAAGAAAGAAGACAACCAGCCTTTTGAACAAAGCTGGCCAGGAATCCTTTGGCTCAAAAGGGACTGTGTGTTTGTTTGTGCTTCTGGGATCTCCCTCAGGGTACATGCTCACCCTAGTGGTGAGAACCCGCATTGCCACATTTCCTCATATTCAAGTAATGGGAGTACCTAACTATGTATTAGGGTAGCGAAGTTTATGCCTGAACAGTTTGCAATTTGGATATTGATTTTTTCTGTGGTCCAGTTAAGGGAAGGCAATAATTTTAGCTACTTCATCAAGGGATGCAGTGTCATGCCTTTGAGTGAGTGACTCGTTGTATGTACTATGAGGAATTGAAGGCTGGAGGAGGGAGCCCCCTTGGACCAGTAAAGTATATCACCCCTGTCTTTCTTCACCCAAGGCATAGCTCTGGTCTTAACTCTCTTCTGTTCAGAAGTTCTCAGTAGCTTCCTCTTGCTTCCAGAATAAAATACAAAATTCGTCTGGCATTTAAGGCCCTCTTCAGCCTGGTTCCAACCTGTTACATTACTCTTTCTGCTCCAGCCCCACTGGAATACTAGTGGTTCCTCAAACTCTACAGATGTCTCTGTGCATTTATACAAATGGGCCTTTGTGCCTAGAATGTTCTTACTCATCTCTGACTCTCAGAAGCTTTTCTTCAAGGATCAGCCCTGGGGCTCCTAAGATTTCTTTGTATTTATCAGTATACATTGTATCCTCCTTCTGAAAACCTGTGTCTTGAAGACTAGTACTGTTTCTTTCTTTGTTTTGCATCCCTAGCACCTAACACAGTTCCTTCTTCCGAAGACGTCACATTTCATATTTCTTTTATTTGAAATGGTGGCCCATAAATGACCTGAATGTCAGGAAGCCAGACTGAAATAGTAAACTCCCCCAGGGTGTGACCTGGGAAATGTTAGGAGGAACAGATTCACAGAATATGAAGTAAAAACCAGACCTGAGAATGAATCATTTTTAACATGATATGGGACAAGTGATCATCCCGCTTATGCTTGAGGACCTTTGGCGGGGGAAGGGAGCACACTACCTCCTAAGGCTCCTTATGGGGAATTCTAATTGCTAGGAAGTTCTTTGCATCAAGCTTAAATTTACCTCTTTGCAGCTTCCACCCTTTTTTCCTAGTTCAGTCCCCTGGGACAAAGAAGAAAAATCTAATTCCATTTCCAAGTAATTTCCAGTAACTGAAAAAAGTTATCATTTCAACTCTCAGACCCCAGTCTTCTCTTCTTTTAGTCCATAGCTCCTTCAGCTTATCCTCTTTTGACATGAACTGAAGTCTCTTCACCATCCTAAGTATCCTCCTTTCAGCATTCTTCAATTTGTCAGTCTCTCTTCCCAAAATGTTATGCCCAGAACTGAATTTTTTTTCCAGTGTGGGCACTGCTTCTCAGTGCAACCTAAGTCTTCTTTAGCTTGCTTAGCTTCCATATCACATTGGTTCATACTGAGCTCACAGATGATTAAAACCCTCAGTTCTTTTTCAGAACTAAGTGCTGTCCAGTCGTGCCTTCCCTCTTGTTTTTGAAGATGGCTTTTTGGAACCCAAGTGTAAGATTTAACATTTATTCCTATTGAATTCCATCTTTAATTGGCCCAGTGTTTTAGCCTGCCAAGCTCTTTCTGCATCCAATGTGTTATCTATCCCACACAACTTTGTTAACGAAGACTTCATGATCAATTAATGGCAGAGTCTTTAGGTTCTGCCATTCAGCCCAGTTCCAATTCTGTCTCATTTACTGTCTTGTAACTGATATCTTTCCATTTTCTCCACAAGAATAGCATAGGAGATTTTATCAGATGCTTTGCCAAAATGGAGGTAAGTGATATCAACAACATTCCTTTGATCTACCAGATTAGTAACCCTCTCAAAAAAGGAAATGGCTTCATCTTTCATGTTTTTGTTAAAGCCAGGCTGACCTTATGATCACTGCCTCCTTTTTTAGGTGCTCACTAACCATCTCTAATGATAGGTTCCAGAATTTTGCCAGGAATCAAAAGTCATATTCCCTGGCCTGTAGTTTCCAGGTTCCATTCTCTCCTTGACTGAAAAACAGGGACATATTTTCTTTGATCCTGAGACCTTTCCCACCCTACCCATTGTTTTCTTTTTAAAAATAAAGGTCATTCAGAATAACTGGCTGTGAAACCTTGAACAAGTTACTTAACCCCAATTGCTTTAAAAAATAAAAATAGGGAGTCAAGATGGCGGAGTAGAAGCAGGACCTCCCAGCTTGCTCCAGCTTCCACCTTCCCCAATCCATGTAAAAAGGGGACTCTAAACAAACTTTGGAGCCGCAGAACCTGCAAAATGACACAGAGAAGCTAACCTCCTGTTGAGGACAGCCTGGCAGGATTCGGCCAGTGCAGTGCTCTGGTAGCTGAGCCCAGCCCCATGCCCAGGCTTTAGCCCCAGGGCGGGCCTGACCAGCCACCTGCCAGAGAGACTCCAGATCAACAGCAGCTGTGGCTGTTTCCAGATTTATCAACACATAGATGCGAAGGACAAAGTAAGAGGTCAGTGCAGTCTGGACTTTGGGACCCAGTAAGTGGGAGTGCTTGGCTTTTGCCCCCGGGGCGAGAAGCCGCTGAGATGCCTGGCACAGCTAGCCAGCGCCACGTGGCAGCTTCAGCTCCTGGCATGTAGAATGTAGGGGGACCAAGCACCAGTCTGAGGGGTAATCACTCCTGCTTTGACCTTCTTGGATCTAGATTGCAGTCTAGGGAGGAGGTCCTGGGGTGTATGTCCAGCTTGCCAGATCATGTGGAGACCTCAGAGAGGGCACCCATCTAATACCTCTGGCAGCTGAGAAAACCCCAGCGTTTGGGACGAAAGCTCCCCGTCTGGTGGCAGAGTCCTACTGTGGCAAAAGGCCCAGGGGTCAAGTGACTGAGGGGTGACATGACCAGGCAAAGGAAACAAAGCAGACAGAAGATTCCAGCATTAGACTCCTATTTTGGGGACAAAAAGGAGCAAAGCATGGAACAGGAGGAAGACAGTGAAGTCAGAACTCCTGCACCAAAAGCTTCAAAAGAAAATACGAGCTGGTTACAGGCCATAGAGGACCTTCAGAAGCAGATAAGAGAAATGGAGGAAAAATTGGGAAGAGAAATGGGAACAATGCAAGAAAATTACAAAATGAGAGTCAACAGCCTGACTGAGGAAAATAATACCTTAAAAATAGACTAACTCAAATGGCAAAAGAATCTCAAAAGCTCAATGAGGAGAATCATTGCTTCAGAATTAGACTGGAGCAAATGGAAGCTAATGACTTTATGAGAAATCAAGATGTTGTTAAATAGATCCAAACAAATGAAAGAATAGAAGGCGATGTGAAGTATCTCATGGGAAAAGACACTGACCTGGAAAATAGATCCAGGAGAGATAATTTAAAAATTATTGGACTACCTGAAAGCCATGATCAAAATAAGAACCTAGAAATCATCCTCCAGGAAGTTCTCCAAGAAAACTGCCCTGATATTTTAGAACCAGAGGGCAAAATAGAGGTTGAAAGAATCCACCGATCACCTCCTGAAAAAGATCCCAAAAAGAAAACTCCTAGGAATATTATAGCCAGGTTCCGGAATTCCCAGATTAAGGAGAGAATATTACAAGCAGCCAGAAAGAAACAATTTGAATATTGTGGAAACACAATCAGGATAACCCAGGATCTGGCAGCTTCTACACTGAGGGATCGAAGGGCTTGGAATATGATATTCCAGAGGTCAAAGGAGCTGGGATTAAAACCAAGAGTCACCTACCCAGCAAAACTGAGTATCATGTTTCAGGGGAAAATATGGTCATTCAGTGGAATAGAGGACTTTCAAGCATTCTTGCTGAAAAAACCAGAGTTGGATAGAAAATTTGACATTCAGATACAAGAAGCAAGAGAAGCGTGAGAAGGTAAACAGGGAAAAAAAATCATAAGGAACTTATCAAAGTTGAACTATTAACATTCCTACATGGAAAAACAATAATTGTAACTTATGGAACTTTTCTCAGTAGTTGAAGGGAATAGAAATATATATATGTCTATATATGAGGGTATATGGGCATATAAATACATATGTGAATGTGTATATATGTTTATAGGTATACATAGAGGGCACAGGACCAAATTAACAGGAAGGATGATACTTAAAAGGTGAAATTAAGAGGTGAGAGAGGAATATAATGAGAGGAGATGGGGAGAGACAGAATGGGGTAAGCTATCTCATATAGAAGAGGCAGGGGAAAATGGGTCAATGGAGGGAAAGAATAGGAAGGGAAAAGGGAATGGGTCAACCTTATTCCCATTGAATTTGGCTTGAGGAGGGAATGAAATACACACTAAATAGGGTATCTCACCCTCTAGGAGAGTAGGGGGGAAGGGGATGAGAGGGAGGATGATGGAAGGGAGGGCAGGCTGGGGGGGAGGAAGTTGGAAGCACCCACTTGTGAAAAGGGATGGGATCAGAGTGCAGAATAGAACAAGTAGGAGGTGGGATAGGAGGGAGGGAAATATAATCAGTCTTTTATAATATATCTACTATGTTATTGTTTTGCATTAGCCACACATGTACAACCTATACTGAACTGTTTATCTTCCCAGTAAGGGTGGGTGACAAGGGAGGAAGGGAATGAATCTGGAATTCAAAGTTTTAAAATCAAATATTCAAATATATATAATAAAAATAAAAAAATAAATGGTCATTTTTCTTCACTCTTCTCTTCCCCTCTCATTAAACACACTTTGTAACAAGAGAAAGCCATTAAAACAAAATTATCTAGTACTGAAAACAGGTACAATTTGTATCTCTTTCATCTTTCCCTTCCTGCCCCCAGCCTTGAAGTAGAGAGGTAATTTTTTTGTTTTCTGTCCTCTGGGACAGTCATTGGGTTTTCCGTTAGTCAGTATCCAATTTGTGTTAGTAATCTTTTTATTTACATCATCATAGTTATGATATATATTGGTCTCTTGGTTCTTATTTTGCTTTGCATCAGCTCATGTATATCTTTACACATTTCTCTGAATTCCTGATTCATCCCTTTTTAACCACATAATAATATTACATAATGTTCATATCACTTTTCTAACCACTCTTCCTTTGACAGGCATGGTTCCTAGTTCTTTACTATCACAAATGAATATCTGGCATAGATTAGACTTCCATCGCTGTCTTTGCTTCTTTGGGCTGTGGCGCCAAGTTTCACTAACAGTGTTTCAACAGTTGTGTCTTCTATTGCTTTCAGTACCTAAAATGTAATTGAGCAGGCCCAGGTATCCTGAGCTTATCAAGGGTAGCAGAGGAACCCTTATTATTTCTTTAGTTATTTTGGACATCAACTCTCTATTAGTCACATTTATGGGATCCTTCATAACTCTTCCCCCTCCACCCAAATATGCCTAATATGTTGTGACCCAATCCTATCATGTCCTGGTTGGTTGGTTTGTCGGTTTTCCCATCACGACCTATCCATTTTCTTCTCCTGCCTACTTCACATTTATTCCAGCCAAAGGCTTCTCGCTATCAGCCCCTTCCTTGCCTTGAAGGAAACTCCTCAGTTCCAGAACCCCAACTGGAGAGTTCATCCCTGGCTGGGAGATTAGAAAAGGGTATTGGGATTCTCTGTAGTGCCCAATGTGACGGGGCCTTATCTTCCCCACAACCCATGGGATGGCTTCTCTTTCAGCGGCCTTCCTCACACAGACTGTCTGCTTGGACGACACAACGGTCAAGTTTGAGATTTGGGACACAGCAGGACAAGAGCGGTATCACAGCCTGGCCCCCATGTACTATCGGGGCGCTCAGGCAGCCATTGTGGTCTACGACATCACAAATACAGTAAGAAAATCACCTCTTTTCCCCTTATCCTTACAGAACTCAATTTCTAGAGCTAGATAGGCCCTCTACCTCTGCCATTTCCTGCCTGTGTGACCTGGAGCGAGTCATTTTACCTCTGATGCTCAGTTACCTCATCTGTAAAATGAAGAGCTTGGACTAGATGATCTCTAAGGTCTTCTAGCTTTACATTTGTGATCCTATGATCCCTCATTATTATTTGGATTTCTTTTTTTTACTATCTCAAATCTAGCGAGTAGCAAGTAAAAACATTGACACAGAGTACCCCAAGCCAATTTAATATTAACATAACATATATATGTAGCCTCTAGGTTACCTGTGAATTTTCAGATTAAGGAGGCATTCTAGAAGAAGACCTTAATCTCAGCTGTCATCTTGGTTTTTAAAGTGTTATTGATGCCTCTTGTTTTAACTTGAGTCAGTTCACTCTCTCCCAGTTCTCTCCTGGATCAAATAAACCATTAAGCAAAATCAGCTGACACAGTGATGAGGCTAATAGGTCCCAGTCTGTACCCACCCCCCACCCCATATATAGGTCCCAAAGCTTTTGCTTCTTTCTGTTGTGTCACTGAAACATTGGTTTTTTTGCCTCTGAGCTCAACTGCCCTGGAGTGGGAGGGCTTTGGGATTTCAATCAGTGTCAGTAAATGCAGTGGAAGAGAAACTTTTTTCCATTCCCTTGGTAAGTGCCCCTGTCCCACATCCAGGATACATTTGCACGGGCCAAGAACTGGGTGAAGGAGCTGCAGCGGCAGGCTAGTCCTAACATAGTCATTGCACTCGCCGGCAACAAGGCTGACCTGGCTAGCAAGAGAGCTGTGGATTTCCAGGTGAGTAATGGGCCCAGAGCCTCAGGGAAGGCATCATGTCAGGGCTGGGAAGAATACTTCTATTCCCTCTGCCCCCATCTAAAGAGAATTTGTCCCTTGTGCCTCCTTTCTTATTTTTGATGGATTTTCCGAGGACTTGGAGGGGATCCTGTCTTGAGACTGGGGGTGACAGCAAGGCCTTGGGGATGTAGCTGTTTGTTCTGTTCTTTCCTTAGGGATAGGAGAAACAAGTAGGATTGGGAAAGAGTGACTGAACCTCCTGTATATTTGTGGGATAAGTGAGAAGTTTAGAGTAGTGGTAATGGATGGAATCAAAAATTGCTCAAGTCAAAGGCCATTGCAGAGCAGGAGGATTAGGCCTGCGTATACATGGGGGGTGGGGAGAAGGTACAATGGGGTCTCTGACCAAGCCACATTCCCTTTCTATCCAAGGAAGCACAGGCCTATGCAGATGACAACAGCTTGCTGTTCATGGAAACATCAGCAAAGACAGCAATGAATGTGAATGAAATTTTCATGGCAATAGGTGAGTTCCTTTGTACCTTCCCTTCCTGCACTACTGTTTCAGTTTAAACCCAAAAAGGCCAAAAACTGTTGAGGTGGGGGGTCTCTGCCCAGCCTAAAACTGTTGTGGTTTCATGATGTGTTGTGGTGGAACCGTCTTAAAGAATTCAGAGTCAAACCACCTCTAATCCAAGTATAGGCATTTATTGAAATTGACACCTCTCATGAAGTGGGCTAAATTCCAAGAGGAACCAGCAACTTTAGAGAAAGCAAGATGAATTTTCATAGGGTAAAGATGCAGTTACATAACAGAAATTTACATAGAATAGAGGAATAGCGTTAATATTATAAAGGCAAGAGGAGTTTAAGGGATTAGGTAATGGAGGAGGGGTACCATCTATGCTTCAGTGGTTAAACATTCTGGTCATTCTGCCCTCCAGCTGCCTAGCTATTGTGGTCCTGTCTTGGGCTATATGGATGATGTGATTGTGATTGAATACAAGAACACACCTGTTTCTGTGGGAATGGATCTGGGGGCAGTGATGTTAAGTAGAATCTGCCCTTTTAATAGATACTCCCTGGTGTTAGTCTTGACTCCAAGAATTTAGACCATTTCTCATCTGCTGCCCCAAAATCTGAGGGTTATTTGGATCCCCGTGTAGTCTGGAGATCCAGAGTGTTCTGTTTACTTGTTGGGAACCAGCCACCACCTCTCAAGTGATTTTGCTTTTGCCCTTAAAAGACCACCTTAAAATTGAAGGCTACAATCAGAACTCAGGTGTGGGGATTTGGATTCAGCTAGCCATTCTGTCTTGGTATGAGTGGTTACTATATGAACTCTTTCTTCTTTCACCCTCCAGCCAAGAAGCTGCCCAAGAATGAGCCCCAGAATGCACCTGGTGCCCCGGGCCGGAATCGGGGTGTGGACCTCCAGGAAAACAGCCCAACCAGCAGGAGCCAGTGCTGCAGCAACTGAGCCCCACTTGCCCGCCCACTGCCCCCCACCTCTCCCTGCCTGAACAACCTGACTGGAATCTACTCTAACCAATCGCACTTAACGAGAGCGAGCCACCGCCATGGGGGGGCCTGCCGTGATTTCTCCATATATTTTTTGATCGTAGGCTGGAGGGAGCTATTCCACCCGCACCTTTCTGTACAAATACTAATTCAATTTTAAGTCTTAAGTCACTTTTTTAATATATATGAACTTCAGCTCTTCCCCTCCCCTCTTATTCTTTTCTGGTGGTAGCTGCATGTCCCAATTCTTCTCCCTACCCTTGTATTTTTTAGGGGTGGGGGGATAGGGAGGTGGTTACCCCTCCTGTCCCTTTTGCTGATTGGGAGAAGTGTTGGTAGCACCTCAGTCTCATTATATCCTCACTCACTGTCTTGGAGTGGGGTTTATCTTGGGATGGAAGGAAAACCTGGGTGGGGAAGGGAACTAGGAGGATTTTCCCTCAGCTGGTTCTTATTGGGGCCACCCTATTCCTTTACCTCACCCCACTGACTCACAGCCCAGAGAGAAACAGCATTATTATGGCAGCCAAGAACCCTTTTCCCAAATCTCCTGCTACCACCTGGACCTCTGGCTCTGAGCCCTATTTTGACCAAATCATAATGATGAGTATTTGGGGGGAGGGGGGAGAAGGGAACGGAACCAACTTTTTCTGTATTTTGTATTGTATGTTTTCTTCAACATGTAACCAATCAGTATCTTGTCAATATAGTACACCGATCGACCTCTCACTTGGCTTATTTCATTAATATTGTTTTTCTCTGTTATTTACAAACAGATCCTAGTAGCTTCTGAGATGAATAAAAAGGCTTTTTTTTTTTTTCAATTTAAGAAGGGGATTATCAACGGAAAAAGTATTTTCCCACTTCCTGAGCCAGAGAAAGGTAATGGCACATGAGGGGAGGCAGGCCTGGATGGTAATGTTTGAATGACTTTCCCCTCCCTGAACTTCTTCACCAGGGGTCTGTGAAACAACTTTTGTTTTCTTTTTCCCTATCTTCCCTCATTTTCCTGGAGCTATTTAGAAAGTGGTTGGTTGTCACCAGCATCTAAGTGAGATGTCTTGTTTAGCAACAAGAACAAAGAGTTTGGGGCAGCTAGGTGGCAGAGTGAATAGAGCACTGGCTCTGGAGTCAGGAGGACCTGAGTTCAAATCAGCCTCAAACACTTCACACTTACTAGCTGTGTGACCTTGGGCAAGTCACTTAACCCCAATTGCCCTGCCTTCCCCCCTCCAAAAAGCAAAAACCAAAAACAGAACAAAGAGTTTCATGGCTGCTTTAGGCAGCATCTAGTCATCTTGACTGGCCCACCTCTTTATTTCTCCCCTTCTACCCCCTCACTTCCTGGGGGTTTCAGCTAATGGGGAAGATGCCCCACCCTACTTCTGTGAAAGTCAATTTGTCCCACCCCACCCAGGCTATCAGATCACTAAACAGTGGTCAAGGAGCACCAAGCATCAATGTGCTCCTGTCTCCTTTCTACCCTGCTATTAGGGAGAATAATACTGTGGGCTACAACACTTCTGCTGCAGTTAGTCTAAGGCCTCCTAACTCTCCTTTGATATACACATTTGCAAAAGCTTGAATTCAAGACCAATATTGTTCTCCGGTGGAGATGCTACTTCTACCTCCTTGGAGTCAAATCAATCTTAGTGTTAGGTGCCAGGAAGGGGAGAATTAGCTTCCTCTGTTTAGGATGCAGAAAGGAGGTGCTGAAACAGCTCCCTCTGAGAACCATCCTCAGAGCTGGCAAACTTCTCTGGAAAGCTTTGCCATCCTGCACTAAGGGAGCTGGTTCTTATCTGGGAAAGTGGGAACACTGCTTGCTGGATCAATCGTATTGTCCTTACACCAGAAGCATCAAATAAGCTATGCAGTCAGCAACACTCCTGAGTGGGGGCAGAACCAGATTAAAATGTAATTGGGAAATAACAAAAAAAATATAGTAAAACATAGATATTACATTTTAAAACTAAGTCAATATACAACCCAAAGGGATCCTTCTGTAAGGATTAGTGCCTCCTTGGTTCCATTTGAGTTTGATAACCACTGAAGTGCAAAGGACAGAAGGACCTTACATTCAGCTCCTTGATTACATTAACCCCCCTATAAGTGGGTTGAATTAAGTTTAACTGTTAACTGTTTTGGTTTTGCTGCTTCCTACCTCTTTCCACTCCCTCCTGAACTGTCTGTGCGCCCTATTGACCTTTTTCAGATCTGCCCCAGTATTTATCATGTCTTAAAAGCAAGGGAGTACCCTTTCCCAGTCTATGTGATGCTTCTATGAGAGAAGATATTTCTAAGCAGAGACTTTTCTGACAAGTACCCCTTTCTGATATTTTCCACCTGCCACAGGAAGTCAACCTATCTACCTAACCTCCAACTTTCCCAGGAAGCAGTTCTGAGTGCTTTTTCTAGAGAACCTAACCTAAAGATTACCCCTGTAATCTCCCCATTCTTCCCCCTTTCCCCACTTCCATGAATGAGGGTGGTCAAAGGCAGTTCCTACACTCACAGTATTTCAGATTTCCTTCTAAAAATTCTATTATCCCCAGGGATCTAACCTCTCAATCTTAAAAGTCTAAGCTGCTGGCACTCTAGGGTTTCCCTTAACTCTATGTGGGTGTTTCTGGAGGCCCAAGATGCCAAGTAGCCCCAACTGGATCTAAGTGGGTATTAAGTTGGTACATGGATCAGCCATGCTTCCCAAGATCAGGTTCCTTGGGGCCCCTGGCTCTCACTCGAACCCTGTGTCTGCCTTGTCACCCATTATTATCAACTTCAGGAGGTTGAAGCTATCAGCGTCCAGATTCAACTGGTACCAGGCTGCTGCTTCCTCCTTCCTTCGGCCACTCTGGCCTCTTGATCCTCCCCTACCTCTAGTGCTTGAGCCTCAGACCCTGGAGCCGCATTTTTAGAGGAGGTGGTGGATGGCGGAAGGAACCTGAAACATTCCAGCCTGAAGCTTGTGGCAGGTCCCCACACAGCTCCACTTCGTCAGGATTTGGCCAAGCTTACCTGTTTCACTCTTGCTCCTCCCGTGTCCTACCTCCTGGAGCCCCCTTGAATGCTCCAACTTTTATTTCGGCTCCAATTCCTTTTTGTGACCCTTTCAGAAGGTTCAGCCCCTTCACCCTGACTTCTCTTTTAAAAAGAGTTGGGGGGCGGGGCCAAGAGCATCCTTAAAAGGTGGGTATCTAAACTCTGCCTCGCTGGAAGGGTCCCGAGCTCTGGGGAGATTTTGCGTCCCAAATTGTACAGGACCAAGAACTGGGGCACCGTGCCTAACCCTAACCCTTCTCAATGATCTGTCCCTCCAGAGCTCATCCAGTCCTTCGTCTTGCACCCAGGGAGCACGGTGCCTGCCTTTTCTCCCCCGCCTCGACTCCCCGGGGGAGAAAATGACCCGCTGCTCTGCACGGTCTCCACTCGTACCCTCAGTTCCTAACCCGTTAGAAGGCCGAGAAGGCTTTCCGTCCTGAGATGCCTGGTGGGAGTGGGGTGTGTACTTGGCCAGACACAATAAAGGGCTTCCCCAACCTGCGTCCCCAAACCCCTTTAAGGCGACATGCTTAGTAGACAAGGGCCAGATCATCCCCAAAACTGAGGCAGAACGCTGAGCCTGAGGTGGGAGGGAGGCGAGGTGCAACCTTTTTTAGCATGTTCTCCAGGGCCTCATCAGGACCCCGGGGTACTTGGGGAAGGGTAATACGGGACCCGGAAGTAGGTACAGAGGTAGGCGGGGACGCAGAGACTACGACTCCCGCCATGCCTCAGCATATCGGCGCGTGCGTAGTGCCGCCGGGCGGCCCATGCGGCCCTTGGGCTGGGTGCGCCTCGCAGCGCTGCGCTGCGCCGCGCTGCGCAGCGGGGGAGGCCATGGCGGAGCCGGCGCAGGCCCAGGCCCAGGCTTCAACCCAAACCCAGGTCCAGACTCAGGCCCCGCAGCCCCGGAGCCTGCAGCCTCCGGCTCCGGCCCCGGCCCCGGCCCCGGCCCCTAACTCCGGCCCAAGCCCGGCCACGGCGCCGGCGGGGACTCCCGGGAGCGGGGCGCCCGGGGCAGGGAGCGGGGCGCCAGGAGCCGGGGGGGATCCAGCGCGGCCTGGTCTGAGCCAGCAGCAGCGTGCCAGCCAGAGGAAGGCGCAGGTCCGCGCACTGCCCCGGGCCAAGAAGCTGGAGAAGCTCGGGGTCTTCTCGGCCTGCAAGGTGAGGCGGGGCCACTAGGAGCGGGGGGCGGGGTCATCAGGGGCTGGGGGCGGGATCTGGACCAGAATGGGACCTGAGGGGGACCCCCCCACACGCACACTTACACACACACACACACACACACCCTACCGTCACCTGAAGATGCTCTCCGGAAGAGGACCCTCTCCCCCATACCTTCCTTGGGAAGTGAAGCCAGGCTGTCACTATGTCTGGCAATAAGCATTTATTAAGCTCAGGGGATTCAAAAAGAGACAAGAGACTGTCCCTGCCCTCTAGGGGCTTACAGTCTATCAGGGAGACAACACTCAAACAGCCATATATAAACAAATTATATACGGGACAAACAAGAAATAATCAGCAAAGGGAAGGCACCAGCATCAGGGGGGATAGGAAAGGTTTCCTGTAGGTGAGGTTTTAGCTGGGACTTGAAGGAAGCCAGGAGGCAGAATGAGGGAGGAAGGTCTTGGCATGGGGGTCAGAAAGGAACCCAAGAGATGGACTGTCTTATTCAGGGACTATCAAGGAGGCCAGTATCAGCTTGGAGACAGGTTCCTTAGGTAAGGGGAAGGGAGAGGATGGATGTTGCAGTGTGGTTTCTACCTCCTTACCCCTGCCAGGCTAATGATGCTTGCAAGTGTAATGGCTGGAAGAACCCCAAACCTCCCACTGCCCCCCGAATGGACCTGCAACAGCCTGCAGCCAACCTAAGTGAGGCCTGCCGGAGCTGCGAACATCCTCTGGGTAAGGGTCAAGAGTGGCAACAACTGAGGCCAGGGAGCATGAGTGGGAAGAACAACAAAAAAAAAACCCTTGGCTGTCTGGGCTGGGTGGTTGTTGCATTGGAGCCAGGAATCAACTGATTTAGGTGGTCCCATCTTAAATGCCCTGGAGGACCAGAGATAATCCTTGAAGAGGGAGATGAGCAGAGACATGTGAAAGTGCATTCTGGGGTAGTGGTGTCAAACTCAAATAGATACATCCTTTGGGACCCATGTAGACTTAGAAAGAAAACTACAAATTAACATTATCTATACCATATTCTACTTTTATTTATTTTGTTAAACCTTCCCCAGTTCCATTTTAATGTTATCCTAGAGGTTTGACACTTCTGCTCTAGGATACCCCTTAAAAGGTGATTTGAAGCATAGGCATGTGGGAGTGTTTCATAAGAGAAGAAGGTAGGCACTCCTGTCACCTCAGAACAGGACCCTTGCCCCCAACCCCTATTGGAGGCAGCAAAACAGCTATGGTCTCTAGCCATCCTGGCAACTCACCAGACATGGAAGGAACCAATCCACTTGACAGGTTTTGGGGCTCCAGAGGGGAAAAGGGAGGTCCCCCCTCTCCCCATTTACTGGAAGGAGCAGGGACTCCTTAATGATACCTCAGCAGTCCTCACCATCACAATTCTGTGCTCTCCTTTCCCTGCAGCTGACCACGTGTCCCACCTGGAGAATGTATCTGAGGATGAGATCAGTAGGCTGCTGGGGATGGTGGTGGATGTAGAGAATTTGTTCATGTCTGTGCACAAGGAAGAAGACACAGACACCAAGCAGGTTTACTTCTACCTCTTCAAGGTGAGCATAGTTGGGTGTGGAGATGGGGAAGGGGGAAATGAAGGGATTTTGCAGAAGTAGAGGAGGAAGAAGGAACCTCAGAAACCTTTTTGTCTCCCCCAGCTTTTGAGAAAATGCATCCTACAGATGACACGTCCAGTTGTGGAGGGGTCATTGGGAAGTCCCCCCTTTGAGAAGCCCAATATTGAGCAGGTGTGTCTGGGGTACAGGATGTTACTGCCTGCGGAGATGTTACTTTCCCTAGAAATAGGTGAGGATGGTGATGAGGTATTGGGGTGGTGTGTCTAAGAGACCTGTTTGAGGAAGAACATTGACAAGCTAGAAGATGGCCAGAGTGCTAAGAAGTGGTTTGGGACCATGCCAGACAAGGAGCAGTTAAAGGACCTCGGAGAGGGTCTGGAGAGGAGGTGGCAATGGGTTCTGCCTTGATGGGCTGTCCTTTAGAAGAGGGACTCCAGAGGATACAAGCAGGAGGCAGTAGGTGCTGGAGGTGTGCATCTTTAATTCCCTTGGCATGAAAGACTCCTTTCCAAGCCCTCCAAAGTATCCTCAGGAGGTAGGGACACCCCTTTTCTGAGTGCCCTGGGCTGGACACTTTGGGAAGGAAGGAAGGAGGAAGATGTTGTTGAATGGGGATGATGCCACCCCTAACTCTCCAGTGCTTACCTCACCCCCATTTCTTGAAGGGTGTACTGAATTTTGTGCAGTTTAAGTTCAGCCATCTGGCCCCGAGGGAGCGACAGACAATGTTCGAGCTCTCAAAGATGTTCTTGCTCTGCCTTAACTACTGGAAGCTGGAGACTCCTGCCCAGTTCCGGCAGAGGTCACAGGGTGAAGATGTTGCCACCTACAAGGTCAATTATACCAGGTAGGTCCTAGGGGAATGAGGACTGAAGGCTTTGGGGAAGGGGAGGAACAGTGAAGGGGAAGGACCTGGTGACTCGTCTGGGTTGGAAGGAGATGGGGTAAAAAGATACCGCTAGGGGGGTGGCTAGGTGGCGCAGTGAGTAGAATGTCGGCCCTGGAGTCAGGAGGACCTGAGTTCGGATCCAGCCTCAGACACTTCACACAGACACACACACAGACACACACACACACACAGCCATGGGACCTTGGGCAAGTTACTTAATCCCAATTGCCCTCCAAAACAAAACAAAAAAGATACCGCTATGGAGTCATAAGCACATACAATGTTTAGGCCTGGAAGTGACCTTACAGATCACCTAGTCCATGGGGGGAGGGGTAAGGGAAGCTGAAGTGGAGGAGGAGGGATCCTCTAGAGATGGAGGAGACAAGATGAACTGGGGTCCAGAAGCCCAGTCTAAAGCCTTTGGGTTTAGTGTTTTTGCTTTTTCCAACCCCCTCTGCCCCAGGTGGCTGTGTTACTGTCATGTCCCACAAAGCTGTGACAGCCTGCCCCGCTATGAGACAACCCACGTCTTTGGACGAAGCCTCCTTCGGTCCATATTTACTGTTACCCGCCGTCAGCTGCTGGAGAAGTTTAGGGTGGAGAAGGACAAACTGGTGCCTGAGAAGAGGACACTTATCCTAACCCATTTCCCCAAGTACGTTGGTCCAGCCTGGCAGAATTTACATGTCCCCTTGTCATTCAAGTTCCTCATGTCCCATTTCTTAAAAGAAGCCTGGGACAGGAGAACCTGGCCCTTTTGCAGGTCTTCCTCACCTTGCTCTTTTCTTCCATGCGTTTTGCAACCGTCTTCCAGGTGAAGTGTGATTGTTCCTGATTCCAGTATGTTTCTCTCACTGTTCCTTTTTTTGTATTAACTCTTGTTCTACTCCTCATTTGGGAGAAGACTCCAAGGGTGCCTCTTCCAGGAAGGCCTCTTTGACTGATTCCAGTTGTTTTCCCTCTAGCCATTCCAATAATCCTTCCTACCTCTCCTACCTGTAGTTCTGTCCAGCTCCTGGTTTCTTTGGGTCTCTTAAGGCTGTGTGTCTCTTTGTCCTTCAGCTCATTGAGTGGTGGATACAGTGTCTTCTCCATCACATAGGGAGTTGCCTATTGTCTATCACCAGTGCCTGGCCAGGGTCTTGGCCTTTGAGGTTGGCTGACAAAGAAAAGTCATAGGAATTGTAGGTTGAGATAGAAGGGAGGGATCTGAGGTGTCCTCTGGTCCATCCTCCTTTTACACATTTGGAACTTGAGGCTCAGACTTGCTTAAGGTCACACATAGCTGATGAGAGGCAGAGTTCGGATTTAAAGTCAGTAGAGTGTGACCTCTTCGAGGGCAAGAACTTTTGAGTTTTTGTTTTAGCTTCAGATTCCTAATGCCTGACATTTTATTGGTGCTTAATAATTGCTTGTTGAGTTGATTTGGAGTCTTCTGGTTCCACATCCAGTGTTCTCTTCACTGTATTGTGTCATGGTAGCAATTCTGAATGGAATGGTGACCATCCTGGTAGGGGTGGGGAGCAGTGATTGTCCTTGGGGAACACACTTTGTAACTGACTTGTTCCTTCCCCAGGTTCCTGTCCATGTTGGAGGAAGAGATTTATGGGGAAAATTCCCCTATTTGGGAGTCAGGGTTCACCATGCCTGCCTCGGAGGGGCCACAATTAGTTCCCCGGCCAGGTACCTAGCTTTGTAGAGCTCCTAATCCTGGTGATGACCAAAGGGTAGGGCTGAGCTGGGGTCCAGGGACTGGGGACCTTACATTGGGAAGAGACAACTGAGTTTATCTTTGACAGGTCACCTCCCATCAGGTAGAGACGTGGTGTGGTGGTGGTGGAGGTGTAGGGGGTGATTGGTTCTCTACCCTAATATCTTGCCCCACCATCCCTCCTTCCTACCCTTCATTCAGCCACTGTCACTGCTGCAGCTGTGCCAAGTGCCCCATTATTCACCCAAAGCCTGGGTGGCAGCAGCAGCAGCTCCCTTGGCCTGGACCCTGGAGGGGCAGAGCCCATGCCAGGTGAGTATACAGCTACTAATCTGTAACCCTTCCAACAGGAACATCTCTTTGCCTCAGCTAATCCTCTCTGCCCCTCTCTGCACTGTCCTCCTCCACAGCCGTTCTCCCCAGGGCTCTCTGCTTTCTCTATTTCCTCTTACAAATATCCTGCTCTGTCTGTGTCTCTGACCATTTCTAGTTCTAATGGGTCTCTCCATGCCTTCCCTCCCAATTCCTGTCCTAGGTGAGAAGAGAAAGCTTCCTGAGAACCTGACCCTAGAAGATGCAAAGCGGCTTCGAGTAATGGGGGATATTCCTATGGAATTGGTCAATGAGGTCATGTTGACCATCACAGACCCTGCGGCCATGCTTGGGCCTGAGGTATCTGGGTATGGGTTTGGGGAGCTGCTGTCCCTGTAAGGGTGGAGGGAGTGGCAGCCTCCCACCCTGTTGGGGAGCACTGTGCATTCTGCGTCTCATTCTTTCCCCCCCCCAGACCAGCTTACTCTCAGCCAATGCAGCACGAGATGAGACTGCTCGGCTGGAGGAGCGTCGTGGGATCATCGAGTTCCACGTCATAGGAAATTCACTGGCACCAAAGGCCAATCGGCGTGTACTGCTCTGGCTAGTTGGGCTGCAGAATGTTTTTTCTCACCAGCTGCCCCGGATGCCCAAAGAGTACATTGCCAGACTTGTGTTTGACCCGTGAGTCGCCCTTGGCTCTTTAATCCTGATCTCTGACCCCTTCAGTCTCACCCCGGGAAGGCCCTTCTAAGGAATACACATGACTTCTAATCCCACAGAATGGCCCATGTGCCCCAAGAGAGAACTCACCCCCATGACCCTTACTAACTTGTTACCTCCCTTCTTTTTCCCTACCCCATTCCATTCTCTAAGCATTAGTAATAGTCTGTCCCCTGATCCCAGTTAAGAGGTGGCCCCTTCCAACCTCTCCACCTAATCCCTGAGGAGAGAGGGTGGGGAAGAACTCCTCCCTGGTAGCCCCAGGAAGGCTGAGAGGTTGGTCTCCCTATTAGGAGGCCCACCCGGCCAATGCAGTAAGTTGAGGGGACCTGAACCCTGATGAAGGGTTTTCAGGAGCAGTGATAATGCACCCCCCACCGATTCTCCCCTTCCCTACCTCCCATTCCCTACCCCAAGGAAGCACAAGACATTGGCCCTCATCAAAGATGGACGGGTCATTGGGGGAATCTGCTTCCGAATGTTCCCCACCCAGGGCTTTACGGAAATTGTCTTCTGTGCAGTCACTTCCAACGAGCAAGTGAAGGTGAGATGCCCTGCCCTTTTGCTCCGTTTCCTAAACCTCCAGCCCTGGAATCTCCTGGCAGATTCATTCTCTTCCCTTCTCCATTCCCTGTCTTCTCTGGACATTCTCAAACATCAACCCTACCTGACTCAGTCAAGTTAGCAAGCCTTTATTAAGCCCTAGCTGTGTGCTGGGCACCATGTTCAGAGTAGAGGTGCTAAGACAGAGATGAAATCTCTGTCCTCAGGGGGCTTACAGTCTGCCATGGGGCAGCAACATAGACCCAGATCAGTAAATGTGAAATGTACAGAGTAATATGGGGGTAGGGCAGAGAGCACTAATAATGGCAGAAAGGCCTCTCCCACCGGGGCTGGCGCTGCAGCTGAGCCCTGGAGGGGTGGAGGTGAGGACGAGGTGTGTAGTGTGTGCTTCTGCCATGGGTCATCCCCTTCGCCTCCTCCCTCCAGACACATTCTTTCCTCTTCTGAACTCTGTCCCCTTGTCCTGGGATGCCAGTTCCCCCTCCTCTTCCCTGGAGTGACCCCCTCCTCACTGGTGACCCCCCTCCACCTAGGGATATGGGACTCACCTCATGAACCACCTGAAGGAGTATCACATCAAGCACAACATCCTCTACTTCCTCACCTACGCGGATGAGTACGCCATCGGCTACTTCAAGAAGCAGGTGACTCCAGACTCCACTCCCTGCCCCAAGCTCCTTGGGCTCTTGTTCCTCATGATGGGGGGGGTTCCCTCTGGCAGGAGGGGAGGTGGGTCTTTATTTGGGCCCCTAGATTTCCCCAAGGCAAGGTGGGGAAGCACTTCCCATCGTGAGCTGTGTTGTGGGGGCCAAGTCCTACTGAAATCTCAGCATCCCATGCCCACCAATAAGATTGAAGGTCCAGAAAGAGTGAAGATATTTTTGGAGTGGGAAGGAGTATGGAGGGATGCTATCTTGGGGTGCATCTGACCAATCACAGACTGCCCACTGTGCCCAGAGCACTGAATGGAGATGCAGAGCTTTGGGCACACATGTTTTGCTGGCATGGGGCTTTGCTTTTTCCCTGGCCTTGCAATGTGTCATTGTGGGGAACTTCTGGGATGGAAGCTCTCTTCACTGCAGCAGCTTGGCTATTTGTAGCAGAGTCTTGGAGAGTCCTGGGGTGTGGAGAGATTCAGTGACTTGCCTGGGGTCATGTGGCTAGTATGTGTTTGAGCCACAATTTGAACCTGGGTTCCTGACTCAAAAGCTAGCTCTCAGATCACTATTCCAAAGAGCTCCTTTGCCTGCTTCCATGGTCGATGACAGCCGAGTTCAGTGATAGTGTGCCTGTCTTAGGGCTTCTCCAAGGACATCAAGGTTCCCAAGAGTCGCTACCTGGGCTATATTAAAGATTATGAGGGGGCCACGCTGATGGAATGTGAGCTGAATCCCAGGATTCCCTATACTGAGCTTTCCCATATCATCAAGAAGCAGAAGGAGGTAGGGGTGTGTGTGTCTGTGTGTAGTAGGGGGATGGAAAACAGCACTCAGGGACTTGGGTCACTCTACTGAATCCTATCCTTTGATTCTGCCAGATGCCCCGCTACTTATCCTTCTTGGGCTCCCAGGTTTTCTCTGCCCCCTGCATGATGTGTTTGCCTTGATGACCATTCTCCCCTTTTCATTTTCCATCCCTGAGCCACAGTCGAGTTTACTAGGTTTTGTCTATTTGCAAGGTAATAGTCAGTCTTGCCTGCAGGGCTAACTGTCTAGCATTCAGCTTCATCAGCTGCTCTATCTTCCAATCCCTTGGGGTTTGGGAAATACCCACAAGTTCAGGTCACCATCTTTGGCCCCTCTTCTAGATGTGCTCTTCCCTGCTTTCTCCCAGGGTGTTTGGAAGGAACAGGTGAGAGAGGATCCAGGTTCTACCCTCCCCTAGAAAAAACTGGGAGGTTTTGGAGACAGGCTCTCTGCTCCCTTCATTTTGCCCCTCTGTGAGTCAGCCAGGGGCCTGGGTATTAAAAATTATACCTGTGCTTAGAGAACGCCCTTCTACCTCCTGAAGTGGCTGGAACTTTAGCTTCTCTTTCTGCACTGTTGGTGAAGGGCAGGAGCTATGTATGGCTCACTACCCAGGTAAAGTCGCTTCCACTTTCTGAGACTGTCTCTTTTTCTGTAAAATAAGGTAGTTAGACTTAGAAGATCTGTAAAGACTTCCATGTCTAAATCCTAGGACATCTTGGTTCTTGGGAGATTAAAGACCTTTTTCCCCTCTCTACCCAAGGGAGGAAATTGGGCGAGAGGGAGAGACTGAGGCCCCCATTCCACTTCTTAACCTGCAGATAATCAAGAAACTGATTGAGCGCAAACAGGCCCAGATTCGGAAGGTGTACCCGGGGCTCAGCTGCTTCAAGGAGGGTGTAAGGCAGATCCCCGTGGAGAGTGTCCCTGGCATCCGTGAGTGACTGGCGTCTGAGCTGCTTGGGGGGGAAGCACAGGGTAGAGCTTGTAGGCTTGAGGATGGCATTGGCCAGTATGGGTAGGAAACTGCTCTTACTGAGGTAGGATAGAATGCATGCCTGCTTTGGGGACCAGAAGAGAGGTCAGGGGACTCACTCCCCAGGTCCATTCCCTACCCCCCAGCTCAGTTTCCAGAGACATTCTGGGACAGAGGCTGTGACCCTTGACTCATTCCTATCTTGCCTGCTCTAACTGCGCCTGCCCCACATTTCAGGCGAGACGGGATGGAAGCCGCTGGGGAAGGAGAAAGGGTGAGTGTTAAGTGGAAGTCTTGGGGGCTGGGATAGGTGAGGGGGCAATGGAGGACTTTAGACTTTCCCTCTTTCCTGTCCCCACCTAGGAAAGAGCTCAAGGATCCTGATCAGCTCTATACAACCCTCAAAAACCTTCTGGCTCAGATCAAGGTACAGGAGACAAAAAAAGCAAAACCTCCCAAAAAGCAAAACCCAACACAAACCCCCCTGCCCAATTTCCCTTGTTAAGTTTCTAAACTGTAGGGTAAGGTTTGAGATGGAGTAGGGTGTTCCCTAGCTATTGCATTAAATAGCCTTCCCTAGGGGAGAAAGGAGGCAAAAGGGTGAGGGAGTGAGGTCCCCTTTTGGTTTGCCTCCTTAGCCCTGCCTGACTTCCATGTCATGTGTCCCTTTTTCCCTCCAGACTCACCCCAGTGCCTGGCCCTTCATGGAGCCTGTGAAGAAGGCAGAGGCTCCCGATTATTATGAAGTTATTCGCTTCCCCATTGGTGAGACGCTGGTCACCTCTCTATCCTCACATACTTCCTCAGCTTCCCTTTCTGTCCTCATATCTGTCTTTTCATCAGTCTAGACCCCCCTCCGGCCCTCAGCTGCTGCCCTCCCACTGCCCCCCAACCTCCTCCTGCCTCATGCCTGGATACCTCCCCCCTCCCAACCCATCCTCTTCCCCCATTGGACCAACAGGGTTCCTCTGGATGAGGTGTTGGAGGAGCTGCCCTCCCCATTGTAACACTTGGGCTACCCTTGCTCCCCTCCCTCAGCATCTCACACATGTCCCCTGACCCCTAGACCTGAAGACCATGACGGAGCGTCTCAGGAGCCGCTACTATGTGACTCGGAAACTCTTTGTGGCTGACCTCCAGCGAGTGATCGCCAACTGCCGAGAGTACAACCCGCCAGACAGCGAGTACTGCCGCTGTGCCAGTGCCCTGGAGAAATTCTTTTATTTCAAGCTAAAAGAAGGGGGGCTCATTGACAAGTAGGGGGACCCCAGCTGGGCTTCACAACCTGCCTGCTACTTCTCAGCCTCCAATGTTGGGGCTCACTGACAAGTCAGGGGACCACCAGAGGGCTCCCCAACATGCCCCCTTACCTGGGGGGCTCATTGACAAGTAGGGAGACTCCACCACGCTCCCCAAACTGCCTCCTATTCTTCAGCCTCTTGACCTTGGGGGCTCATCACCAAGGAGGCCCCACTCCCCCTCCCTGATGGGCTCCCTGACCTGATCCCTGAGCTTGGGAGCTCATCAACAAGGTGGGGCCCCCCAGTCTTTCTCAGTCCTTTTCCCTCCACCTTTTAAGTTCTGGACTCAGACTCCCCACAGTGTAGGCTCTCGCCCTAACCCAGACCCCTCTCCCATCCCCAAACCACAACATTGTGTTTGCCTCAAGAGGACGACACTTTGTAATTGAAAGGTTCTCAGTCCAAGTTTGAGGGCCCTGCAGGATGGGGCCCCCTCTGCTCCATGGCTCCCCTTCTCTGCTGCAGCCAGGTCCTTGGCTTCATGGGCCAAGGGCAGACTGCTGTCTTGGTGTGTTGGGGGGGGGTTCAGAATGGGTAGGGCTGTCACATGGGGGTGCAGCTTCACTGCACCGTCTGCTCCAGCCATCATCTGTTCCCCTGTAGGGATTTGTTCCCTCTGTATTTACCCCACATGGGGAACAATAAAACTCAGAGGTTGTTGGGTTTTTTTCCAGTGGTCTGTGGTTTGTGCTTTGTCCCCTATCTCCCCTGGTTAGCCAGTCCCTCTTCCTACGTGTTGGAGCCCATCACCTACCCCTCTCTCAGTCTGGGAGCCACCTCTCCGCCTGTGCTCACCCCAGAGTCATGGCATGACGTGCCTCTGATAAGGAGCAGCCACCAGAGGGCCACAGGTTGTACAGGCCTGGGCTGTGTTCCCATTCCACCTGCATGCATGAGCTTGCTGTTCTACGAGGTCTGACCTCTAAAGGCCCAAGAGCTTCCTCCATTAAGTCCAGTGGGATTGAAATTTGACCTGGGCAGTGGGAGACCTCGGAAGCTCAGCTTTTTTTTATTTATGGATCGGGCACAGGTGTTGGGGATTTCTTTGCAGGAAAAGCTGAGTTGATAATGGGGAATGGTTCCCAGGTTAGCAGATACCTTTACCTTAGCTCGGCTTGAGTAGTAAGGGATAGGGTACTGAGGTCAGCCACTTGTCCCTAGGAAAGGGCAATGTGAGGCCCAGAGAGAGGTTGGGGGTGAGTCTAGTACTCCTGAAGCTTGGGGTCCTCCAGATCCCTCCTTTCCTAGTCCACTGGACCAGGAACAAGCTTGACAAGATTGGCCCTCCCTTTCACAAGGCTCCAACCAATGAATGGCTAGCCAGCTCCTCCCTATTGCTGAGTTTCACTTTTAAGTTTCATTTCCTGAGCCAAGAGGAGTGGGGCTGGAGGCATAAGACAGCTGACTGTCTTTTAGAAGCTCAGGCAGTGGACTGGGAGGAACTTGTGCCAAGGCCAGGGAACACTCCTTCAGAACAGAATCCAGAATCCCAACTCCCAGGTCTGTATTCTGTCCCTGACCCTTAGCCCCATTCCCCATAGTGTGTCCTGTGCAGTTCTGGGCTGAAGCAATGCCCCAGTGCAGGGTGGGGGTGGCTTTAAAGGATAGCTGTACATCTTCACCAAGTAAACTGGTTTCCCTGGTACCCTTTCCTCTAACCTGGCTGGAGACTGGAGTGGAGAAGGAGGCAGGGGAGTCCAGAGGGATGAGGGCTGGGGGGGGGGGGGGGAGGGGCGCGGTACTAGGGATACATTAAGTAAAGTGAGATGGAGAGTCAGGTCTATCTCCCCACTTTCCCTCACCTAAGCCCTAGGAATGGAGCTCCGGCCCTATCAGTGGGAAGTGATCCTTCCTGCCCTGGAGGGCAAGAACATCATCATTTGGCTGCCTACAGGCTCGGGGAAGACCAGAGCTGCTGCTTATGTGGCTAAGAGGCATCTGAACATGGTGCATGGGGCTAAAGTGGCCGTACTGGTCAACAAGGTGACACCCTGTAGGACCTTCAACCCATCCTGGTTCTCTTATCTGGAGTCTCACACTCCTTGGGCTTTCATTCAGAAGTTCTGTGCCCTAAATCTAACTCTGGTACCCTGCATTATAGGCCAGAAATTTAACTACCCTATAGATTTAAGTGCCATCTATATAACTTTGGAGCCCTAGGTCCTGGTATTTTACTTATCTAACAAAGATTTATTGGGTGCCCATTGTATGGAAGGGCCTATGCTAGGTGTGGTACTTGAATCTGGCAAGGAGATGAGTGGGCTATCCATTTTCCGGCCTTCCCACTGCTGTATTCCCTATCTCCATGTGTTCCAGGTGGCACTGTGGTTATAGAACTGGATGCAGAGGCAGAAAGACCCTGGTTCAAATTTTGCCTCAGAGACTTCCTAACATGTGACCCAGGGCATATCACTTAATCTCTGCAGCAGCCTCAGTTTCCTCATCTGTAAAATGGAGCTCATAATAGCGTCACCTCTTTGTTGTGAGGATCAAATGAGATTTTTAAAATAATACTTTATTACATAATAAAATTCAATAGATTTAAATTTTGCAAAGATAGGGGGCGGCTAGGTGGCACAGTGAATAGAGCGCTGGCCCTGGAGTCAGGAGGTCCTGAGTTCAAATTCAGCCTTAGACACTTAACACACACACACACAAAAGAAAACTAGCCGTGTGACCTTGGGCAAGTCACTTAACCCCAACTGCCCTTCAAAAAGCAAAAAAATTTAAAATAAAATAAAAATAAATTTTGCAAGGATAACACTTTGCAAACCTAAGCACTATATAAATATTAGTATTTTTACTACTGCTGCTACTACAACTACAGCTGCTGCTGCTACTACTGCTACTAGTACTACTAGTACTAGTATTGCTACTAGTAGTATTAGTATTACTACTGCTGCTACTATTACCACTGTTGCTATTACTGTTAATACTGCTACCACTACCACCACCACTATTACTACTACAATTACTACTACTGCTGCTGCTATTACTATCGCTACTATTACTACTAGTACTGTTAGTATTACTACCACTGCTATTACTACCACCCCTACTATTACTGTTATTGCTATTACTACTACTACTGCTGCCACTATCACTACCACCACCACCACCACCACTACTATTACTATTATTACTACAACTGCTGTTATTGCTGCTGCTATTACCACTAGTACTACTACTAGTATTATTGCTGCTGCTACTATTACTACCACCACTACAATTACTACTACTGCTATTGCTATTACTACTATTGCTATTGCTATTACTACTACTGCTGCCACTACTACTACTACTACTACTACATAGCTATTATGTCCCACCCATTTTCTTTGAGGGACTTTGTAGTATAATGGAGTCAAAAGACCTGGGTTTGAGTCCTAGCTCCCTTACTGGGTGATCTTTAGCAAATCACTTGACTAGGTCTCAGTTTCTAAGTCTGTAAAGTGTGAATCAATATCTGCACAGCCTACCTCACATTGGGAGCCTCAGGAAAGCCCTTTGTAATCCCTGGAGCACTATGGAAATGTGTTTTTATTACTCCTGTGGCCCACCTCACCCTCCCATCCCCAATTTTCCCAATTTTCCTGCTCCTATCTCCAAGTCCTTCCTATCTTTGTACCTTCCACACTCCCAAGGTGCACCTGGTGACCCAGCACAAGGAAGAATTCAGTCAGATGCTGGGCCCCAAGTGGAATATTGTCACAATGAGTGGGGATAGTGGGGCCAGAGCTGGCTTTGGATACATGACCCACAGAAGTGACCTTGTCATCTGCACAGCTGAGCTGCTTCGCCTGGCCCTGATCAGTACTGAGGAAGAGGAGCATGTGGAGCTCAGCGGTCAGTGAGAAGGGGGATGAAAGATGGTTGACAGGTGGGACGGGAGGACAGAAAGAGTTTGATATACTTCTGATTGGTTGACTTTTACAATGAAACCACTCCTCTCCTTCCATCCCTCAGGAAGCTAATGTTCCTTATAGGCAGAAGGGCCCCCTCTGTGCCCTTCCTATCTCATTTCTCTAGGGTTAAGCCTCCCCTAATCCACATTGTTTTCCTCTTCTCAGCTGACCACTTCCCTAATCTCTTTCCTCCTCTCATACATTCCCTCTGACATCCTTCCCTAACCCCTATTTCAGCCTTCTCCCTCCTGATAGTAGATGAATGTCACCATACCCAAAAGGATTCTGTCTACAATGTCATTTTGAGCCACTACCTGGAAAGAAAACTGCAGGGGTCCAGGAACCTGCCCCAAGTACTAGGTCTCACAGCTTCTCCTGGAACTGGGGGAGCCTCTACCCTGGAAGAGGCCAAAAAACACATCCTACAGGTCAGTCTGCAGGGAAATCCTTCAAAGATGCTCCCTTTAACACTGCCCCCTGAAAGTGTCATCCCTAAATATTCTAGTCCCTCCCTTCAAGATCTGTCTATCCTTTTGGACTCCTTGACCTGGGACCCATCCACTGAAATTTCCCTAAAGCCTTTTCTTCCCACAGTCACCCTGCCAGCCACGTCAATGCACCCTCTCCTCTAAGGACCCAATCCTAATCATAATTGTTGCCCCTATCTAGCATACTGTAATGGGATTCAGAGACCTCTGTTCAAATCTTAACCCTAATATTTATTAGCTGTGTGACCATGAGCAAATAAATTACCTTCTCTGAACCTTACTTTCCTCATCTGTAAAGTGGTACCTACCACAGAGGACAATGCTCTATAAAATGTGAGTCAATATGACATATTTCAATGGATCAGTGAACTTAAAAACGGTTACTTCTTCCATTCATAGAAACAGATGGGGCATACACACTGAATTGGGTATCTTACCCTATGGGAAAGTAGGGGGAAGGGGATAAGGGGGGGGGTGATAGAAGGGAGGGCAGATTGGGAGAGGGGGTAGTCAGAAGCAGACACTTGTGAAAAAGTGCAGGGTCAAAGGAGAAAATAGAATAAATGGGGAGTGGGATAGGATGGAGGGAAATATAGTTAGTCTTTCACAATATGATTACAATGGAAATGTTCTGCATAACTACACATGTATAACCTATATTGAACTGCTTGTCTTCTCAATGGGGATGTCTCCTCAAGAAAAGAAGGGAAAGAATCTGGAACTCAAAGTTTGAAAAACAAATGTTAAAAAATTGTTTTTACATGCAACCGAGAAATAAGATCTACAGGCAATGGGGTATAGAAATCCATCTTGCCCTACAAGAAAGTAAGGGGGAAGGGGTATAGGGAAGGATAGAAGAGAGGGCAGCCTGGGGGAAGGGGTGATCAGTATGCTTGCCATCTTGGGGTGCAGGGTAGGGGAGACATGGGGAGAAAATTTGGAACTCAAAGTCTTATGGAAATGAATGTTGAAAACTAAAAATAAATAAATAAAAATTTTAAAAAGAGAAAGAAATAGATGGGGCAGCGAGGTGGTGCGGTAGATGTAGCATTGGGCCATTGAATTCAGGAAGACCTGAATTCAAATTTGATATGTGACCCTGACCAAGTCACTTAACCTCTGTCTGCTTCAGTTTCCTTGTCTGTAAAATGGGGATAATAACAGCACCTACCTCCCAGATTGTTGTGAGGATCAGATGAGATAGTAATTGTAAACCACTTAGTGCAAAACCTGGCGCACAGTGGTTGCTTTCTAAATGTTAGCTTTTATTACCATTAGAGATGGCATCCCATCCATGACGTCTCTCCCTGGGTCATTCTTTCTCACATCCTCTCTAGTGGAGTAACCCAATGATGGAGGAGCCCTTTGAGTTCTCTTCATGTTGCCCAGACACCAGGACACTAAATGGGGGGTCTAGTTCTCTTCCCTCACTTCCCCAACATACTTGGATGATCCCTCTTCCATCCATCCATGTCCTAGACATGTACTTTATGCCAGGTCTCACATGCAACTCATTATTGGTTCTTTTGCTGCAGCCAATCTACACTAACCATAATTCTCTCAGTTGCCCTTTAGGTCTTTTGTAGATTTGATTTGTGAAACTTAAATAGCTCTGTTGATAGAGCATCAGACTTTTAATCTGAAGGCCCAGGGTTCAATTACCTGTTCCAGCAAGCAGTCTTTTTTTTTTTTTCTTTTTGGAGGGGGAAGGTAGGGCAATTGGGGTTAAGTGACTTGCCAAAGGTCACATGGCTAGTTTTGTGTTAAGTGTCTGATGTTGGATTTTAACTCAGTGTATCAGCAATGCCATATTCACAATGCCTATAGAGATTACAAATATGCCGATATAATTATCCATTACAAAATACGTCATGTTTGCCATATGAGGAAATAAACTAGAAAATTTATTAAGATACCAAAAGACTGAGTCCCAAAACCAGAAAGTGAAAGCCATCAGAGTAGTTATGATATTGGCACAGGTAGATAAAGTAGAAAGCACCCACATTTTCAAGCCTTTAAAACAGAACAGGCTACCTCAGGCAAAGGTCCTCCTCTCCCTACTCACAGCAACCACCCAGCGTCCTGGAAGCGCGCTCCCAGCAGCTCCGGCCCCTGGCAGTCCTCAGCAGGAGTCCTTAGCAGAAAGTCCTTAGCAGTCCTAACTCAAAAAGGGCTTCGCGCTGCCACTGCCTCTGCTGCTGCCGCCGTCACCACCACCGCCAGCCAACATCTGGGTTTCCACATTCTGGGTTTTTCAAAGCCGGGGGACTCTCAACAACGGCTTCCCAGAATTCAGATTAAATCACAGAACACTTCTCAAAGTGAGTCCCAAAACAAAGCTACACATCAGGGCTTATATAGCCTTCTCCTGGCTCAGAGAATGTAACAACCTTATTGACCCACTGGCCAATCAAAAAGTATCTACTGAAAAACAAGCCTCCCTCCCCAGGCTTCTGGTGCACTTTAGCCTAGGGGCAGGGAAGATCTTTAAAATTTACATTCGCATTACACTCAGGTCCTCCTGAATCCAGGGCCAGTATTCTATCTACTGCGCCACCTAGCCACCCAATCTTTCATTTTTGAGGGCAGCTCCGTGGCACCATAGTGCACAGGGTACCAGATCTGGAGTCAAGGAAGACTTATTTTCCTGCATTCAAATCTGGCCTCAAACACTTATTAGTTGTGTGACCCCGAGCAAGTCATTTAACCCTGTTTGCCTCAGTTTCCTTATATTTAAAAAGAGATAGAGAATGAAATGGGAAACTACTCCAGTGTCTTTGCCAAGAATACCCTAAATGGTGTCACAAAGAGTGGGACATGACTAAAAAGACTGAACGAAGTTTTGATTCCTCAGAAATGTGATATAAAGTAGAAAGCATGCTAGATTTAAAATTAGAGGATCCAGGTTCAAATCCTACTTCTGTGTCTTTGACCATGGGCAAGTTACTTTTCTTCTCTGGGCCTTAGTTTCCCCTTCTGTTAAAGGATTGGATTATATGCTCTCTAAGGCCCCTAATTCCCTATCTTCTGACAGCTTTAATCAATGAGATCTTGGATTTCCATGATTCACAGCCCTATGCCATTAGAGTTTTTGTCTTTGTTTTTGCTTTTATCTAAATTTTTGATATCATTTGTATGTTGTTTGTTTGGTTGTTTCAGTCCTACCCAACTCTTCATGACCTTGTTTGGGGTTTTCTTGGCAAAGATAAGTTTACTCTAAGTAAAAAAGTGGTTTACTATTTCTTCTCCATCTCATTTTACAGATGAGGAAATTGAGGCAAACAGGGTTAAGTGACTTGTCCAGGCTCATGCAGCTAGAAAGTGTCAGAGGCCAGATTTGAACTCGGGAAGACAAGTCTTCCTGACTCCAGGCCTTGCACTCTATTTACTGTGCCACCTAGCTGCTCTTTTATTTTGTGGTACATGAACACTCCATGAGTGTGGAACTGAGTCAAAGGCTTTGTAAGTAATCACTAAAGACACTGTCAATGTCATAGCAGTTTTCCAGGCAGCTCGTTTAATAATTACCAGATTGACAAGCAGTTGTTCTTTGCAGCCCTGGGACTTTTTGGCAGACCTTTTATTGTTTTCTAGCAAGCACTTGATAGATTTTTCTTTCATGAGACAAGCTGTGATACTTTTGTGTAAAGTACCTAATTGGGTAATTGGCCTGTATTTGGAGGGATCACTGGTATTCTTGTTATTTAGTAATTATGGGGATGCCCTCTGTTAAGGAAGGTAGAAGAAACTGCTTCATGTTCTGAGGAGAAGTTTCAGCCTCCTGGGAGAATATAGTAATAATTATTAATCCTGATTTATGTCTTTTCTGTCAAAGTATGCTTGTGTTTTGGACTTAGCATTTCTTTTGTGAATAGGAAATATGTACCTGTCCCACACAAAAAAAAAAAAAGTAGAGGAAGCTGGCATAAAGTCCTTTATTAGAAATTCATGCACTGATTTGAAGCATTTGGGCCAATGAGATGGAAATTATCAGGGCCCATTGCTTTCCAGGCTCATGATAGAGTTTATTACCTACCTGCCCTTCATTATATTAATGGAGGGTTTTGAGTTTGATCCAACTTGTGTTTTGATTGGGTTGGAACTCTTGTGTCCATGTAAACAACTAGCAACTTTCCACATCATCTTCAGGGGTTCTCTCTCTCCTCTGGTATTTTTACTTCTCAAACTTCTTTGGTCAAGTTTTCGATTGATGTTGAGTTGTTTGTCTTGTGCTTTTTGCTGCTTTGATTCCTCGTATCACCATCACCTTCCGATTTTTTTTTCCTTTATAAGAAGTTCTTTCCCATCAAAGTTCTTGGCTCTGTTAAATGGTTCAGCATCAGAAAAAGATATGGTTTTACCCCTCTAAAGGACATTAAAGAAGAAGCCTTAACATCTGCTTTGCTGCTGTGTCCTAAAGATCATCTGACTTTGTAGCTGAAACCTTCTTGATGTTTTATTCCCTTCATTAGAATGTGAACTCCTTGAAGGCAAGGACCATCTGACTTTTCTATTCGAATACTTACCGTTTAGCACACTACTTGACACATAGTAAATGATTTTCCATTCATTTAATTGCCAATTAAAGGAATCTGGCATTTTTAATTTGCTTTTTAAACTTAATTTTATTTTTTTCATTGCATAAAAGATAGATACTTCATATGCCTCCCACCTTTTCCTCCTCCCCCCAATTGAAAAGGGAAAAAAAATCAAAGCCCTCGCAATAGATACATATATTCAAGAAAAACTAATTCCTGCATTGGCCATGTCTGAGAAAATGCATGTCTCAGTCTGCATCCTGAGTCCATCTCTGTCAGAGGGTGGGGAGTCTGAGTGCTTTGCTATCATGGTTGGTCACTGTACTGATCAGAGTTTTCCTCTCCTTCTTTATAAAGAGGAAAGGTGTGAGCTCAGCATCATTGCTTCAGGTTTGATGTAATCTCTTCTGCTCTCCTGGCCCTCTTCTCTTTCTTCCACGCAGAGACCAATAACAGGTTCTTAGCCTTCCTTCCCTTTTAGACCTCTCTTCTCCATCTGTCCTCCATAAGGAGAGTTTATTTGGCTCAAAACAAATATCTCTCTTAATCTTTTCTCCCTCTAATTCCCTCTTCTCCCTTTCCCTCCTATTTCCCTATTGAATGAAAAGCATATAGCCAACTGTGTGTATAAAAATCATCATCTTTGTCATTATCATCTTCCTCTCATTTCTTCTTTTAAAGCAGTTGGGGTTAAGTAACTTGCTCAAGGTTACATGGCCAGTTATTTTGTGTGGGTGCCAGGTATCTGAGTCTGGAACCGATGCCGGGTCTCCTGACACCGGGGCTGGCGCTCTACTGCACCACCTGGCCACCCCCTTTTTTTTTTTAAGCAATTGGGGTTAAGTAACTTGCCAAAGGTTACGCGGCCAGTTTTTTTGTGTGTGTGTGGGTGTTAAGTATCTGAGGCCAGAACCAATCTGGGTCCTCCCAACTCTAGGGCCGGCACTCTTACTCACTGTGTCACCTAGCCGCACCCCCTCTCATTTCTTGAATGGCATTTAGACAGAGATAGTCCCAGGACAGATTGTTATCCTGCTCTTGTGATTTAATGTTCTGTGGACAAGATCACTGCTTTTTGTAGTTGAAGAAAAGTCTCAGGACATGAGCTCATCTTCTTAAGGTCTCTGTAAGCATCCCTAGAGCACCTCGGGGAGCAGACAGGATGATGGGGATGCTGTTGTTCTTTATGCTGCTCCCACATCATGATTATACTGCACACATGTATATAATGTTATATACTGCATCTGTATATAATACATATGCATTCATATTAAATAGATATAACATTAAATAGATATAAAAACTATACAGATATTATATATGTATGTGTGTGTATATATATATACATATATGTATGTATCAATATATACACACACACACATTGTTTGCTTCTATGTGCACAAGCTGTTTACCCAACTAAATAAAAATTCCTTCAAACTGTGTTTGTTTGAGGTTTGGAAAGGTCAAAGGTCTTCCCCAGGGTCACCCAGCTAGGAAGTGTCTGAAACAGAATTTGAACCCAGGCCTTCCCAAGTCCAGGTCCAGCATCTTATCCACTCCCCCACAGCACCTCTCTTTGTTTCAGATCATATACATGTGTGCATATATCTCATATGCCATTTGGAAGAAATATAATTTGAAAATTATATAAGCTATCATCGGTGTCATTTGGAAGAGAGAGACACTAGCAGCCGGGAGAAGGAGAGTATATTACTACTATATTACTACTGATCTGTGCCTCGAACAAATTAGGGATTTTAAGAAATGAACATGAGCAGGGAGTGCACTCCAAGCATAGGAAACAGCTTGTACAAAGACATGGAAATTAGAACTGAAATATCCCATGGGAGGTACAGCAAGCAGCTAGCAAGCCAGTTTGACTGGAGCAAACAAAGGGGAGTTGTATGTAATAAGTAAGTTGGAGAAGTTAAAGATGAGTTGCTGTTTACTTGGCTAGAGAGAGTTCCCATGAAGGTGAAGTGGTATTGACAAATCTCCCTGGAAGGTCTGAGCCATAACTAGGGTGGGGTCCAGGGCAGGTTACCTTTCTCCACATGATGGCCCTCCAGTCTGCCATCCCCTTTACTGGCTAGGACTACCATGACCGGGATGTTGTAGTTTTGTTTTTTTCTTTTTGGAGGGGGGAAGGCAGGGCAATTGGGGTTAAGTGACTTGCCCAAGATCACACAGCTAGTAAGTGTTAAGTGTCTGATGTTGGATTTGAACTCAGGTCCTCCTGACTCCAGGGCTGGTGCTCTATTCACTGCACCACCTAGCCAGCCCTTGGTTTTTTGTTTTTTTTTTAATTTCCCCCTCCAGCTCTGTGCCAACCTGGACACCTGTCAAATTGTGTCACCCCAGAAGCACCGAGAAGAATTGGAGGAACAGAGTCCTCAGCCCTATAAGCGTTATGACCTGAGCCAGGAACGGAACCCGGTGTGTGTAGTCGGGGAGCTGGGGAGAAGGAAGGGGAACCACAGGCGGCCCCCAGAGAGGCCAGGACATAGTTCTGTGTATATGTGAACTTCAAAGTCCAGCACTTTCTCCAATACCCTCTTTTTTTTGGCCTTTTGGAGGGCAATTGGGGTTAACTAACTTGCCCAAGGTTACACGGCTAGTTTTTATGTTAAGTGTCTGAGGCCAGAACCAAACCCAGGTCCTCCCGACTCCAGAGCCAGCACTTTACTCATTGTGCCACCTAGCCACCCCCATCCACTACCCTCCCTAGTAGTCTACTACAGTAACTCTTGAAGACTATATATACTAAGTAGCTAAGACCAGAATTAAGGATACTTTGAAATACCAAGACAGTGTTTGCATCAATTGATGGATTTGGTTCTTCTAGAGGTAAGAAGGGCCCAAGGGTATGCTGGAGCCAGGTACTACCACTTAGGAGAACCAATTATATATTCATTTTCAGAATTTACACTTCGGAAATCAGCAATTTTTTATGAATGAGGGCATGAATTGTTGATTTGTTGATTGTCTAGACTTAAGAACATGATGGAGAAAATGTCAGTGACACAATTAAACTTAAAAGTGTGTCCTATATACATTTTTTTCCCCTGGAGAGTCAGTTAAACATTTCCCAGCACACCCTCTGGATACCATGTATTATTAGTACAGGGAATAGTGTCCAGAACCATCACAGACCCTGTAACTATTGATGGCATCTAAAGATTCCATACCTGGAAAATATCTAGAGAACAGCCCCTTTATTATGGTGGAGGACACTGAGCCCCAGAGAAGGTAAGAGGCTTGCCTAGGGGGCTCATGCTGAATTAGTGGTAGAGCCCAGGTTTCCTTACTCCCAACCCTGGGCTCCCTCCCTCCCTCCTTCTCTCTCTGTCTCTCTCTCTCTGTCTCTCTCTCTCTCTCACATACGCACACACACACAGCCTTCCCTCTATTCCTTTTTATTTCTCTGTGTTCCTTTTGAGAGATAGAAACAGAAAGACAGAGGCAGAGGCAAGGAGTGAAAGACAGGGGACAGATAATGAGGACAAAGAGTCATTTATGTTTCACACTCTCCCTCTGCCTCCCCCAACGGGTTAGGGCTGCTTCTATGAAAAGAGACTGGGGGAGCTACTTGGCTACCTCTGTGTCGATATCTTTTGTTTTCCTGTCACTTTCATTTCTGAACATCTCTCTCTCTCTCACTCTCTGCTCTTTCTCTCTTCCCTCTCTCTGTCTCTCCTCTCTCTGTCTCTTCTGTCTCCCCCTCTCCTCTCTCTCCCTCTCTCTCTCTCTCCCTCTCTCTCTGTCTCTTCTCTCTATCTCTCACTGTGTCTGTCCTTCTCTCTGTCTCTCTGCCTTTGTCTCTTCTCTCTGTCTCTGTGTCTCTCCTCTCTTTCTCTTCTCTCTGTCTCTCTCTCTCTCTCTCCCAGAGAACCTGCCATTATTGACAAACACCAAAGGAATAAAGGATGGAAGTGGATAGGAGGAGGGGGTGGAGCAGTTGAGTAAATCGAGCCAGCTCATAGTGCCATGTTCCACGCCCAGAGTTGCCCACTTGTGCAAAGAATGGCTACGTGTGTGTATTGCCTGCCTTTTTTCAATGATAGAATATGAGCTCTTGAGATAGCCATTGTTTCATTTTGTCTGTCTTCCTAGTTCCAGAGCAGTAGATACTATACAGTAGGACTTAATAAACACTGGCCAATTGATTGATGCTAGAAAATCCCATCCTCCATGGCACTTGGGCATTTCTTTTATGTTTTATAGTAGTGGAATCAAGACCTGCCTGTGACCCAAGCTAGCTGTGTGAACCCTAGCAACTCTTTAAAGACTGAGTTTCAGATTAAGTGCTGATCACAATTATTGAATGCCTATATTTGGTTCAATGTGACCTCCTGGGAGGGAGTCAGTTTCTCACAATTCCTCTTTCTTTCATCCCAGTGTGGATGTGTCACTCCCTAGTCTGTAGGTAAGTTTCCCTCTGTGTGTTTTGGGGGATGGGAGCCTCCTCTTACCCCCTTCTGTTCCCCCACCCACCCAGGACCCATTTGGAAACCTGCTGAAGAAGCTCATGGGTGAAATCCAAGACAGACTTGAGATGCCAGAGCTGACCCGGGACTTTGGGAGCCAGAGATACGAGCAGCAGGTGGTGGAGCTGAGCAAGGAAGGTGAGAGAGAAGGTGAGGAGGTTGCAGTGGAGGCCTGGAGGTGGCCGTCTCTGGCCCTGTCAGGGGCTGGAGTGCCTTCTGACCCGGACCTCTCTCTCTCCTTCTGTCCCTTTGGCCTGTGGCCGGCCAGCTGCAGAGCAGGGCCACCTTCAGCGGAGGGTGTTGGCCCTACACCTGCGGCAGTACAACGATGCTCTGCTCATCCATGGCACTGTCCAGGCGGTGGACGCCCTGACCTCCCTGGGGAGCTTCTATGCTGAGGAGCGCCTAATGAAGGTCAGGATCATCCCAGCTGAAGGCTGGCTGCTGCGGCTGTTTGATGGTGAGCTCAGGGATGGGAGCAGGGGGCAGCCTTGCTCTGGACATGGGGCATGGCTACAAGAACATCACAGTCTTTTCAGTCCCCTGGACAGGTTCCCAGAAGCTGGGGGTGGGAGAGACAGGTGATGTGTGCAGGACAGCAGTGCTTCAGGCTTCCATGCTCAGGGACAGTCCCAGACACAAGAAGGACATTCCAGAAATCCCAGGGACTGGTCTGGGAAAGGGCAGGGTCAGAGAGAGTTTATTCTCATGTCCCTATCCTTTCCACCCCATTCTTCTTTACCCTGCTCAGACTGTTTATGCCCCCAGACCCCTCCAGTGGTTCCCCCTGTCTTCTAGCTAGTGTCTTCCTGTCACAGAGCACAAGGAGGAATTAACTTTAGTGGCAAGTGATGCCCGCTTTGAAAACCCAAAGCTGAAGGACCTGGAGAAGATTCTGCAGGAGCAGTTCAGTACCCTTGGACCTTCCCGTGGTATCATATTTACCCGGACACGACAGAGTGCTCACGCTCTTCTCCTCTGGCTCCAGGAGCAGCCCAGACTCAGGCAGCTGGGCATCAGGGCCCAGGTGCTGACTGGGGCAGGCCACAGCAGCCAGACCACCCACATGACTCAGGTGTGCACCTGTGTGTATGTAATGGCAGGGAGCTATGCTGTGAGAGGTGCCATGACCTGATAGGACACTGTGTGAGGGGGAAGGGGCCAGGGTGCCACTGGGAAGAGGAACGGAGCCAGGGAAGAAATCAAGGAAAGGGGAGTGACTGGGGGGGGGGGTACACTGGAGAAAGGGATGGAGCCAGAGGGAGATGAAGAGCACAAGGGGATACTGAGGGAGATGGACAGTAGTGACCAGGGAATACCAGAGGAAAGAAGCAAAGGTTTAGAGGCAACCAGCAGAGCCTGAAGGGGTACTGGGGGAGAGGGATTGGAAATCATATGGGAGTGAACAGATTCAGTTAGAACAGGCCCAGAGGAGCTGAGGATGAGGAGGTGAGGAGGTGAGTGCTCAGAGCTCCCCCTCCCATCCTAAGTCTTCCATCCCCCAGAGAGAGCAGCAGGAGGTGATCCAGAGATTCCGGGCTGGTACCCTGAACCTGTTGGTGGCCACGAGCGTGGCTGAAGAGGGGCTGGACATCCCTCATTGTAATGTGGTAGTGCGCTATGGCCTCCTAACTAATGAAATTTCTATGATTCAGGTACCTTCTTTGTCCTGAGAGAATCCCTTCTCCATTGCCAGCCAGGGCCCACCTTCATGAGATCTGCTCCCTCAAGATACCTCCCAATATCTCCTCTTTGAAATACTCAGACCTCCCCTCCAAAGTTGCCTCTTCTGGGATCCCCCTTCTGCCTGGAATTTTCCTAATTGTCCCTCTCCCCACCCAGGGTTCTTAGGGGCTCTATTACACTGAAGGGGGCACTTCCCTGAGCTGTAATTAGGAATTGTTATGCCCTCTTCAGTTGGGGGTGTGGAGTGTGGGTGGGTTAAGAATATTCCACCTCAAGTATTGTTGTTTTGGGAGTGTGGCTAGCCAGTTCCCCAGAGAGTTTCACCTCTGCCCTCACATCATTGTGGGGCTGGGGGTGGGGACATTCCCTGCCCCACCCCCAATCCCAGGAGGAGACAATGAGGGAAGGCATGCCCTGGTTAAAAAAAAAAAAAAGCTGCAACATCTTGGTCATGGCAGTCGTTGCCAGTAAAGGTAATGACAGTGGAGGGCCACTGTAGGAAAAAGGAACCTGCCCTGGACCCCTCCCTAGTTATGGCTCAGACCTTTTGGGGGGATTTGTCATTCTTGGAGTCCCTTTATCTTGCTCCCAGCTCCCTGACTTCCTCCCCAGGCACGGGGCAGAGCCCGGGCAAGCCAGAGTGTGTACTCATTTGTGGCGAGCCAAGGGAGTCGGGAGCTGCATCGGGAACAGACCAACGAGGCCCTGGAGGCCTTGATGAAACAGGCAGTGTCTGCAATACAGAGAATGGAAGAAATTGATTACAAAGCTGAGGTCAGGACCAGAGAGGGAGGTAACTTAGAGGGAGGGGAGGGAGGGGGGTGACTGAGGAAGCAGATTCAAGTTTGCTATAAGGCAGAGTACTACTCCCATCTGGTTTCTTTTATTCCTTCCCCTTTCTCTGCTTTTCTTGATCACTACTACTGGCCTAAACTTCTAGGGGGAGGCTCCTTTATGTATTAGTCAACAATAGTGTATGATAGAAAGATGATTCCATCTCAGGTTTCATTACCAGAGGAAGAATGTCCAGAATGAGGAAGGTGATTGGCCTGCTGTATTTTGCCCTGGTTCGACCATATCTGGAATAGTGCTTTTCCCATTACTACTAGAATTTTTGCCTCTGTACCCAACCCTCATTCCTCATGCCCCCTTCTTTGCCCCTGCGCCCCTCTTGGCCCCCTGATAAGACCCCTCATGTTTTCCCTCAATCTCCAGCTGGTGCTTTCCATAAGAGTATATAAGAAAGTGCTAGTACTGCTGTTGTCAAGTGATGTCCACTTTGAGAACCCCAATCTGGAGATGCTGGAGTGGATACTCAGGGAATAGGTTCCTACAGGCTAGGGTTCTTGACTTGGAACCCATACACATGAGGACAAACAGGATATCAAAATATAGGAGAAGCAGCGAAGGAATTGGGGAAATTATTCCAAAGAAGAGTAGACTATTGGGGGAAGGAGAACAGGTATGACTGCTGTCTTCAAGTATTTGAAGGGGGAAGAGGGATTAGATTGGTTCTGGTCTAGAAGGCAGAACTTCAACCATTGCAAAGAGGAGATTTCAGCTCTCTGCAAAGAAGACTTCCTAATCATCAGAGCTGTCTGAAAGCAGAATGGACTGTCTCACTAGGTAGTGAAGTCTCCATCATTAGATGGGAAAGAATGAAGGAACAGGAGAGGGGTAGGGGGAAGGGATACTGGGAAGGAGCCAAGTGGGTTTAAGTGATCTGTATACATTGTAAATATACAGGGACACACCCCTGAAGTTAGGGCCCCGTGATGTTGACCCTCACCCTATGTCTCCCCTTTCCTTTACCCCAGATCCTGACACTGCAGCTGGAGGCTGTGAGTCAGCGCAAGGCCCAGGCTGCTAAGAAGATGGGCCAGAGGACAGAGTTCCAAGCAGATACAGTGAAACTTCTCTGTACCAACTGTGCTGAGCCTGTGGGCTATGGCAGTGACCTGCGGAAGGTGGAGGGCACACACCACGTCAATGTGAACCCCAATTTCGTGTGAGACTTTGAGGGGCACTTTGAGGAAGGGGGCTGCCTGGGGATTGAAGGAGCCTGGAAAGAAGTTAGGGATGGGCAAAGATCAAGGGGGTTGAGACTTGGTGGGTCTAGGAAGGTACCAGGGGAGGTGCCAGCCTGGTGATGAAGGAGTAGGTAAGGGGAGCCTAGATCTTAGGAATAAGAGTGTTGTTGGGAGGGGGGGCAGAAGGAAGATAGGAAAGTTGTATTTAACCCACTTGGTTATCTTATCAGCTTCTACTACAAGGCTTCCCTCAAACCTGTGACCATTGACCGAACCTTCAGGGACTGGCAACCTGGAGGTTCCATCAGCTGCAGGAAATGTGGAGAGGTGGGTACAAGGGGGAACTCTACCCAGTAGCTTCTTATGGATTGAGGGAGGGACTATTTCCTCTCTCATCTGTCCTGACTTGGGTAGAAGTTGGAGAATACGGAGGAAGAGAGAATGAGACTATTGAGACAGCTTAGGATCGTGGAAGGGCAGCTAAGTGGCACGGTGAATAGAGTGCTGAACTCATCTGCTTGAGTTCAGATTTGACCTCAAGCACTAGCTGTGTGACCCTCTACAAGTCACTCAACTCTGCTTGCCGCAGTTTCCTCATCCGTAAAATGAACTAGAGAAAGAAATGGCAGGCCACTCCAGCGTCTTTGCCAAGAAAACCCCAAATGGGGTCACACAGAGTCAAATGTGACTGAACAACAGTTTAACTTTAGGATGGTGAAAAGAGATAGGATTTAGACTCAAAGGATGAGGGGCAGCTAGGTGGTGCGGTGGATAGAGCACCAGTTCTGTAGTCAGGAAGACCTGAGTTCAAATCCAGTCTCAGACACTTACTAGCTGTGTCACCCTGTGCAAGTCACTTAATCCTGATTGCCTCAAAAAAAAAAAAAGAATCAAAGAATGAGCTTTGCCACTTACTGTCTGTGCGACCTTGGGAAAGTTACCTAACCTTTGGCCCAGGTTTTCACACACACACACACACACACACACACAATCTGTCCTACTCTGCCCACAGGCATGGGGTCTGGAGATGATCTATAAGTCAGTAAAGCTGCCTGCCCTGAACATTCGGAGTCTGGTGTTAGAGACCCCTGGAGGGCGGCGGAAGGTGAAACAGTGGTCCAAGGTGCCCTTCCAGGTAGCTGACTTGAACTACCTCCAGGACTGCAACTCTCAGCTGACCAAATAAATAAGGGGCTGAAGGTGGCCCCAACTCACCAACCATTGTCTAGTGATCTAGTGAGTCAGGGCTCACCTCCTGCCCAGTGAGGACTGGAGAGAGACAGGAGTGTTATCAATGTGTCTGAATAGCCCTCATTTATCAGCACGAACTCTCCTCTCCCTTTTTTTATTGTGAATAAACAACTGTTTTTTCATTGCAGTTGGACTTCTCTCTCTCTCTCTTGCTGGTGGGGATTTGGGGAGGACTGGGGTTGGGGGAGATGGAGGGAAAGGACAATATGGCGCAGTGGAAAGATGACTGGATTTTGGAGTCAGACAACCTGGGTCAGATCCCACTTCTGCCATCTTCTAGCAGGGTGACCTTGGAAATGTCACTTTCTCCCTCTGGTTCTGTTTCCTTCTCTCCAAAATGAGGAGGGTTGGAAGAGATGATGACTAAGTATCCTTCCAGCTCTAAATCCTATGATGATCTGCAACTGGTTTGGGGAAAAGATTGGGGTAGGTGAAAGGGATGATATGGCATCTCATAATGGGAAGAGCTTTGGACTGGAAATCAAGAGACGTGGTTTTGAATCCCTGATTGGACACACACTAGCTATTTGACCAATCAGTCAATCAGCTCTAATTTACTAAGCACCTACTATGTGCTGGGCACTATGCTAAGTCCTAGGGATTCATACGAAGGCAAAAGACGGTCCTTGCTTTCAAAGACCTCACAGTCTAATGGAGGTTAGGGGGCATTGGGAAAGGTTTCCTCTAGAAGGTGGGATTTTAGCTGGACCTTGTGGGAAGCCCATGTGAGGAGAGAACTTTCCAGGCATGGTGGGACAGCCAGCCAGTGAAAACGCCCTGAGTGGAGAGATGGGGCATCTTGTAGATGAGATAAGCTTTGGTTTCTGCAAATGTAAAATGGGGGCTAAGATTATATGCACTCCCTCCCTTACAGGCTTGAGGAAAGTAATTTGTAAAGCTTAGAACATTGGAGATGTATTTGCAAAAACCTGACATTTTCCTGATGGACACCAGAGGGCAGTGCCTCCCCCAGCCTAGAGCCAGACAGGTTCCTAAGCCCACTTCCAATGAGTCACCAGCTGTTTTGTCCTCACCACCCTTCCCCCCTCTCCTCCTGGCCCTCAATCAGCTGGAGCATCACAATCTGGGCGCCTTGCTGTCCAGCCACTGAGGGGCATGAAGCAGCTGGACTAACCCACCACTGGCATAGTTGTTTTTGTTTATTTATTTTTGCTTTTTGGAGGCCAATTGGGGTTAAGTGACTTGCCCAAGGTCAAATGGCTAGTTTTTGTGTTAAGTGTCTGAGGTCGGATTTGAACTCAGGTCCTCCTGACTCCAGGGCTGGTGCTCTATTCATTGCAACACCTAGCTGCCCCAGGCATAGTTGGTTTTTGTTGCTGTTAACCAGTCATTTTAAGTCATGTTCAACTCTATGACCCCATTTGGAGTTTTCTTGGTAAAGATACTGGAGTGGTTTATCATTTCCTTCTCCAAATCATTTTACAGATGAGGAAACTGAGAGAAACAAGGTTAAGTGACCTGCCTAGGGTCACCCAGCTAGTAAATGTCTGGGGCCAGATTTGAACTCAGGAAGATGGGCCTGGCACTCTATCTACTGTGTCACCTAGCTGCCCCAGTTGGTGGGAAAGGGAGGGTAAAATGTTTCATGGGCTGGTGAGTTTTTGTCTTGCCAAGAGGAAGGCTCTTACATAATGGGTGAAACTTCTGGGGAAAATGGAGGCAATTCCATACCCATCCAATGCTGGGGCAAAGCAAGACCTACCCACAGTCTTTCTCTATCTGGAACTTCTCTCCCCTTTTCCTTGACTCTTTTAAGTCTTCCTCTTCTCAGCTCCATCCCTGATCTCTTTGCTTTCCCTGTTCCAATTTAAGGAGGGGAGCATAGAGGTCCTGGGAGGTGTTGCTATGTTTACCAACCAAAGCAGTGGGGTTGTGGTGGTGACAATAGAGAGTTTGAAGATGTGAGGGTTTTTTTCCCTAAATTTTTCCATCCTTTGAATGCCATCATAAGGTCATAGATTCAGAACCAGAAGGGACCTCAGAAATCATCCAATACAACTGCCTCTTTTTGCAGATGAGAAAATGGATCCAAAGAGGTCCCTCTTCCTCTTAGTTCTCTGACTCTGGCTCTGGCCTCTGGACTCCACCCACTGGGTTTCCCCCACAGGGTCCCCAGCAGCCTGGGCTGAACAAAGTCAATTCCAGACAGACTCCTGGTAGATGTGAGGACAGGCGCTCAGGCTTCCTCCAAACCATGTCCTTTACCTCTTTCAAATTTCTCTCCTGTGAGGAGAGAGCTCCAGCGGGAGAAATCCCCTTTCCGGATTATATTCTTTCCTGATCAATAAACTTAAACCCTTCTATTCTGAGAATAATGGAAAGAACACTGAACTTGGAGTCACAAGCCTAGAGTCTGAATCTTGGCTCTGACAAATACTAGTGGTGCCAACCCTGGTGGAAAAAAGGGCTGGTTTTGGAGTCAAGGGTCCTAGGTTTGAATTCTGGCTCTGCTAATTACTACCTGTGAGATCTTAAACAAGTCCCTTCACCCTTAGAATCCAAGGAAGAGTAAAGAGACCTTTCTAGTTCTAGATCCTATGACATTGAATCAGTTCCTTTGCTTTTTTGTGCCTTATTTTAAAATGAGCAAGTTGGACAGGAAACAGAATGCTGAAATGGAAAAAAAAAAATGAATGGATTCAGTCGGTGGACTTAACATTTGACTACTTTTGTGATTTGGGACAAGTTGGTTAACCTTTTTGGCCTCGCTTTCTTCATCTGTAAAATGAGGATATTGAACTTGCTACCTCAAGGGTCACTTTGAACTCAAAACCTATGATCCTATAGTTCTTCCTGCCCCCTAAACTCTTGTTCTTCATCTGTTCCCCCATGAAATCTCCCTCCTCAGATCTAAGAGGAAATAGAGATAGAAACAGCATGAAGAGAAAGGTGTGTGTGTGTGTGTGTGTGTGTGTGTGTGTGTGTGTGAACTTGGTAAGCTTGGGGGTGCTGAGGACCTGAATTTACTGTTCTCATTTTTAAAAAATCAGGATCTAGGTTGATTCTTTGGGGAGACGTCTATTTTTGTAGGCAGGAGACACCCAGCGAGCTAAAGTCACCTTCAGGAAGGAGGGGAGGGAAGGGGCTAAGGGAGTAGGGGGTGGAAATCACAGAATATGAGAGTGGGAAGGGACTAAATGGCCATTTAGTCCAACCTATACATGAAAAGAATTCTCAGTGTAACATACTTGACAAATAGTTATGGGGGTGGGGGGAGGAAGAATGAGAGGATTACTGCTGTCTAACGAACACCCCTCCTGCTGTGGTTCCTGGTCCTAAGGTCACACGAGATGGAGAACACCATGTCCTCTCTCCAAGAAATCATCATTACCTCCTGGGTAATGAGGACCCATCAAAAATTTGGAGATCCTTGTCAACCTTCTCTTCTGAGGGATCTTAGACATCTCAGATCTGTCGATTTCCCCAAGGCCTCCTTTTCCCTTCCCAACCTTCATCCCCAGAAACTTTTCAAAGGTCAAATTCTCTGTTCTCCCACCTTTGAAGTCATCCCTCTTTCCTGGATCCTTTTCCCTATCCATCTCATGCCCTATCCCCTGTATCCCCAGGAGTTGCCCTTTTCTTTGGGACTTCTCTCCACTTCAGCTAAGACAAATCCCCCTCCTCTTAAGCCCTTTCACCCACTCTTGTCCTGGGTCATCTACCCTGCCCTGCAATTCAACGTGCTTTTTACAGGTCAATAAAATTATCGACTGGGAGGGTAGGAGAGCCAGGGGCCAGGGGCCCAGGAGTGCTAAGCCCAGTCCTGGGCCTTGAATGTGACTGAATGCACGGAGCCCTGGACGCCAGTCATTCCAGAGCTGGACCACAAAGTGACAGCTGAAAGGATTGGAGCATGGGATGGGTGGATGGGCTACAGCTTGCTTGTCTCAATTCCGTCCTGCTCATCTACCTGCCCTGCCCCCTCTTCCCTGAAATGTTCTCTTCTCTTCCTCCCCCAACTCCACCTTTGTCGTTGTTTGGTTGTTTTCAGTTGTTTCCAGCTCTTCATGACCCCATTTGCAGTTTTCTTGGCAAAGAAAGTAGAGAAAATGGATTTGCCATTTCTCTAGCTTATTTGACAAATGAGGAAATTGAGGCAGAGTTAAATGACTTGGCTAGGATCACACAGCTAGTAAGTGTCTGAGGACAGATTTGAATTCAGGAATAGAAATCTTCCTGACTCCAGGTCCTGTATTTTATCCACAGTACCACCTAACTGCCCCCTAATTCCACCTTACCCCATCACCATTAGGAAATCTAACCCACTATCAGGATGACGAGACAACCCACCCCCTAATGCCAGGCCTAGAATCAGGAAGACTTATCTTCCTGAATTCAAATCTGGCCTCAGAAGCTTACTAGCTGTATGACCTTGGACAAGTCACTTAACCCCATTTGCCTCAGTTTCCTCATCTGTAAAATGAGCTGGAGAAGGAAATGGCAAACCACTCCAGTATCTTTGCCAAGAAAATCCCAAGTGGGGTCATGAAGAGTGGGACATGACTGAAAAAGAACTGAACAACAAAAATATCTATCTAATGAAACGGGAATGTGATAAAACCTAAAAAGCTCCGAATTAGATGTCAGAAGACTTGGGCCCATGTCCTAGATTCAACACTTAATAGCTCTGTGACTTTCAAACCTTAGTTTCCTCATTTATTAAATGTGAGGTATGTCCTGCATACCTCACACTGCTTACTTTATAAATTTTAAAGCAATCCATAATGATTATCTCCTTCTAGTGGTTCCTCCTTTTTTTTTTAATCTTTTTTTTTATTAATTTGTTTGTTTCCTTTTAGTTTACAGGATTCAATTCTAGTGGTTCCTCCTTGACTCTTCACTGGACAGTGGAGTGGGGACAGGGTGGATGTGGGGGGCCTTCCCCTCCCCAGGCTAATAAGGGACCCAGGCATCCACTGAGTTCCAAACTTTAGGAAAATAAAACAAAACAACCAGCTCTTAGATTCTTGGAGTAGCTCCCACAGGTCCTCCCTTTAGCTTGGATGCTCTGGTCAATGCCCATTTGTTCTCAGTGGGAAGATGTGGGGAACCTAGGACATGGAGGGGTAGAGGGGAAGGCTCTCTGCTCTGTCCCTCTACATGGAAGATACATGGAAGATCCCTCCTCCCACTTGCCCCGCCCCAGAGCCTAGTCCCACCCCCTGGCCCTCCCCAGCCTAGCAGCTCCAGCTGCCTAGGAGCAGGTAGAACCCAGCAGCCCCGGACCCAGCAGGTAAGGCAGAAAGCTCTGGTGGATGGGAGGGAGAGAATCTGAGGGCACAGAAGGATCTCCACAGGTCCAAGTGCCCCAAGGGACAGAGAGGGGAAGAGGACAGTGGTCTTTCCTCTAGATGTCCTATTTTACACACACACACACACACACACACACACACACACACACACACACACCCACACACCACCCTATCCCCCCCAACCAAAAGGTTCTTGGGTCCTTTAATTCTGTTCCTTGCCTTGGCATCCCCAGACCACCCTCCTCTGCATGCCTGGAATCTAGGAGCGCCCCCCCCCCCTCAACTCTTTATGTGCACCTTCCAAGCTGCCCTCTTATGGAGGGGATAGAGAGAGGGCCAGGAAGAAAGATGCCTAAACTCTGGGAAAGTGAGGGGAACTGGATGGTTAGGTCTCTAGCAAGAAGTTCGTATTTGACTAAGGGTCCAGTGTAGCCATCAGGGGCTAAGCCTGAGGTTGACAGGGGGAAGAGAAAGGGAAGAGGGTGGTGCATAGAGCGGTAGTCAGGGGCTCCAAAGTCAAGAGAGTACCATATGTACTCAGTTCTAACAGTTCCCTCACACACACCCCATTTGTCCTGCTAGAGAGAGGCATTGATTATGTGGGTGAATATGGTAAGGGCCAAGTGAGCAGCTAGGCTGGATCCAGAACCTCCAAGCAAATCTCCAGGGTTCCTACATCATTTATGCTGGGTCACAGGTGTGTGTGTGTGTGTGTGTGTCCATCCATGTTCCTATGAGGAGAGGAAAAAGAAACCTAAAGAATGCATATGGGGGCAAGAAAGGGGTTGTCTCCTACCTTTCTGGGGTTCTGAAGCATCTTAGGTAGGAATCTGAAGTGGAGGGATTAGTCATATGGGGAGGTGCTGTATTATGTTGTTGGGAGAGAGGTGGGTGGGGAATTTGGAAACTCCTGTTCTGAGGGCACAAGGAAGCAGGTTTGCCCTTTTTTTCACCTGTCCCCCACTGGACACTTTGGCAGGAAGCAAGAGGAACGTGGTCTGAGATGTTGATCTGCTTCCCAAGAAACTTTGAGGATAGAGCCCTCTCTGTTCCATCTCCCTCCTCCTCCAGTGGACCATGCCCCACCCTTCTGCCTGATCTGGGTTTGAGACCATGCATCCTGAAGGAAAAGCATCCATAGGGATGACCATCAGAGAGCCCCTGGGGAGGTCAGCAAGCCTGGGAAGTCAGGGCTTTCCTTTTCTTTTCCTTTTGTCCCAGATTGTGGGGAGATGATGCCCAGCTAAACCGCAGGGTTTCTGCATCTCCTATCTGAATGCTTCTAGCCAGGCCAGCCAAATGCCCTGAGAGGTTGTGGCTTTGGTGTCCTGGCATTTGCTCTCTCTTTAGGTAGGACTTGGGGAAGGGGAGCCTGTCCTTGCTAATGCCTGGAAGGCTTCCCTGAAGAAGGAGACTTAAGCTGCCGGCTCAGACATAGATGCCAAGCTTCTAAGGTTCATAGGAATACCTTAGCCTGGAAAGGGGGACCTAGATGGCTCTGGATGCCTGCCTTTTGGCATTCTAACTTTTCTTCACAGGATATTCCCACATCCAGATAAGACAGCTCTGCCCCCTCCCAATCCCAGGCAGGCATGGGGTCTCTATAGTAATAGATACATTGTTATTCAGTCATTTCTGGTTTGACTCTTCATGACCCCATTTGGGGTTTTCTTGGCAAAAATGCTAGAGTGGTTTGCCATTTCCTTCTCCAGCAGTAATAGATATACTAAGTACTCATTCCAGGGTTCTCCTTCCCTTCCCCCCTGCCCATAATCATGAAGTTCTTCCTGATATCATTTCAGTGCCTTCTGATTCATGGACAATTCTTTGCTTTTTGTCCTGTACTTAGTCTCTGTCCTTGAAGCTGTACCCCTTAATGCTGTTGCTACCACTGCCATTTTCAGGGTTTTTCATAGAAGGGTTTTCTGGAAGATAATAAATGGAAAATAGAAGGCCAGGTCTCAAATAGTGCAAATGATGAACTCCCTGAATTGGTCTAAATGTTCTGAGTCATACTATTAGAAGGTTATAATCATATTAAATATGGCTGTTGGTTCCAGCCCAATGGAAACATGCAGAGTGAATTTGAATAACGAAATCACTTCAGGGGAATACCTTATTCTGGCTTATTGGGACCTCATTGTAGTTAGTCGGGGCTACCTCTAATGTTGAGTAGTCCCACTTTGTTCTCTCTCCCTGAGTTTTTCTAGCAGACAGGAAAGGGTTAATGGGAATGTTGGGGACATGAGTGGGACTTGCCAAAATCTGGCAATGTGTTTGCTTTTGGTCAAGTGCTAACTAAATGGGAGGATCTCTCTAGCCCTCCCCCCACCTGAACACCTGTATTATATGCATTTGTGACTCTTCAGGACTGTCAGGGACCTGAAGGATTGGCGAGGTGGACAGCTCTAGAAATTGTACTGTCTAGGGAAAATGGGGCATGTCAGTGTGATAGAATGAATGAATACAAGCTCACCAGTTGGAGGACCTGGGTTCACATCCTGATGCTTACTGCCCATGTGATCTTGGGCAAATCACTTAGCTTCTCTTGGGTCTGTAAATGAGGAGATTGGACTAGATGACATTGAGGTCCTTCCCAGCTCTGCATCCAGGGTCCTTTGAGTCCTGGCTCTTTCTCCTCTGAGAAGAAGCAGCCCTGCTCTGGCAAAAGAGAGGTGTGTGTGTGTGTGTGTGTGTGTGTGTGTGTGTGTGTGTGTGTGTGCACGCACGTGCACATGTGTGGACAGAGGAGAGAGACAGAGATGAGGAGAGAGAGAGAAAAAAACAGAAAGAAAGAACAGAGACAGAGGAGAGAGTTAAAGATGGCAAGAACAGAGAGAGAGAGAGAGAGAGAGAAGGTATACCCAGTTCCCCTCCCTGTCCATTAGATTCTCTCTGGCCTTTTCCTCCCATTGATCAGTACTCCCATCTTACCAACAGTGCCCTTTTCCCATCAAATCCCACATACTGGCTCTACCTGCCAGAGTCCCCAGTGCCCCATAGCTCTCCTGAATTCCAGTAAGACCCTGGTCTTAAAGACTAAACTTCCCCCTTCTTTCAGATGGTGATAGAATAAGATACTCAAGAAGAATCCTTCTTTTCTCCTTTTCTCTCTTCTCTAGTGGTTTGCCATCCTGGGTCTCTCTGGTGGTGAGATATTTCACCTAGAATATGGAATGGCTTTCTCAGCTCACCCCAGCATCCATTGTTAAAGGCAGTTAGGTAGCATGGTGCTTAGAGCTCTTGACTTGGAGTCAGGAAGACCAGAGTTCAAATCCTGCCTCAGACATGTTCTAGTCGTGTGACCCTGTACAAATCATGTAACCTCTCTGTGGCTTAGTTTCCTTATCTATAAAAAGGAAATTGGACTTCTAAGGTTCCTTTCTGACCCTATGATCCTATAACAGGAGTCTGATTTGGAAGGACAGCTTATACTTGCCAAGGTCACACAGCTGTTTAGTGGAAGGGCCGGAACCAGAGCCCAGGGCTTCTGACACCAGCTCCAGGGGCTCCTTCCCCTCTGGCACGATGTCACCTCTCTTAGTCACTCAGTGTTCGTGCTTCTCATGGCCTCTCCTGGATGCTTTTGAATTAGGGCAGGGGAGTGTTTGATAGCAGCCAAGGCAAGAGGAGCATGAACCAGAGACACTGAAACCTCTGGTCAAGCTAAGGCCAAATGCCTGGAGCTCTAATTGGGGAGGCCAACCTGGAAAACAAAACTGGTTGGAATCTACATCCCTGCCTCCATCCCTGCTTCCCCATCCAAGGCATCTAGAAGGTGGGGTGGAGATATTTTCTCAATCTTCTCTTAAGATGCCCTGAGTGACTTTTTCCATCTTCCCATTGTAGGAGGAGGAGAGGGATGGACTGCTTATATCCCCTTGAGCAGAAAGTCTCATTTCAGTGTTACCTGAGCCATGAACCCGTCAATACCCCCAGTCTAGGGACAGCTGGGATTATTGGCTGGAGTTGCTAAGACCCAATCCTGGGAGCTGAGGTTGGGACAGGACCTCAGAATCTAGATAGCAAACACCATTTGGTTGATGAAACCCCTCCTGTCCTGTCCTCTTCTCTCCTCTCCTCCTTTCCCCTCTCCCCTCCACTTCTCTTCTTTTTTTCTCTTCTCTTTCCCTCCCTTCTCCTCCTTTCTTCCTCCCCTCTTCTCCTCTCCCTTCTTCTCTCCTCCTCCCTATTGTCCTCTCCTCCCTCTTCTCTCCTTTCCTCTCCTCTCCTCTCTTCTCTTCCCCTCCCCTCTCCTCCTTTCCCCTCTCCCTATTCTCTTCTCCTCCCTCCTCTCCTCTCCTCTCTTTTCCTTTCCTCTCCTCTCCTCTCCCCTCCTTTCCCCTGTCCTTTCAGCAGCAAGACTTCCCCAGGTCCTCCGATTAAACTGTGTTCCAAAGGTTGGCACTTAACTGAGGGGCTTTAGTCCAGATTGTATCTAGGAAAAATAGTTTCAAGATTAAATGTAGTGGGGGGAAAAAGATTAAATATAGTATAACATTTTCTTTCCTGCCTGCCCCTGAGCCTTCTGATCTCATTCAGGAAAAATTGGGGCAATTACAAAATATATATATGTATATCTATCCCATGGTACTTTGGAAGGAGAGGGGAAACCTATTTTCTGAGGCTTGATGAATGCAGGATGGAGGTCAGACTACAGGGGAAATTAGGATGAGTTTCTCCACTTTTAAAATGAACCCCTTACCCTGGTTCCCATGTGATAGCCATTGGGGAGGGTGACAGGGCTTCTGTGATCTGGGGTTCTGAGTTGGGTTCTTGGACTTTTGGATCATGGGAAAGGAGGAGGGGGAGGGAAGGGAGAGACCAGCTGGCTAAACTGTAGGGAATCAGCCTAGAGGAAGAAGTGTCAGGAAAGGGGGGAACATGGCTTTGGCCTTCATTATGGCTTAGTTTCCTGCAGGGCTCTGGACACACCGTCTGTTCAGGAGAGAGACAAGAAAATTATCTTTATGTCTGTGTCTCATGTAGAATCCCATGCTTCCGGGACCATCCAGGGATCATACCTCTGACCTTGGCCTCATTAACGAGGAGAGAACTCCCGTCTGTCACACAGTATCTTTGGTCCTCTATCACCCCCTCTTCCCAGAACAACACAATCATATTCACATAAATACACACACACACACACACACACAGCCTTCTACACTCACTGTCACACACATACTTACAGCTGCACAATCTCTTTCTCTTTTTTTTTTATTTGCTTTTGGAGGGCAATTGGGGTTAAGTGACTTGCCCAAAGTCACATGGCTAGTAATTGTGTCAAGTGTCTGAGGCTGAATTTGAACTCAGGTCCTCCTGACTCCAGGGCCGGTGCTCTATTCACTGCACCACCTAGCCGCCCCAATTCTCTCTTTCTTACACTAATGCTCCCAGAGAAGCCTATCTCATTATCTTCCAAGTTCCTTTCCAGTTCTCCCCTGCTCTCTGACTTTCCTCCTTATGGATAATCCAGCAGCTCCAATGTTGGCCTAGAGCAGGGGTGGGGAACCTGTAGCCCCAAGGCCATCTCTGGCCCTTTAGGTCCTCAAGGATTTGTTCTGTAAAGTTTGGATTCAGTCAAAGGACTGCACTTGAGGACCTAGAGGACCACATGTGGCCTCCAGGTGTCAGGTTCCCCACCCCTGGTCTAGAGCTTGGATTGGCCTGCTTGGATATAGCAAGAGACCAAGCTCTGGGGAAATCTGTATTTGAAGACAGGATTCGAGGAGAGGGGAGATATTGGTGCCCTCCTGGGTTGTCCTTATAATTGCTGTAGGGTCCAGTTTCCCTTATCCCATTGTCCCCCAGCCCTTAATTGTCCAAGTATCTTCTGTCCTTCACTATCTCCTGCCTTGTTTAGGTATCTCTTTGCATATCTGGCTACATCTCTGTCTATGTCTGTCTGTCTCCTCTCTTTTTTTTTTTTGGAGGGGGGAAGGCAAAACAATTACGATTAAGTAACTTGCCCAAGGTCACACAGCTAGTTAGTGTCAAGTGTCTGAGGCCAAATTTGAACTCATGTCCTCCTGACTCCAGGGTTGGCACTCTATTCACTGTGCCACCTAGCTGTCCCCTTTCTAAATAAAAGCAGTGGGGTATACTAGAGAGAATGGTACCTTAGGAGTCAGAAAGACCTATGTTCAAATTCTGCCTCTTTTATTTACTACCTACTGTGACCTTGGTCAAGTCACTTAATTTTTCTATGCCTCAAGCACCTCCCTGGGGTTTATTAACTAAATCTTACACTAGGATTTGGTCAGAGTTTGTGGGAAAAGACTCTTTACCAAGAGCTACCCATGTTGAAGAAATCACAAATTGCTTGTTTATGTACATACTTCTTTTGACTTTTTTTTTTGAGGGGGGGAAGGCAAGATAGTTGGGGTTAAATGATTTGCCCAAGATTACACAGCTAGTAAGTGTCAAGTGTCTGAGGTCAGTTTTGAACTCAGGTCCTCTTGACTCCAGGGTCGGTGCTGTATTCACTGTACCACCTAGCTGCCCCTTTTTTCTTTTGACTCTTTTTTTTTTTATGTACATGTCTCTGTCTTTACCTTTGGGAGTCTTGGACAGGGAAGAGAATAAACATTTATATTGTGCCTACTGTGTGCCAGGCACTGTTCTAAATGCTTTTATAAATAGTGTTTCATTTGAGTTCTTGGAAGACCAGACTCATCTGAGCTGGGTGTTCCAGACCTTGTCCAGGGTGATGGCAGCAGGGCTTGGGACCCTCTCCATTCCTCGTCCTTTTCCCAGATGATGACTTAGGAAGAAGTGAGGACTTATCAAGTTCTTGACAGCATCAATGATTTACACCTTTCCCTGGATCCTCTTCTGTTGGGGATTTGAAATGAGAACTTTGTTGTCCCCACCACCACCCCAACTCTGTCCCCAGGCTTCATCATCTGGGAATGGATCATGGCTTGTGGATGGATGAGAGTTAGAGTTCAGGAAGATATTGGAATGGCATAGTTTCATGTACAATCCTCTCCTGTTCCACGTTATATATGGAAATGTTCATTTAATTGGGTGCCTGTTAAATTTGGAATAAAAAGAAAATAACATGAAAAAAATTTAAGAAAGCTACTGGAATGGAGCTGAGGTAGGGGTATGAGGGAAGGGAAGGGTGAGGATTAGAAAGGGAGAGGTATCTCTTATCCCTTAGTGCAGGAAAGAGACCCCATGTGTCCTACTTGGGGGTGGGGTACTAAAACAGATGACCTGGGTGACCTTTGAAGGTGCCAGCTAAACCAGAGGGAGCCAGGGACTTGGCATTAATCCCCTCTGAAGAGGTGCTGACCAGTATGAATTTGAATTAAGACTTTTCTTTTTCCTAGAAGCAGCAAAACTCACCCTCTGGCTTCCCCCTCAAAAACCACCACTCCACCCTGTTCCAAACATTTCCGTCTTCTGCCCAAGGTCCTCCGAGCCTGTTTGAACAGCCTCCCTGCTCTCTCTCCATGCCTCCCCCTACCTCTGCTGGCCTCCTCTCACCGCCTTCTCAAACAGGAGCTCCTGTGTTGGCTGTTTGTTTACTCTATGAGAGTTTTCTTGGGTGGGGTGGCCGACTTCACACAAAGTTATCCCACTTTAGTTCCTCAGCCTGGAGGCTGGCTCTGTAGTCCCCCACCCTCAACTCCCTCCCAACCCCAGTCTTTGGTTCCAACTCCATTGGTCCTTGTTTTCTAGATCCCTTGGTCTCCCATCCCCCTGCCTTTAGCCTGGAAGGTCCCACTATCTTCCTCTCTAGTTTTTGATTCCCAGGGATTGGCAGTAGGTATTGGCTGGGGAATCCCTAGGTCAGTCTTTGGCTTGGGATAGTCTGGGGAGAGTGGCCACATTAAGGGCCTCAGTGGTCAATGGACCTGTGGAATGACCTTTGGCCATATCCCAAGAGGAGCAGGAGGGAAGGGATCAGAGGTTTTAAAAGGAAGGGAGGAAGAATTAAGAAAGCTGGGAGTTGGGAGCCTTGGGCTCTCTGAAGAGGAGACTGGAAGCAGTGGGTCCCAGGTTTGGGTCAATGTCTTCATTCAAGGCAAGTGCTGCCCAGGCCTGGTGCCCAGTGTCAGTTCACTGCCCATCTGCTTAGATATGCTCCCTGGGGTACCGTTAAATATATGGGATACTGCCATAAGCAAGAGCCTGGGAAATCTATTTCCTGCCTTTGCCCCTGCTGCCTACCTGCTTTTACACTCCTGTCCTCTAAGAGACCCTTTGAGTGAATAGTTACGACTTTTAGGAATGTCCCACTGCTATTGGATCAGATCAGGGGTCATTCCATCCATGTCTCTGTCTTCAGCTCAAGCCATGTCTCATCCATTGTCAAAGCTCCACGCACCAGAGACCCAGTCTCTGACTCCAGAAGGGAATGGACACTGCTGGCCTCATTCTGAGCGCAACTGTTCTATTTAGCAGCTTCTTGGGTTGGGGTGTGGGGGTGGAGGGGGATGAATTTTTTAATCATTTTAATGCTAATTAGGAAAGGAAGCCAGGCTGGTCTGGAGCCCTGGGATGGGCTATTTAGGGTCTACAGGATAAAGTGTGGAGATGGTAGGAGGAGGGGGAGGAGTGTCCCTAAATAGAATCCCTATCGGTCTGCCTCGTGAGCTGGACCACAGGGGGATGACCTTGCTCCAGGCTGCACATGCCTCCACTCAAGGAAACCAGGCAATGGGACCAAATGAAATCCTATAAACTTTGTCTCCTCTTTTTGTTCCATCTAAGCTGGATTTCTACTGAATCTTCTTGTCTCTAGGGGCTGGGAGGGGCGGGGCAAAATACCAATGAATGTGTCCTTCACCCCCACCTAGGCCTCTCTCTCCTCTTTATCCCTCCATAAGCTCTTCTCAAGCTGTCCCTCTTCTTTAGCATCCCCTAAAGTGAAGATGAATTTCCCCCCACTCTTTTCTTCCACAGGCCCTCTCTCTCTCCTTAGCGTCTATACCACCTCCCTTGCAATTTCCCAATTCTTGTCCTCTTCTATGGCTCCCACCTTGGACCCCTCTCCCCCTGCTTCTCCCAACTCCTGTCCCTCTCTCTTAATATGTCCCAGCTCTATCCTTCTCTGAGTCTCCCAGATCCTTCTTTTCTCCTCATGCCTCCCAGCTCTTATCCCCCTCCCAAATCTTCACCTTTCCCCTGTTCCTACTGTGCTATATTAAACTTGCCAAGCTTGAAAAATAGCCCACTCTGCCTGGATATACCCCCTAGACATGAACTGCTGGATTATTCTATGGGTGGGTGTGGTGTTTTTGGAAGTGTATGGGAGGAGAGAAAATGTGGGTGTTTTTCTTTGGATTCAGATAAGTAAGAGAAAATAAACAACCCTCCCCTCCCCTTGTTTGGGCCAGAGTCCCCTCCCCAAACCTGGAGAAGGAAAACAGCTGCAATGAATCCTTGGCTTTGCTCTCAGAGCCCCTGTCATGTAGGGAGAAGCAAGAGCTGTATGGCTGCTGGGACCTGGCTCAAGAACAGTCAGGACGGAGACACAGAGCATTTGTCAGGGGCATCAGAGACCTGCTTAAATGCACAGGGTGTGACCTGGGGAGGGGGGGGACAAAGGGGCCTCTGTCCACATCTTGGACTTCACACACATCACTCGATAGCCTGCCCGGCAATGGTTGCCTGAGCAGGGAGGGCCATGGAGTGGGGAAGGCCAAAGCACCCTGAAGGGAAGAGGGACAGAAGCTGGGATGAGAGAAGAACGCTGAGGGGGAGGAGGTACAGGGGCCGAAGGAATGTCATCATTATCGTCATGCTAATAATTAGTGTTTTTGTAGTGCTTTAAAGTTTTCAAAGTGCTTTACAAATATTATCTCATTTAATTCTCACAACCCTAGGAGGTAAGTGCTATTATTTACTATCCCTGTTTTACAGATGAAAATTTAGGCAGACAGGTTAAGTGACTTGTCCAAGATCACACAGCTAGTAAGTGCCATTATTTAGCCCCATTTTACAGATGAGGAAACAGGCAAACAGGGTTAAGTGACTTATCCAGGGTCACACAGCTAGTAAGTATCCTAGGCTGAATTTGAGCTCAGGTCTTCCTGGCTCCAGATTCAATGTGCTTATTCACTGAGACACTTAGTTGCCTAGAAAGGATGGGTAAAGGGATCAGGGGATGGATGGGGAAGAAGTAGGATGGAGACACACCAAGGAAATGCATGATAGAAAGATCTTAGAAAAGAGTCACTCCATACTCTTTTCTTAGCCACCTCCTCTTTTTCCTCCATTCTCACTCTCAGCCTTCACTGTTGTTGTTCAGTCATTTCTGTCCTGTCCAACTCTTCATGACCCCATTTGGGGTTTTCTTGGCAAAAATCCTGGAGTGGTTTGCCATTTCTTTCTCCAGCTCACTTTACAGATGAGGAAACTGAGGCAAACAAGGTTAAGTGACTTGCCCAGGGTCACATAGCTAATAAGTGTCTGAGGCTGGATTTGAACTCAGATCTTCCCCACTCCAGGGCTGGTGCCCTATCCCCTGTGCCACCTAGCTGCCTCCCCCCCATAACATACATATAATGTCTATAAAATATATATACAGTACAAATATAAAGAGAATAAATCTGAATATATGCAAAATCGTTAAAATAATCTAGGATTCCTAAGCACTGGGAGCTACTCACATCAGACACTGAATGGGTAGATTAGAAATGTCTGTGTTACAGATCATGGCATTTAACCCCCTAATAATAAAGATGGGGAAACTGAGGCCAAGAGAAAAGTGATCTGCCCAAGGTCACCCAGGGAGCTGGTAGTAGAGACCTGGGGCTCTGTGCCACACTGTGATGCCATTTTATACACTTTTAAAGAACTTCACCCTACTTTTGGCCAGGTTGGGGAAGGAGCCCTGGGGCCTGATGACTACTGGTTACAAGAAACTTTTCCTAATAGGGGCAGCACAAAGGAGGGTATTCCCCCAGGACCAATTGTTGTCTGTGACTCAAACAAGACCCACCTCAATTCCAACCAGCCCTGGCCCTTGGAACCCTTAGGACACATGTCAAAAAATTCTGCAAAGATGACTTTTTATAATCCCAGTGACTACTTCACTGAACTGCCCTCTTCCCTTGAAAAGGAGGGCTCTGGAGGTGGCCGATGGCAACTGGGAGGAGAAGGTAAGAAGGTGAGGAGGGCACAAGGCAGTTCTGCTGCACTCCTTCCCTCCCATCCTGAACCTAATTCATCTGATGAATAATAATAATAAATACATTCATTATATTATTTATTATTTAAATGACCCTTGAAGATTTGCAAAATGTTCCACATGCTTATAAGCTTTATTTCACTCAATCCTCTCACTACAACCCTCTGAAATAAGTGCTGTGGGTATGACTGTAATTTTGCAGATGAAGAAACAGAGAGGTTAAGGCACTGACCCACAGTCACACAGCTAGTATGCACCTAGGGCAGGGTTTGAACTCAGGCTTGTCTGTTGCTCTATACACGACTAGGTCATGCTTAGTCTCTTACCACTATTTTTAATTCAGTTCAACAAACAGCAGAAAGAGACCCTAGATTTCACCTAGTTCAGTTTCTGGTGGTGCAGAGAATAGAACTCAGGGTCCTGAATCAGGAAGACTTATTTTTCCCCCAAGTTCAAAATCTGACCTCAGACACTTACTAGTTGTGTGATCCTGGGCACGTCACTGCACCCTGTTTGCCTCAGTTTCCTCATCTGTAAAATGAATTAGAGAAGGAAATAGCAAACCACTCCAGTGTCTTTGCCAAGAAAACCCCCAAATGGAGTTATGAAAGGCTGGGAACGACTGAAACATGACTCGACCACAGCTGAGTTTCTAAATACCGTGTTCCCCCGATAATAAGACCTATCCCGAAAATAAGCCCTCCCCTTACTGTGTAAGATTCCTCTAAAATAAGCCCTATTGAGATTGCTACTGTAGTGAAGGGGATCCCCTGTGCTACACGCTACATTACAGTACCCTCTGTATGCACCGTCCCCCCCTCCCCCCATGAAACGCACGCCGGGCTCCGAGCTGCATCCAATCAGAGCTGCAGCAGTGAGCGCGTCATCCTGTTCTTCCCCAGTGATTTGCTTGCTGGCGCCATTGAGAGCAGTGCCGGGGAGGAGAGCTGAGGCAGGACAACAAAAGCCCTCCCCTGAAAATAAGCCCTCTGGTGTTTTTCTTTCCAAAAAAAATAATAAGACAGTGTCTTATTATCGGGGAAACACGGTAGAAGTCATCTGTTCTCTTGCCTCTCTTTCCTCCTTTTCCATCCTGCCTTCTTGCCTTAGGTATAGTGTAGGGAAATCCCTAGGTCTGGAGTTAGAGGACCTGGGTTTGAATATTACCTATGTGACCTTTGGCAACTCACTTTGATTAGAAAAATAAATAAATAAAAATGTCAGGAAATAAGAGCTACTATGAGGTGGGTCAGTGTGTCTTTAAGAGTTTAATTTTCTCAGTTGATTCTGGCTGGGAGTCAGGGCCTCTCCCATCTCCTCCTGAATGTGGTTCTTTAAGTAAGAGAAGAGGGCTAGAGGGAGGGAGTTGGAATCCCTGGATACTTTGATTCTATTCCCTGGGGCAGCATGTGGAAGTCCCTCCCTGAAAGCTGACTGCCATCCCTTCTATTGCCTTCTTAGCCCATCTCCCTGGGAAGGTGAGTTGCACCTTCTATATGCCCTCTCTAGCATGTTCTCCTCCCTCCCCAGTCCCTTCTCCAGATTTGACTCTCTCTCCCCCTACACGCACAGGCATCTCTGCCAACCTGGGGGACGATAATTTCCAATAGCTTGTCACAAATGCAAGATGAATGCCATCCTAGTGGACGGCAGGGCTTTGATGGTAGACTGCCTACACTCCCTCGATGCTAGTGAGCCCTCAGGGAAAGGAGCTGCCTCCTAGGTGTGGGGGAACCCCTGTATCCCCATCTGCCCTTGATCTTTATCCCTAACGCCAGGTTCCAGGATTCTTGATGGAGCACTGGGGGTACCATGGCAGGCATGGGCACATCGCTGTTCCTCTGTCCTAAGAGTTCCCAATCTTGCCCCCTTTCAGTTTACTCCCTTCTATACCTAAAACTATGTTAGTTCCCCTAGTGCCACCCCACTGGTGACTGTGACAAGAAGCTGACCCCTTCTGCTGTCCCTGCTTTCTTCTTCTCTCCTTTCCCTTTGCCATTCACTCAATGTTAACCCTCCCTCGCTCAAATCCAACTCACTTTCATGTCATGGCATCACCTCCCTAATGTCATGGTCCTCTTCTAGAATGAAGGACAAACAACATTCAACGTACATTTATTAAATACTGGGCTAAGGGGGACAATTTTTGAGGTAAAGAGAGGAAGAACACAAAGGGCTGATGGGATGGTTCCTATCTACTTGGAACTTAAAATCTAGGAGGGGAATAAAACAAAAAGAGAATAATAATGTTGTTGAGTCATTTTCAGTCATATCCAACTCTTTGTGACCCCATTTGGGGTTTTCTTGGCAAAGACACTGGAGTGGTTTGCATTTCCTTCTCCAATTCATTTTACAGATGAGGAAACTGAGGCAAACAGGGTTAAGTGACTTACCCAGGATCACACAGCTAGTAAATGTCTGAGACTGGAATTGAACTCAGGTCTTCCTCACTCCAGATCCAATGCTTAGACCACCATGCCACTTAGTTTCCAATAATAATAATAATTAATACTAATAGCTTGCATTTATATAGCACTTTAAGGTTTGCAAAGCATTTTACCTGTATTATCTCATTTGTTCTTCACAAAAATTCTGGGAGTTAGGTGCTATTACAGATGAGGAGCCTAAAGCAGACTGGTTCAGTGACTTGCCCAGGGTCATACAGTTAGTTAAATTTTGGAGGTAGGATTCAAACTCAGGTCGCTTTGCCTTTAAATCTAGCACTCTCTCCATGGTGCTACTCTAGCAACCAGAAAATATATCCTTATACCCAGATATGCAAACACTCCAATGAATCTGTGATGTCATTGATTTGAATGTTTCTTCTGCCCATGCACAAGAAAGGCAGCCCATCCATGCCTGTCCATTCTGTGTTACTCCTATCCATTTCCTCCCAGAAGTTCAACACAGGGGGTCCACCCAATGTGCTAAGGGCTTTTCTTATTTTACCCTGATTTGGGGAGGATACCGGTAACCCTTGTCCTCACACCCAGAACAACCCGCCTTCTTTTTTGATCATTTCTTTTTCTAAGAACATCCTTTACTCTGATTCTTCTTCAAATTTCCTTATTCTGTTATTTCTTTGCAACCTGTTCATACCCACCCCAAGAACCTTCATGGCCCTCTGTGTGACACTCATTTTTCAGTTCTTCAGAGATGATACCATTCCATTGGAACCCAGCTATGCAACAGCACTGGTAGATGTTAAATTTTTAGATTTTGGACATTTTGTTTCTAGAAGAAGTTTGGGGGGGGGGGTTGGAGGAGAGGGATATCATTAAAAGAGCTTCACAGTTACCTGAGGGCAATCCAACCTCTTTTCCTCCTGCTTAATTCTGCTCTCTACTCATTCATTGTCCATGGATGGACATTGTCCAGTGGATAGAGCACTGGACCTGGAGTCAGGAAGACCTGAGTTCAAATCTAGATATTTACTAGCTGTGTGACCCTCGACAAGTCATTTAACCTGTTTGCTTGAATTTTCTCATCTGTAAAATGGGAATAATTATAATAGCACCTACTTTTCAGGGTTGCTGTGATTAAATGAGATAATAATTATACAGTACTTGACACAGAGCAAGATAATGTATTATAAAAGTGTTAGCTATTATTGCTGTTTGTTTCATATGTTAGAGAGCTAATAGGGACAGGTCCTGGGAACTCCAGGTGAGGAAATTACTTTTGACAGTGTACCTTCCCTGCAACTCATAGTCCTGGAGAACTGCTTAGAACACTCACAGACTTGACCAGGGTCTGGAGGTGAGACTTGAACCCAGATTTTCTGACTTCAAGGCTGGGTATGTATCTGCTACCATACATGTAGAGTGGGCAGCAGCTAAAGAGGCAGCCTTGGAAGACTTGGCTATGGGACCCCAGCCAAGGCACTTGACCTCGCACTGCTCAGGGCAACCCTCTAGTAACAGAGATTGCAGAGAAGGTAAGAACCTGCATTGGGAGAGAGAGTTTCCTCCTCCTGGAGTTCCCCATGCCAACAAAATCACAGGTCTGGCTCTTGTTCCACTCTCCTCTGTATGTATGTATCTATCTATCTGTGTATATACACATATATGTATATGTGTATGCGTATGTGGTACAGTGGATAGAATATGGAGCCTCAAGTCAGAAGACTCATCTTCCTGAGTTAAAATCTATTCTCAGACACTTACTAGCTGAGTGACCCTGGGCAAGTCACTTAATCCTGTTTGCCTCAGTTTCCTCATCTGTAAAGTGAGCTGGAGAAAGAAATGGCAAACCACTCCAAGTGTCTTTTCTAAGAAAACCCCAAATGGGATCACAAAGAGTCAGACACAACTTAACAACAATCTATGTATCTATATATCTATCTATGTATCTATCAATCTATTCATACAACACACACATGTATACATGCATATATACAGACATACATATACATATATGTATATATACACATACACACAAACATATACACCTCTGTGTGTGTATGTGTATACTGAGCTCTGTAGCAGGGGTTATTAACCATTTTTCTGTGTTCTGGATCCCTTTGGACAATCTGGTGAAGTCTTTGGACCCTGTCTCAGAATAACATTTTTAAATGCATAAAATAAAATATGTAGGATTAAAAAGAAAACCAATTATATTGAAATAGTTATTTAAATATTTTTTAAAACCCATATTCACAGAACCCGTGTTAAGAACCCCTGCTCTGCTCTATAAATTGTCCTTCCGACTGTCATAATCTGGGCAAATATAATTATAATACACCAGATTGTGTGACATGTAGGACTAGAGAGCTCTCTTTTTTATAAATTGACATAATTAATTTAAAGCTGGAAGGGATGGTGGAAGTCCTTCTCAATTTAAAAATGAGGAAACTGAGGCCCAGGGAGGAGAAGTGATGGGGAGCGGCAGAGATGAGATTTTTTTAATCCAGGTCCTCTGACTTTAAATCCAGTACTCTCTCCACTGAAACCATGCTGCTTTCCCACATTATTGCCACATCAGACAGTTATCATAGGCCTTGAAAAATCATCCAATGTAATTCAGCTAATCTATCCATCCCCTTGCCTCCCTTTTGCAGGTTTGCTCTCACACCCATTTCTCCAAAGAGCACCTGGCCCTTGGGAGGGTGGGGACTGGGGGTGCTGGTCAGCTGGTCCTGACTCCAAGGAGCCATGAGGGGATGTCATGGTGATATGAGGCAAGGATCAAGGCTATCAGCTGCTTCTCTATCTTTTTGGGAAACATTTTTAAAGTTTAATGTGATAATCTTATTTGGATTCCTGCAAACAGAAAGGCACTGGGCCTGTCCAAAAATCGTTCTCTGAGCACCACAGGGAGACTGAAGGAGACTTCTGCTGGAAGAAACCAATACTTCAATCTGCCTCCCCACCCCAACCCCAACTCCCAGCTCCTAACACTGGGAGGAATCTTTTTACTGGAAAGAATGTTGGGAAGTTTGGGATGGGTATGGTAAAGTAGGATTTGAAGATATTTTAAAGAAAGCAAACAGGTTCCTTCCTCCACTGCCTTTCGAATTTGATCAGATTTCCAGGACTGGAAGGATGCAGGTTAGATTTTGGAAGCTGTTGTCTCTGCTTGAGTTTGAATGGGGGAGTGGGTGTTGTATGCAGCGTGCTAGTCGAAATGACTCTTTTTTTTCCTGATCCTGCCAAGATATGGGGATTTTTAGGATCTCAAAATCACTCCTCTCCCTCCTTCCTGCTCTCCTCCCTTTTCCTCTTCCTCTTCCTCCTCTAACCTCTTTAAAAAAGAAAGCCAGTTAGCCAGGTTTCTGGTTCCAGGGTTCAGTGGCTGTCTCCTTAGCTGGGGATTTATGCTTGGGTCATGGTGAAGGGCATGGCCAGTGAATCTCTGAGTTTCTCAGGGAGCTGGGGCCTGGGCCCAGGGGAGGAGCTGAGGGCTGAGCCCAGGCAGGGGAGAGAAACAGCAGAGGGAGGATCTTGGAAGGGGGGACACGGTGCCACTCTGCTAGGGACAGGATGGGGATTTGATTTCAGGAGGATTTATGGAGGGTGGGAGAGACGCCCTGGGAGCATTGCTCTGTGCTATTTTAAGAGAAGTACCCGCTAGGGTGGGGGAAAGCCGGGTGGGGAGGGGGAGGGGTCACGGGCAATTCATCTGAAACCCATTTGAGTCAAAGGAACCTTTCAGCAAGATATAGGAAGGAGTGATGGATGTGGGGCAGCACGACCCCAGAAGCTGTCGGATTCTCACTTTTCTTCATGCCCAAGTGGGCCTGGGGTCAAGTTGTCCCTTGATCTAGGCTAGTGAGCAGAGCCAGATCAAGTGCATGGTGAAGAGACTGCCCCATGTCCTCCCTTTTCTATTCTCTCCCTGCCCCCTCACCCCCCACCCCCATCCCAATCCTACTCCCCAGCATTCCCAGAAGACTCAGGCTCACTGAACTTTATAGCAAAATAGATGGCATGAGGGTAGGAGGTGATGGAGGAGGAGAGGGTTGTGGAAAAAGGGATGAATGGGGAAAATTCCCACACAGACCCACCCACAAACACAGACACCTTAACATCAGCCTGATGGGGGTGGGGGGATGGGGAATGTGACTATCTGAGAGGCAGAGAGATAATGCCTTAAATTGGTATATCATTGTGACTTCACATACATTATCTCATCTGTTCCTCACAACTAGGTCAGTAATAGCACTTTAGTATATGTACCATTGTGCCCATGTTCTGGATGAGGAAACAGAGGCTCAGAAATTTTCTCAAAATCATAGAATGAGTATCAAAGCCTAGGGACCCAAACCTAAACTTTTCTAAATGAGAGGCAGTATGGTGGACTGGAAAGAACCCCATCTTGCGGGGAAGAGGATCTGAGTTTAAATCTCACCATCCTCCCTGCTTGTGTGACCTGGGACAAGTCTCTGGGCCTCAAGTTTCCCCATTTGTTAAGTGAAGAGTTGGGTTTAAATGACCTCTCAGGCCTTTTCCAGCTCCAGAGTCTGTGTCTTCTGGAGGGCCTTACACAGCACAAGGGTCTACATTGTTCATATTTCTTTACATTTATCTCTTTCTCCCCTCCCCTTTTTTCTACCCTTGCCTCTGACTTTATTTCTGTTTCTCCATATCTATTCCTGCTTCTATCCTGACTTCCTTTCTCTCCATCTGCCCATCTCTGTCCATCTCTGCCTGTTATCCCTGTCTCAAACTTTCTAATGAGAGGAAACCTGGTTAGCCGATGGGAAGCTAAATGCAAGACCTGGACCTGTGATTTCACACACACACATATATACACACAAGCCACACATACACAAACATACACACATACTGCATATACACATATGCACAAACCACACATATACAACACAAACCACATATACATGTATATATACATATATACACACACATACCACATACACATATACACAAAACTAAATATATACACACAAACCACACAACATACATATACACATAGGCCACATATATACACACAAATCACATGTACACATTTATGTACTTACATATACATACAGAGATAGATACATACATACAGAGATAGATAGATAGATAGATAGATGATAGATAGATAGATAGATAGATAGATAGATAGATAGATAGATAGATAGATGTTCAGTCATTACAGTTGTCATTTGGAATTTTCTTGGAAAAGATATTGGAGTGGTTTGCCATTTCCTTCTCTGGCTCATTTTACAGATGAGGAAACTGAGGCAAACAGGGTTAAGTGACTTGCCCAGGGTCACACAGCTAGTAAATGTGTAAGGCCAGATTTGAATTCAGGTCTTCCTGACTCCAGGCCTGGTACTCTATCCACTGTGCCCCCTAGCTGTGTGTGTATGTGTATGTATATTATATATATATATGTATGTTTCTATATGTATACACATTTATGCAATACACATACATGTGTATTGTATACAAATGTATGTATATACATGTGTACATATTTATTTATACTACTGCTAAGTGAAAAAACACCCTCTACCAAGGCAAGTCAGCACCTTCTCTGAAATGTAGTCTTACAGGGTTGCCTAGAATGCAGAGAAATTAGTTGGTTTGTCCAGGCTCATACAAGCAGTGTGTGCTGAAGGTCAGACTCGAACCCAGGTTTCCTGGTCTCAAGGTCAGCCCTGCGTTCTGAACCATGCCAATGTAGTGATTGAATTAACTTCTTTAGACTCAATATGATTACCTGGGGTGGGGAAGGGAGTGATAAGAAGGACCAAGATCTCCTGGGCCTTGGAATAGGGGCTAGGAGACAGAAAGCAATTCTGGAAGAAGGGGACGGATACAGGGGCCAGAAGCTAGGAGACAGCAGTTGCTTGAGAGATTAGCAACAACTCCTTATATTTGCTGCTCTCAGTTAACTGGAAATGCCAAGCCTGTTACTGTGGATCCCACCCAGGGTGGAGGTCTGCAAGAAAGAAGGAAACAGAAAACAAATCCATATGTCTACACTTGGATGTGGCATTTGTGTGACACACATTTGAGCCTGCAATCTAAAGGTAGCATATATGAGACATAAAGATAAAGGGAGAGAAGGCAGGCTTATATTCGCAGCTGAAACAAAGCTAGTAAGGGGAGATAATATATTAGATGACAATTCAGAATTAGCTTACAGATTTGGATGCTAGGCCCAAGCCAATAAGATAAAATTGCATAGGAATAAATGTAAAGTCTTAAGCATTTAAAAAAAATTAGTTGCACAAATAGAGCCTGATATGACAGCAGATTATATGGAGAAGGAGGCAGCTGTGGGGTAGTGAAAAAGAGAGTAAGCTTGGAATCAGGAGATCTGGGTTCAAACTCCACAGGCAACATTTAAATAGATAGGTAGGCATCCCTTAGAAGGTCTCAGTTTCCCCAGCTGGAGAGTGGAGATAATTCTTGTCCTACCTATTTCATAATATTTCAGAAAGGAAGAAAGCACTTTGGGAGCCTTAAAGTACAAAATAAATTGGTATTATTGCTGTTATTGTTGTTGTGGTTGTCATATAGAGGGATTGTTTGCCAGAAGTTGGCAGCTGTTTTTAAAATCCCATATTAATAAGGGAATAGTATGTAGATTATAGGGCAGCTAGGTGGTGCAGTGGATAGAACAGCGGACCTGGAATCAGGAAGACCTGAGTTCAAATGCAGCCTCAGACACTTACTAGCTGTGTGACCCTGGGCAAGTCACTTTGCCCTGTTTGCCTCAGTTTTCTCATCTGTAAAATGAACTAGAGAAGGAAAAGGCAAACCACCCGAGTATCTTTGCCAAGAAAACCCCAAAATGAGGTCACAAAGAGCTAGACATGACTGAAACGACTGAACAACAACAAATGTAGATCACAGGAAATGATGGCCTCGTCATCCTCTGCCCTGACCAGTCCACACCCAATGTATTGTATTTAGCTTAGAGTATCACATTTTAGGAAGCTGGAGCATCCCATTATTCCTCATTCTGAGAAAAGTAACAAAGATAGAGAAGATGCCATATGTTGCCTCAGAGTAACTAAGGCAGCTAGAGATGTCCATACTGAAGAAGAGAAGTCTTAGTTGGACATGTGATAGATTTTCTTCACTTGTATAAGAGTTGTTACCTGGAAGAGGAATTCAATTGAGTCTGTGTAGCTCCAGAGAGCAGAACTAGGACCAAAAAGTGAAAGTTACAGGAAAGCAGAATTGGACTCAATACATAGAATTTTCTCAACTGTGGAGCTGTCCAACAATGGAACCCATTAGGCTGCTTTCTGAGTGAGTTCTTGGTGGGCTCAAGCAGAGTCTAAGACCACCAGTCATCTCTTAGGTCATAGATTTAGAATACTTCAGAACTGATAATCTCTGTATGATTAGAAAGAACTGAGGGAAGAGTGTTTGATATAATTAGGGAGCACATGTTCAATATCTATATAGCTCATGTGATTCAAGCATGTGGCTTTTGGGTCTGAGAGGACAGTCTCTTAGAGCACCTATTACATTATGAGCACTCAAGCTCCTTGGAGTCCTCTTGGCTGTGGATGTTATTTTTAAGTTTCCTTTGGACAAGATAAGAATGTTTGTCTCCACTCTTCTCTCTCTCTCTCCTCCCCTACATCTCCCCTCCCTATCTGGTTCAGTATTCCCCAAAAATGCTACTTCAACATGAACTTCATATACCATTATGTCCATGTCCCTGTCTCCAACCCCCTCCCAGTCCTTCAGCCTGGTTTCTGTCCCCATCATGTAATTGAAATTATTTTGAGATCAAAGTGTCATAGATTTAGAACTAAAAGGAACCCTAGCCGTTCTTTTGTCCAGCCCCCTCATTTTACAGATGAGGAAACTGAAGACCAGAAAGGTTAAATGACCAAGGTTACACCAGCAATAATAGTTTGCACACGTATCCCTTTAAAATTTGTAAACTGCTTAAGAGACACTATCTCATTTGACCCTCACAACAACCCTTTGATGTAGATACTCTTGTCATTTCCCTGAAACTGAAGTTCAGACTTTTTTTCTCAGTCACACAGCTAGTAAGAATGTAAGGTAGGATTCAAACCCAGATCTTCCCAAGGGAACCCAGTACTATAGTTACTACACTACATTGCCTCTCTAGCAAGTAGCACAGATGGAATTGTCAGTACCTTCTTGATTGCTGTATCCTGTGCCCTTTAAAAAAATAAACCTTTATTTTTTTTTAACCTTTCTATAGCAATTGACACTGTTGATAGCCCACCTTCTTCTTTGTCTCCTTTGTAATACTCTCTCTTCCCTTAATTTCCAAGGCACTGATCTTTTGCATTTATCCTCCTACCTTGGAAGAATCACAAAAACCTGAATTTAAATCTGGCTTCAAACATGTACTGTGTGATTCTGGGAAAGTCACTTAACCCCTGTCTGCCTCAGTTTCCTCAACTGTAAAAATGGAGATAATAATAGCACCTACCTCCTAGAGGTATTGTAAGGATCAAATGAAATAATATTCATAAAGCTCTAAGTATAGTACCTGGCACATAGTAGGTGTTTAATAAATATTTCCTTCCTGATTGGTTCTTAATGACCCTCTTCACTGGTTCATCATTCTGCTCTTATCCCCTAAGTGTGGGTGCTCCTCCAAATTCTGTCCTTGTCCTTCTTGAACTTTTTGAATTCTAGTTTCATCCTCATATACTCTTAAATCTACATATCCAACCCTATCCTCTCCTCTAGTTCTGCATTTGCAACTGCTTCTTGGATCTTTCCATTGAGAGGGCCTATGGATATAAAAAAAAACCTCACCAAAACTAGGTTCATCATTTTCCCCTCAAAAAACCTGCTCCCCCCCTTCCAGCTTCCATATTTTTGTTGATAATCTCTATACCATTCATCCAAGGTGAAACCTTGGTATCACCTCTGGCTCTTTCTCCTCCCTTCTTTTCCCAATCCAATCCCAAGTCCAGCTGATGGATTTTATTATATCTTTCTCAGTTGTTCTGCCCTTACTTCTGCCTGGTTAGAACTTCTATTTGCCTCCATCCGTCATTCATGGACTCATTCCTCCATATAGCGTTTTCTCATTTGCCACAACCCTATAACATATTTTTTTTTCCGTAGAGCACTTTGTTTGAATTTATCCTTTGCAACCTCCCTTTCATCACTTCCTTTTTTTCCAAAAATTTTTATTGATATCTTTTGTTTTTACATTTTCCATATTTCCCCTTGCATCCTTCCCTCCCTCTTTCCCACACAGCTATCCTTTATAAGATTTTTTTAAATGAAGGAAATAAATCAGCAAAACTAATTAATACATCAAATAAATCTGAAAATACACATAATGCTCCATACCCATCCTCCCTTTCCCCTACCACTACAAAGTATTGAGGGGTTCTACTTCTTTTTGGGGGGGCCGTGCTTTCTGTTTATAACTTTGTAAGATTTATATTTTTTACTATTCTTGTAACAACCATTTGCATTGTTGTAGTAGTCATTGTGCATTTTGCTATTCTGATTGGTTACTTCATTTTGCATCAGTTCATATAAGTCTTTCCGTGCTTTTCTATCTTCATCATGCTCCTTGTTTCTTACAGCAAGGTGGCGTTTCATGCCATTCATGTATCACAGTTTGTTTGGCCATTCTCCCATTAACCCCCACCTCTATCTACCTTTTGTTATATTTATTTCTGTGTGATTCTAGCCTCCCTCTCCCATTAGAAAGTAAGTTCTTTGAGGGTGAGGGATGTCTTTTTGCCTTTCCTTGTATCTTCAGCACTTGGTATGTGCTTGGCACATAAGAAATGCTTAATAAATGCTTATGAACTATTAAATTCCAAGAGGGTAAGCTCCTTGAGATCAGGGATTGTGTTTGATTTTATTCTTATGCTCTGGTCCCAGAACAGTCCCCTTCATGGTGCAGGTGTTTAATACATGCTCGTTGAATGGAATTGAAAGTGGAGGAGAGTTTAAAAGACAAAAATCTCTGGGGAAGCCTCACCTCCTTCAAATCCTCTTTGGAGCTTTTCATGTAGAAGCCCAAAAGGTTCACTGTGTTTAGAACTAGCTTCTCTGGGTCTCCCTCTACAGAGATAGAAAACCTTAGATTAAGACATCAAAGAGTACATATAGAAAACTATTTTCTCTTTCTCTCTCCCCATTTTAAAAGGCAGCACCTACTTCTGGACTCCTCTCCCCTTAATACCAAAGATATAAGGATTTGAGGGTTCTCTACCGGTTCCCTGACTGCCCCTTTCTCCCTTCTAACTTTCCTAATGCTGGAGAGAAACCCCCTGGGTGTCCCCTCCCCTCTCTCCCCCCCCCCCCAAGGAGAGGGAGGGGTTCATGTCCTCCCTCAACCCGGGTCTCTCAGGCACCTTCTCTCCCCGCAACCCCTTAGAAAGCTCTGGCCTCTAAGGCAATGCTGGTGATGTCAGGTCAGCAAGCCACGATCGGTGCTGTGAGCTGTACCGCAAGACTCTGGCACCTGTTCCCCTTGCTGTGACGCCCCGAGAGGGGAGGACAGGGCAGGGCAAGGCTCCGGCAGAAGCCGCCAGCTCGGCCCGCAGCTTTGCCTGCTTGGGACGGGAATATTCAAAACCAGTCCCTGAACCTGCCCTCCACTCTTGGGGACTCTGAGCCTCCGAAGCCCCCGGAGTAAGAGTGGAGCGGATCAGGGGCAAGGAGACCAAACGGGAGGGAAGCTGCGTAGACGTGGCCTCTAGGACCCTGGCCCCTTGGTACCTAAAGAATCTAGGACATCACCTGATCGCTCCCGGGACCTTCCAGGTGAGTTCAACTCTGGGTTTTGGAGGACCAAAGAGGATGGGGACCGCTGGGCGCTGAGCCACAGAACCGACCTAGGGAGCTGGAGTTAGGATTGGGAAATTTGGGCTGGATTTAGCCAACGAAGCAGCTGGTTCTGAAACAGGGAGAGGGGAGAAGGGAGAAGGGGAGGGCAGGATGCGAAAGGGACAACAAAGAAAATCCAATAGGTAGGTACGAAATTCTCACTCTTTCAGCTGGAGTTAGTGTAAGGGGGCAAGAAGACAGCAGAAGGACTTTCTATAGGCTAGGGCCCTGCTTCCCATGCCTATTAGTAATGGAGAGATACCAGAAGGGGAAAGAGGGAGAGGTGGAGTGTCCGTCCCTGTATGGGGGGTGTGGGGTGTGTAATTGTTGTGGGATAGGGAGAGATTGTGTTTTAAAATACCCCACATCCAACACACATGAACCCATGTATGCACACATATTAGACTTGGGGAAAGATTTCTCTTCAGTGGAGGTAGGGGGATGGACCAAATGATCTACTTCATTTCCCTACCTTTTCCTACCCTTAAGGGGTGGTGCCAAGTAGTACAGAAGAGAGAGGATAAGTAAAGGGATCTGGCCAAGAAAAAAATGAACCTACAAGCCTTAACCTCAAATGACTCAGAAAATCATCCATAGTTACAATATGATGTGAAAGGAGGGTAATTAACCTCTTAGTACAATAGCTTACATCTCTTGTACTTTTCTCACAACAACCCTGGGGGCATAGATAATGTAAACATAAAAGGCAGAATTTGAGCTGAGGCCTCTACCTACCAAGTCTTTCCCCTACTCCCTGGTTACCTCTTTGAATTTAGTCACCATAGTTGTCTTGCAAATGGGCAGAATTATTCTCCCCCAACCTCCCTCTACCATCATGCCCCCTCTTCATATCCTCTCTGCTTCTCAGGTGGCATTTGTGTGCTGATGAGTAAGCTCAGAAATGATGCCCTGGAACAACGTCTTGCTAAAGAAAGATGCTCTCAGAGGCTCTTTCCTCTAGATGTTCTAGCTTCTCGGACATCTATCTCTCTTGCCTCCTACCCCTTATCCTCAAAAACAGGGAAGGTCAGAGGGAGCTGAAGGACCCAGGAGAACAGAAGGCTGAGGAAGGAGGGAGGGAGATAGCTGATTTCAACTTCTTTCTAAGGAGGTCTTTGTGTACAGCCACTCTTTCCTTCCACTGAAGATCCAATGGGGGGGGGGGGGAAGGGGAGCAGTAGAAAATCTAACCCCTGTTCATCTGGGACTAGGACCTGAGGCAGAGAAAAATGGATGAAATGCCCCAAGGAGAGCCTAGATAGATAGCCTGTGATGGTATGGGAAGAAGGGTAAAATAGAATGAATCCTGGGAGACCTGGGATCTAACCACTAACTCATTGTATGACTTTGGGAAAGTCATTTTCTCATTTTGGGCCTTAGTTACCCCATCTGTAAAATGAAAGGTTTGGACTAGATGACTAAAGCCTTCTTCCAGTTCTAAAAATGTATGGCTCTTACATGAGTATACAATGCCTAAAGATAAACAGAGTTAGCCATGGGGTGGTGGGCTGGTGTATCAGTATCCAAAACCACTTGGGCCATCTCTCTGACTTGCCTCCCTACTCCATCCCCATCCTTCTAGGTCTCCTCTATTGGTGCTGAAGTGATAACATTCACCACCTTGAAACCAACAGTTTGATGACTGCTTTGCTTACTTTGTACACACCCTTAGCCAGGGAGGTGGGCAGCTCATTTCCACTGTCATCACTTCACATGGGCAGGCTGACAGGGCTTCCTGGCCCCTACTGCTTGAGCCTGTTGTCTGCCCAGACTCAAGTCCTCTTGACTAGAGAAAACAGGAGGCCTGACTTTAAATTTCCTTACTCAATTTAGCTTAGCCCCTAACCACTCTGAGTCCCTCTGTGATGTTTTTCAGCGTTACCCTGAATGGCCTGGGATCCCTGGTTCCCTGGTATGGCAGGGGTGGGTGAGTGCTTCCCAACTGAATTCTTACTGATGAATCTCATCTTTTCCTTGTATCTGAGAGGAGAGAAGTTGTCACAGTGCAGAGCAGGGAGGGGAAGAGGAGGGAGTGGAAAAGGGAAGGGAGCGGCAGGAGGGTTTGTTTCTAGCTATTCTGGGGTGACTCATCTTGGGATGTCTAGGACAACTCACCCTCAGCAAGGTGCCTTAAGGTCTGATTTAAGCCAGGGAGAGTTAGTACCCACATGGGTAGGACACATCCTCTCCCCTGCCTGCTGAAAATCTGGGTAGGCTGCCTGACAGAGGAAGAGGAACTCAGCTCCCCAGAAAGTTCAGTTTAGATCTCTTCCTGAGAAGAGACACATCTGCCAGGCTTTTCTGGAGTTTAAGTACTGGCTGTGGGAATAGAAAAAAAAAAAGAAAAGGTAAGAGTGGGGTTGAAATACAGGCTCTTACCACTCACTTCCAACCAAGGTGACCCAGGAAGTGGCTTGGAGTAGTAGTATCAAACTCAGAAATGGGCTACCAAACCACACATAAGGAATCTGGCTACCACACATAGAAAACTACATATTAACATTATCTATGTCCCTCTGTATTTTTATTTATTTTGTTAAATATTTTCCAATTATACTTTAATCTGATTGACCCTCACCCTGGAGTGTTGTGGGTCCCAACACTTGGAGAACAGAGGGAATTAAGATGTAAAAGTGGGGTCCAGACATTGTCTCCTCATGGAACAAAAGGGAGAACCATAGACTTCTGGGTTGGATGAGAATATAAGGGGACCTAGGTTCAAATCCCAGTTCTGTAATTTTGTGGCTTCTGTGACCCTGAGCAAGTTACTTCTCCAGTCTGAACCTCCGTGTCTGCTCCTGTAAACTGAGGGAGCTGGGCTAGAAAAGCCCAAAGGTCTTTTCCAGTTCTGAGGCCTATGAGTTCTACTAGCTTTTTCCCAGAGGCATCTTGACTCCAGGAAACCCATTTTGACCCTTTCCATGGAGCAGCAATACCGTCCCTTGATGGAACATCTCTGGAAGTGTGTGCACTCCAAAAAGGGCACCTCTAAGTAGGCCATGCCAGGTGGTTAATTGGCCTCATTATGGGTTTACTGAGATAGCCCTTCATGCTTTGCCAAGGCCTAGGATACTATCCTTCAGAGTTAAACCCTTGCGTGAAGGGAGAGTGGGAGGGTCAGGCATCCTCTTTTCCAATTTAACCTTCCAGTAGATAAAGGTGGGCCCCCCAGGACACAGCCTTCCCCAACAGCCCTCCATTTAGGGAAGAAGGACAGGGACACCCTTCCCCACCCTCCTCAGATGGCTCTTTAATCAAGGTTCTGAAGTTGAAAGGGCAGTAGGTTTGTCGTTAAATATTCTGAGGTTCATTCCAACTCCTCTTTTTACTGTTTGTGTGACCTTGGGCAAGCCACTAAATCTGATCCTTTCCCCGGCAGAGCCAGGATTCAAATCCAGATTAGCCAATTCCAAATCCAATGCTCTTTAACTACATCCACACTGCCTCCTTTTGGGTCTACTAGATTTGTCAGACTCTGATGGTGGGGGATTCGTGTTCAATTGTAGGGTTGGAGACAGCCTTGGAAGTCCCTTCCACTCTAGAAAATAAAGTTAAAGGTCACCTTCAAATAATGCCTGCCTATTTGGGCTGGGACAAAATGAGGGGAAGTGGGCTAAAATGATCTTGTTGCCAGGCAACAAACATCTATCAAACACTTCCTATGTGCCTGGAACTGTGCTGAGCACAAGGTATACAAATACAAACAGAAAGAAAGACAGTCCTTGCCCTCAAAGAGCTTATGTTCTAAGCAGGGAATGATGTCATAGTATCTTAAAAAGGATGCTAGAATCCAAGTCCGGAAGGACCTGGATTTGAACCCCAGCTTTGACACTAGCTGAGTGATCCTGGACAAATCACTTGATCCTTCTGAGCCTCAGTTTCCTCTTCTACAAAATTTGGATTATCATACCCATCTCAGAGGGTTGTTGAGAAGTTCAAACAAGATGATGTTTAAAAAACACTGTGTAAAGCCGGAAGGCACTGTATAAATGTCAGCTGCTGTTTCTTCGTCTTATTTGTCTCTCAGGTCCCTTCCAACTTTAAATCTATGAGCAATAATTCCAGGCACAGTGACCAGGAGCTCACTTCACACCTGCTGCCCCCAATATACCCCTCTTGGTAAAAGGGCAAAGGGGATAAGTTGCCCTGGCAGACAACACATTGCCTTCTGAGGAAGTCATTCAGCATTGGTTAAGTGCCTACTATGTGCCATGTACTGTGTTAAATGCTGAAGATACAAAGAAGGGCCAAAGAGGGTCTCTGCTCTCATAGACAACTAGGTGGCACGGTATATAATGTGCCAGGCCTGGAGTCAGGAAGATCTGAGTTCAAATCTGGCCTCAGACACTGAGTAACCCTGGGCGAGTCACTTAAATTCTGTCTGCCTCAGTTTCCTCAGCTATAAAATGAGGATAATAGCACCTACTTCCCAGGATTGTTGTGAGGAAAAGAAATTATATTTTTGGAGTTCCTGCTTAGCATAGTGCTGAGCACATAGTAGGAAACAAATGTTTCTCCCCTCTTCTTCTTCTTTTTTTTTTTTTTGCCTTTTGGAGGGCAATTGGGGTTAAGTAACTTGCCCAAGGTTACATGACTAGTTTTTTTTGTGTGTGTGGGTGTCAAGTGTCTGAGGCCGGAACCGAACTTGGATCCTCCTAACTCTGGGGCCTGCGCTTTACTCACTGAACCATCTAGCTGCCCCTCCCCTCCCCTTCTTGATCAAAGGAGTCTAATGGGAGAGACAACATGCAAACAACTATGTACAAATAAAAGATATAGACAGGATAAATTAGGGGTAGTCTCAGAGGGAAGACACTGAGATTAAGGAGGACCAGGAAAGGGCTTCTTGCTGAAGGGAGGACTTTAAGTGAGACTAAGGAAATCTGGTAAATTAGGAGAGAATTCCAGGCATGGAGGACAGCTAGTGAAAAGCCAAGTTGGGAAATGGCATGTCTTGTTGTAAGAATGGTAAGGAGGCCATTGTCACTGGATCACAGAGGACATGGGGAGGAGTAAGGTGTAAAAAGACCAGAAAAAGTAGGAAGGGGCCATGTTATAAAGGACTTTAAAAGCCAAACAGAGGATTTTATATTTGGTCCTAGAAGTAACAGAAGGTTTATTGAATATGGGAGTGATAATGGCCAGACCTGAGCTCTAGTGAGACCATCTTGGTAGCTGAGTGAAGGATGGGTTGGAGTAGGGAGAGATTTGAGGAGATCCACCAGCTGGCTAGAGTTAAATTAAATTAACCTTCCTCCATTTTGAAAAGTGGGGAAACTGAGGCACAGAGAGGGGCCGCAGCAGGAATTGTACATAACAGGCAGGAGGGATTGGAACTTTGACTTCATTGGTATGGGGATCTTCCAGGTGGTGAGCCTTTGTCTCTTCCAGTGAAGATCAACACTTTCTCCCAATGCCTGTAGTACTGAGAAGTTAAGTGATTGAGGGTTACACATTCAATAGTCAGCCCACAAAGCATTTATTAAACACTTACTATGTGCCAGGCAGGCCCTATGCTGTCAGCATGGGTCAGGACTTGAACCCAGGTCTTTCAGATTTCAAGGTGTGCTCTGTCCAGTACACACAAGGAACTTGAATGTCCCAACAGAGTGAATAGAGAAGCTGGTACCAAAACCTGATTCCAAGACCTCTGTCATTATTAGGTCACCATGACTGGGCCTCATTGTTACTCCCTGTTTCCCCGAACAGGGTTCTGTAGCAAAAATAAATCTGTCTGGAGAGGATGGCTTTAGTCCCACTTTAGCCCTTTCCTAGTTGAGTCATTGGGATTGTAACTTATTTTTTGCTTTTTCTCCCCTCTTCTTCTTTTTTTTTTTGGAGGGCAATTGGGGTTAAGAGACTTGCCCAAGGTCACACGGCTAGTTTTTGTGTTAAGTGTCTGAGGTCAAATTTGAACTCAGGTCCTCCTGACTCCAGGGCCGGTGTTCTATTCAGTGTGCCGCCTAGCCACCCCAGGATTATAACTTAGGTTCAAATCCTGCCGCTCATATTTACTACCCGTGTGACCTTGGAAAAGATTCTTGGCCTCCATTTCTTCACCTCTAAAATGAGTTTGATCCAGATGGCCTCCAAGTTTCCTTCCTAGCTCTCCTAGGATACTGCTGTTTAATCTCTATTACTTTTGCTAGAGTTTCAATGCCTTTCATAAGGGAAATAGAGAAGCTATGTTTTCTCTCTTTTGTCTGGGGGAGCAGGGAAATATGTGGGGAGACACAATATAATGATTCTCTTGTGTTTGGGAAGGGGAGAGAGTGGGGAGGGTGAGGGAGATTCCCATGAGGTTGCAAGCATGCAGTCTCCCTAGCAAAGGGATGTGACTGTGCCCCTGTCCCCACTGTGGGGGTGAGAGGTGCCTCTCTCAGAAATGGGCACATGCTGTGCCCTTAAAAATCGACAGAATGGCAGTCAGGGAGAATGTTTGGCATCCAGTTAGATTTAGCTGGTCTGGGGTCAGGAGACCAGTCCCCAAAGGCCAGAACTTCATGGCTGGGGGAAGGGAGAGGGGTGTGTGTGTGTGTTTGGGGTGGGGAGTCACAGGGGCTATAGTGGGAAGGTAGAAGCCTGTATTTGGGAGGCATGGAGGGTGGGAGCTTAGGCCAGGATACAATTAGCAAAAGAATTCCTTTCGCCGGGCCCTGTAAACAGAGACGCCGTAGATCACAGAGGTTTAATCAGCTTCGTGGCAGATGCTTGTCTGTTTTCTCCCTCTCTGTCTCCTCTATTACCCCACCCCCCTTCTCTTACAGAGCAGTGAGATTTCCAAAATACCTCTCCCTGGGTGGTGCTTTCCAAGAGCATTTTAGCTTTGAGCTCAGTCACTCCCGGAGGATCTGGGAAAGGACTCAGATCCCTAACAAGGGCCGGGGGGGGGGGTCCCCCTGTGCCACCTCCTCCCACTTACAGCACCTGTGACAGTCTTTAACACTGACCCCCCTCCCAGCCAGCTATGTGCTTTGGTTTGAGATGGGGAAGGGATCATACTGTTGGAGGCAGAGAGATGGATGGATGGATGAATGGATGGATGGATAGATGGTATAGGGGCTGAGTTTCCCATCAATGTTTCATTCCCAGATTAGGGAGGCGGGAAGGGTAGAAGAACGGGAGTCACAAAGAGAGCAAGCCCTCAATAACACTCCCCACACTGCCTGCTCCCAAGAGAACAGGACCTTGGAAGACAAGACTTGCCATCTTTTCCCTTTGCAAGGAAGAAAGCATCTGGGGACCTGAATCCCTAGACATCTTTCCCCTTGGCCTGGCATGATGATAGTGGTGGGCTGCCTTTGCAGACTGTCCCTCTGCCTCTCACAGCTCCCTAAATCTAAGACGGAGTGGCTAACCGGTTTGCTATGCCACCTGGAGGCCATCCTGGGGTGCTGCATCAATCACTGATTATTGCGGAGATAGGAGGGGACATTGAACTAACTTGGGTTTCCCGCCCTTTCTCTCATATTCATATGAACGTGAGGGAATTAGAAACACAGAGTGATGCAGACACACTGATAGTTTCAGAGACTGTCTGAGAGGGAAGGGATCTCAGAAGCCACCTACTCACATAGGATCCAATGATTTAGAGCTGAGAGGAAACTTGGGGTAGATCTTTGGAGAGCCTCGTGACTTAATCTGGTTACCTTAATCCAGCTGATAGACAGAATTGCTCAGTCCATCTTTCCAGGTTCTTGGGACTGAAGAACATTTGTGCACAGCTGGGAGGAGCATGATGGTGGTCTGGGTCTGTCCCTGTTCCCCCTCCCCATGTGTCCTTAAGTAGCTCCCAGTCTGATGGGGGAGTCACAATCTCTGCCTTCTTCTAAGAGGTTCTAGTCTGATGGGACAGATAGAATACTTCCTCATGAGCAAGAAGCACATGCCAGCCCAGTTTGGTGAAGGGAAAGGAACATTGACTTTGGGGTGAGGGGATCCAGGTTCGTGTCGTTCCACTGATACCACCTGAATAACCTTAGACAAGTAACCTCTTCCTTCTGGGCCTCAGCTTCCTCATCTACAAAATCAAGAGGTTGAACTAAAAGATTAAATCAGATCAAATTAGAAGCCTTCAATCTAGTCATAGGTAAACTTGGTTTTTTTTATATTTTCATCCCTGAATTTCCATATAATTAGTTTCCTTTGTAATTCTATATGTTGTATTTCATGGTTTTAAAAATGATGTCTGGAAAGGGTTTACTGAGGCTTTACTAGACTGACAAAAAGATTCAGAGCCCCTACACTAAATGGTCTCTAATCTTCCTCCCAGCCTGCAAATCCTGCCATCCTTTTGTGAGAGCAGAAACAGACACAGGGAAACTGAGATAGAGACAGAGAAAGAGAGAAACAGAAACTCAGACAAAGAGAAACAGAGGCAGAGAGAGAGAGAGAGAGAGAGAGAGAGACAGAGAGAGAGACAGAGAGAGAGACAGAGAGAGAGAGACAGAGAGAGACAGAGAGAGACAGAGAGAGAGACAGAGAGAGACAGAGAGAGAGAGAGAGACAGAGAGAGAGACAGAGAGAGAGAGAGAGAGAGACAGAGAGAGAGAGAGAGAGAGAGACAGAGACAGACAGAGACAGAGACAGAGAGAGAGAGAGAGAGAGAGAGAGAGAGACAGAGAGAGACAGAGAGAGACAGAGAGAGACAGAGAGAGAGGATAGAGAGAGGACAGAGATGGATTTAGAGACAGAGACAGAGAGCAAATTAAATAAAGACTGATGGAAGAACAAGAAACTAGTTTAAATGAATATAGTTCAAATTCTGTACCTCAGTGAGTAAACTTGGGTTAAAGGCAATTAGGTCACACAGTAGGTAAAGCTCTTGACTTGGAGTGACGATTACCTGAGTTTGAATCCTGCCTCAAGACCTTTATTGTGTGGCCCCATTAGAGTTACTTAAGCCAAAATGTCCAGATCTGTAAAATGGGGATAAGAATAATACCTACACCATAGGGTTATCATGAGGATCAAATGAGATAATATATATGAAGTACTTTGTATAGTTTAAAGTTCTATGTAAATGCTGGATATTAATATCATTGTTTCCCATAAAAGATTGACCAGAATCAGATTGGGGCTACCTGGAGTGGGGGGTGGCTTCCTGAACATAAGACTGAGCCAGATTTGGAAGGGGGGAAGGGGCATATGTTGAAAGAAAGGCATCTGGAATGGTTTGTGTGGGGAAGCACCGAGTGGGGAGAGGTCCAGGTGGAGGGTGGAGAGGGCTGGTGTATTGGGAGCTGAGGAGCCTTCGGTGACAACTGAGACAAGCCTTCCCTCTGTTGTGCCCAGCCATTACCCGAAGAGCCTTCCCTGGATTGATAGGGATAGGAGCTGGCTGGGGGTGGGGGCTGGACCGTCTTCAGCACTTGTCACAGTTTGTGAATGTCACCCCCAGAGGCAGGTGGGGAGGGGAGGGGACCGGGGACTCTGGTTACTGCAGAGTCACCCCCTGGGGCCAGCAGCTGTTCCAGCTCCCAGGAAGCACCACATTCCCTCCTGGCCCGAGGCCTGCAGTGGTGTGTGTGTGTGTGTGTGTGTGTGTGTGTGTGTGTGTGTGTGTATGTGTTTGTGTGTGTGTTTGTGTGTGTGTTTGTATGTGTGGAGTAGGGGAGAGACCCAAGTGCAGGAGCAGACACCAGATCCACTGACCACTGTCCTTAGCTCTGCTCCCCATTCTGTACTTTTCCATATCTCTGGGCATATTTGTACTTTATGAATTCATTTAAGTTGTTGTTTATCACGAAGGACCATAGTTTAGGGATTATTGAGTCCAATCCCCTCATTTGACACATGAGAAAACTGAGGCCCAGGAAGGTTCACCTATGTGCCTGAGGTCACACTGGTAGTAAGCCTCAGAGGTAAAATTCAAACCCAGGTCCTCTGACTCTACCAAATCTCCCTACCTCCCAACTTCTCCTTCAAATGGCATATTAGGAAGACTGGTGCTTACTGTGATGGGAGAGAATGTTTAGCTGGATCAATGGAATTTGGAGAATCTTCAGGCCTTGAGCCACCAGCTCCAGCCACTACCACTGACACCCTCATGATCCTGGAGCTTTCCCCTTATTTCTCTGTCTTCCCCCACCCCATTCAGGTATGAAGCGGCCACTGAGCCCAGCCCCTCCAGGTGAGAAGGGCCTTCCTGTTCCAGGGGCTTCTGAGTGTCCTCCTCAGCTCCCAGAGCCTTCTCGGTCCAAGCGGGAGAGGAAGCGACCATCATATACACTCTGTGATGTCTGCAACATCCAACTCAACTCTGCAGCCCAGGCTCAGGTGCATTGTGGGGGCCGTGCCCACCAGAGACGCCTCAGACAGCTCAGCTCTGGGAAGACCCCCTCAGGGACAGGTAAGCATTTGGAGACTTCTGCTCCCACATCATTTATCTGGAACCCTGTCTGTGGGGGCTCTCTGTGTCTGGGGACCCCTTCTGGTGGTCCCTCTGTCTGTGGGGGTCCCTTCTGTGGGAATCTTTCTCTCTGAAGTCTTCCCTATGAGTATCACTCTTTGTCTGGGCCCCTCTCGGGGTTCTTGTGGAGTCCAGGGCCCTCTCTTTGGGGAAACTCCCGGAATCTGGGGTCCCCTTTGGTAAATGTCTCTAAGGGCCAAGATCCCTCTGTGGAGTCTTGGCTTGGAGCCCACCCTTTTTTTTCTTTTAAAATGTTTTTCTGATGCTCTTTTCTTTCTAAAAATCATTGTCACTTCCCAAAAACTCCCCACCCCAGCCCACTTCTCACCAAGTGGTCAACACACCTTGTATATGCCTCATTCTGCCCCCATAGGCTACCACCTCTCTTATGAGATGTGGAAAGCAGGCTTCATTATCAGTTCCTCTGAAATCATGATGGGTCTCACTGCAGGGATTAGAGTTCTAGATGTTGTTAACAGGATTTTTACTGAGCCAGTCTCTAACCTGAGAATGCTTGGAGCCACACAAAACAGGCCTAGAGATGGGAGTACCAGTAATCAAGCAGTTTAATTAATCAATTTTAGAGTGAGGAATGTTCTCATAGCTGAAGTAAAAGCACAAGTTATATACTTAAATCACAAGTGGGGAAGGAGCAGGGGGAGGTAGATTACAAGCAATCATTTAGTAGTTTCCCATGAGAAACCCACAAATCCCACAATACAACAACTCTGGAGTCAAGTCTTTGGGGGTTGTGACCACCTCCTCTAGGGTCCAGAACCAGAGCTCTGTGATGGGAACAGGTTCTACAATCTTTGATTCGCTTCACTTAAGGTCCAGTGATTGTGAGCCTTGGTGGAGTTTTGATTAATCAGTTCTAGCTGCATTATGAGCTCTGACTCAGGAACCAGAAAGCCAGCTCTTGAGAAAACTTAAATTATTAATATATTCATTACACATATCATATAGATTAATATGAAAATTACAATTCCCTTCTCACTGTTGTCCTTTATATTATTGTGGTCATTACCCAAGTTGTTCATCTGGTTTTGTTTATTTCACTTGTCATAAGTTTATATAAGTCTTTACAAGTTTCTCTGAATTCTTTAGGTTCATAATTTCTCATGGTACAATAATATATTCCATTAGGGGAGACTAGGTAGCACAGTGAATAGAGCACTGGCCCTGGAGTCAGGAGGACTTGAGTTCAAATCCAGTCTCAGACACTTAACACTAGCCATGTGACCTTGGACAAGTCACAATTCCAATCACTCTGCTTTCTCCCTCCAAAAAGCTATATATATATATATATTCCATTATATTCATAAAGCACGATTTGTTTGTCCATTCTCCAGTTGATGGGCACCCACTTGTCCTTTGCAACTACAAAAAAATGTTACTATGTTTTTCTATGTATAGGATCTTTCCTTCTGACCTTGATCTCCTTGGGGTCCATGCCTAGTAGTGGTATCATTGGATCAAAGGGTAGCTTTGTGACTTCTCAAGTATAAATCCAAATTGTTTTCCAGAATGATTGAACTAATCCACAGCTTTACCAACTATGTATCAGTCTGTCTTAGGCTTCTTCTCTTTTGGGTCTTTCATATCCTGGGATTGAGAGACACTTGCTGTCTGAAGTGCACCTCTTGGTGCTGCTAGGATCCCAGCTGAGATTTCTGGCTCTCTCTGGTTTGGGTGACTTCCTAGAGGTTTGTCAGGGAAGGCTGGATTTTGGGGAGGGAGGAAGTAACAGAAAGTTGTGCTCTTGGCTAGGTGATGGTTTTTATCGGGTGAATGGGTAAGTGGGTCTCTGAGTTTGATTTGGGCTGATGGGTAAATTAAAATGAAATAGAAAAACAATAGACAGGGAACCTACAGAGAAAACAAATTCAGGGTCAGGCTCTTTTGTGAGAGGTCTTTCTCACGAGTCCGCCTAGGAGTCAGAAAAAGGTGGGAGTTCGCTTCTATGATTCCCACAATGCATATATTTTATTTTTAAAATTTTATTTCTTTTTTTAGCATTCTTTTTTTAAAATTCGAGTTCCAAATTGTCTCTTTCCGTCCTACACCTCCCCTTCCTATTGAGAAGGCAAGCAATATGATATAAGTAACACATGATGTTGTGCAAAATATATTTCCATATTAGACATGTTGCAAAAAAAAACCAAACTCCAAAATAATAAAAAGCAAGAAACATAAAGTCAGAAAAAGTATACTTCAATGTACATATCTTAAAGATGGTTCCCCCAACCTATTTTCCATACCTTATGAGGTGCCCCTTCCTTTCCAGAGCTGCCCAAGCCACATGGTCATCTTTGTTATTCCCTCCTTAGTCACCCCCCTCCAACCAAGAGTCAGGCTTAGGAGGAGAGGACGGGATTGACCACAAGGTGGGGAGGAGAGAGAGAGACAGAGAGACGAGAGAGACAGAGAGAGACAGAGAGAGACAGGAGAAACTGTCTGGTTTAATTAAAAAAACACAAATCTCTTTCTGTAGTGACTGAATTTCATTGGATTTCAGGGCAGGAAAACCTGAGTTCAAAACCTACTTCAGGCATTTACTGTGTGACCTTGGACAAACCATCTGACTCAGGAGTGGGGAACCTACGGCCTCAAGACCACATGTGGCCCTCTAGGTCCTCAAGTGCGGCCTTTTGACTGAATCCCCACTCTTGCTTCTAAGCCTCTATTTCCTTACCTGAAAGATGAAGCTAATAATAGCACCTACCTTTCACATTTGTAATGAGGATCAATTGAAATAAGAAATGTAAAGCACTTTATAAACCTCAAAGCATAATATAAATGCTTTGTATTATTGTTTACTTTTTATGTAACACATCCTTAAGGACCACATACCCAACTTGTGCTGGTGTTGATAAGTTGAGTCCCGCAATGGGTAGCTGCTATTAATTTCACAGTTTTAGAGGTAACCTTGTGGGTACTTTTCAGTGGTGTACTAGAACCAGCTTGAATTGTCTCTGGAGAAACAGCTTAGCAAATACTACAAATTAGGACTTGGTTTATTGTTTTATTATTGTTTATAGTTTCTGGATTTAAGAAGACAATTTTAATAATTAAGATTAAGTTAATAATGTGTCCTGAGTACATACTCCCCAGCTCCTCAGACCACTGGTAAACATTCATACACTCTGATATATATCTCCTTATCACTAGTTCATGAGCCCCCATTAATGGACTTCCCATAACAATCAGCTAGTAGATTCAGTTATTTAGCAAATGCCTTTCCTCAAAAGACCTGACAAGAGCAGGTGTTACAAAACAATAACACTATTCCTCCCCAACCCCACCCCAAACACCTAGAATTCGGGAGAGAGAAGAGTGGGGTTGTACTTAAAGTACAGCAGTAATGAGGCACACATGCAAGGAACTCACAGCTACCCTTGGAGGGATGGACAGTTCAACTGGGCTTGCTGTACAGGGCCAATCTAAAACTAGATTGGACCAGGCAGTGCTTTGCCACTGGCCAGTGAATACTAGATGCTGGCTGCGCTGCTCCCTGGGCACTTCTCAGGGTCTGCTATCCACAATGGGCAGCTCCAATATTTTTCACCTTCAGCCACTGGTTTAGCTAGGTGGCATGGCACTGTATTCAGTTAAAGTGCTACAGAGATCTTTGAGGTCTGGCAACAACTTTTAGCTTAGAAACCTCACAAGCCTTTGACTCCCCTGGGGCCTCAGCTCTGATGTTGTGTGTCACTCTCAGCCAAGAGATAGGAGAAGGCTTGCCTTTTGACAATCCTTCCTGGCTCAAAAGCCCTCTCCTTAGTAAACCACTTCATATTGCCTTAAGATAATCAATTTCGAATTCAGTCAGTTCTACTTCCCATAATCCTTCTGGAACCTTATGTAGATTCGAATGGTTAGGGCCAAAACTATGACTGTAGCCCCTGACCTGGACACAAATTCATTGCCTCCCTGGTCTCTTCATAGCAATTAAGCTATTTCCCCCCTGCTTCCCACCCTCCATTTAACAAAAATATATTTTCTTTCCCTGCTCCCATTTTAAAAAAAGGAAAAACAAAATGCTTGTGACTACATAGTCAAGCAAAACAAATTCCCATATTGACCATGTTTTTAAAATGTCTGTCTCATTTTTCAGCCTGAGCCCATCACCTTTCTATCAGGAGATGAAGCTATACCTTCTGCACCATCTAGCTGCCCAAGAAAGAGTAGGAAGCTTGAGGAGCTTAGCTGTATTGCTTTTCATCTCCTGAGGCTTCCTGAGTTCAAATCTGTCCTCAGACACTTACTAGCTGTGTGACCTTGGGCAAGTTACTTAGCCCTGTTTGCCTCAGTTTCCTCATCTGTAAAATGAATTGGAGAAGGAAACAACAAACCACTCCAGTATCTTTGCCAAGAAAACCCCAAATGGAGTCATGAAGGGTTGGACACAACTGTGTTCACTCACTCTTTGTAGTGTAAGGAATGTCTATTTTGCAACTGAAGGCTTTCCCCTTTATATTTCAGCGTCTGTCTTAAAGACTTTAGCTTTTGTCAATGTCTCACTGGGGCAGCCCTTCTTACATAGAACACCTGTATGTTTTTTAAAGCTCTCTGCCCTGCTGTCCTCACTCAACAGGCTTTATGTTTTGACATAACAGGCCCACTGTTTTACATCATCATCTGCTTTTCCCTAGTTCTATTCAATTTATTTCAACTCAGTAAACATTTATGCATAAGGTATTTTTAAACTATGTGTAGATCTAAGCCATCTCAATTCAACAAGCACTATTAAGCACCTACTGTGTGCCAGGAACTATTGGAATGGGTACTAGAAATACCAAGCCAAAGCAAAAACAGGTCCCTGCTCTCAGAAGTTTACATTCTACTGAAGGGAAATCATTTGTATACAGATAAGTAAATACAAGAGTAGCTAGGTGGCACAAATGCTTGGCCTGGAGTCAGCAAGACTCTTCTTCCTGAGTTCAAATCTGGCCTTGGACACTTACTAGCTGTGTGACTCTGGGCAAGTCACTTAACCCTCAGTTAAATTTCCTCATCTTGCCTCAGTTTGCCTTCTCCTACCCTCAACAATGGCCCAGGGATTCATAGCTAGGTTGGACTGACTCCTGATAACACTGGGCTAGGGGTGAGGCACAGGAGGATGTGACCAGTCCCTTGTTTTCTCTGCGCCTTTTCCCCCAGTCTTTCTCCTCCCCAGATAAATTCCTTCCTGGTCATTTTAGTGGATGCCTGGATCTCTAACAGGATTTTCTTCCCCTCAAAAGCAGTGTGACAAGCAGAAAGCGCTGGATCAAGAGTATGATTCAAGGTTCTGCCAATTACTATCTGTGGGGATCTTGGGCAAATCACTTTACTTCCCTAGGCCTCAATTTCCTCATCTGTAAAATGAGGGGAGTAGAAAGATGACCTCTGAGGTCCCTTCCAGCTGTAAATCTATGATCCTGTGAACTAGGACAGGATTTTGGGGGAGGGAAAGACAGCATGTTTATAACCAGAGTAGGACCAAGTGATCATCACGTGCTCGTTCTCTCTCTCTCTCTCTCTCTCTCTCTCTCTCTCTCTCTCCCTCTCTCTCTCTCTCTCTCTCTCTCTCTCTCCTCCTCCTCCTCCTCCTCCTCTTCCTCCTCCTCCTCCTCTCTCTCTCTTCCCCCACCCCATTCAGGTATGAAGCAGCCATTGAACCTAGTCCCTCCAGGTGAGAAGGACCTTTCTCTTCTCTCTCTCTCTCTCTCTCTCTCTCTCTCTCTCTCTCTCTCTCTCTCTCTCTCTCTGTTTTCCCATTTCTCTCTGTCCCCATCTCTGTCTCTCTTCTCCTCATTCCCTCTCTCCCTCATAGAACTCTTTTCTTTCTCTCTCCCTTCTCTTCTCTGTCTTCTCCTCTCTCTTCTTTTCTTCCCTCTTTCTTCTCTCTCTCTTCCCCTCTCTCTTTGTCTCTTGGTTTCTCTCTGTCTCTCACTCTCTTCTTTCTATTTCTCCTCTTCTCTCTCCTCTTTTCTTTTCTCTCCTCCTCTCTTGTCTTCCTGCTCTGTCTCCATCTCTGTCTCTCTCTTCCTTGTTCCCTCTCTCCCTCACACTCTCTCTTCTTTCTCCTCTCCTCTTCTCTATCTCCTTCTCTTTCTCTGTTTCTCTTTATCCCTGTCTGTCTCTATCTCTGTCATCTCTCTGTTATATGATATCTTTGCTATAGTCACAGTCTTGGTAGCTGTATGAAACCATTGCATTGTATATGCCTGTATGGGGGATCTCCTCAGCCCAGCTGCAGTTGGAGGATGGGGAATGTATATTGGGCTGAGAACAGGAAGGAGTAGGCTCTCCTTACACTAGGCTGCCTGTCAGGAGGCCAGGGTGGGGGTGGGGGGAAAGACTGTGTCCATTCCATGGCACTGTCACTGCAATTTGGGGCCACTAGGGGGGCCGGTTCATGCAGACCGACAGGCAGTCACAGATGATAACGCGCATCCTGTTGATTCCACTCCCTAACCCAACACTAAGGTGGGAGGATCTGGCAAAGAGGCAGGGGAACTGGAGGGAGGAGGGGGAACGGGGAAAGGCATGAAAAGAGATGGAGAATCTCTTTCTCCCCCTTTTCAGCCCTTCTGGGATTTCCAAGTCCTCCCAGAGTGAGATGTTCCAGAGGCATGAGATAGGGAAATAGCTAGATTGGCATATTTTCCCCAATCAGCTTCCCCTTTCTTATTGCATCTGTACCATATCCTTCCCTGCCCCCAGCTCACCTGTTTCCTGCACAGGGGCCTCTTTCATTCCCCAGGAATGTATCTCTGTCATTCACTAAACTGCCCCTCATCCTGATGGTTAGCCCTCAGGGTGGGTAGTAACAAGAGTCTCATTCCAATAAAGTTGAGATCAATGACTTTGCTAACCCTCCCTCTTTTGCCTTCTGACCTTTCCTCCATCCCAAGAACAAAGGCCTTACTGGGGCTTTGAATATTTTCCTGGGCCAGGGTTGATCGATTGTAGGGAATGAATGAATGGATGGATGAAAAGACATTTAAAAGTGCTTTTTATGTGCCAAAAAGTGCTAAGTGCTCTGGGCACATCTAGAAAAGTGAGATGATCCCCAATATTGCAGGATTTGAATTCAATTTGGGGAAGATAACACAGGCATTATTGTAGAGGGGCATAATAGATGGCAATGACCTGGGGGTGGGAGGGGCAGAGAAATCTATAGGGCACAAGAGCAGGGCAGATAGTTAGGCCTGAAGAATTATAGTTGGTAATTGCCAGCTCACTGAAGTATGTGTAGTAGCTATGTCTACCCCACTGTCAGCTTGGACCCATGACCTTTAGGAGAGGGAGAATGGTCCTGAGGTTAGCAGTGGAGCAGGCTTCTTCCTGCACAGGTGGGGAATAAGGGTATATGTGATGGCATATAGCCAAGAGGGAAAAGAGAAAAGGGAGTATTGGCAGGAAGTGTGGAGAAAAGGGAAGATCCTAGTGGAATGTGGGCAGGGAGGGAGCCAGGGTGAGAGAGATAACTGCCCCATTGGGCCCCCACATCCGGAGCTGGTGATGGATTGGAGAAGTGAGGGATGAGCCCTGGAGCCAATCTGCTCCCTGAGCCCAAGTGGAAGGAGTTCATCACTAAATGTATAAAGATTCATTCCATGTTTGAAATGGAAATGAGAGGATGCACTTAGCAGTGAATAATAGTGCTTGAATAACATAGAGGACATATTACATACATGCATCTACCAGGCTTTCTAGTCGGCTTTTGACACAATGTGAAACTCAATTTTACTCACTAGAAACTCGATTTGTAGCCCAACACAAAAGAGAAATTTCTAAAATAAATAATCTAATATAATTTTGCATTTTAATGCATGAATTTTTCATAAAAAAAATAAAACAGCAAAAAGGCCTTGGGTGAAGCCCCTAGGGTCCCTAGAAAAACTACTCTAGGTTTGAGATACATTGTGAGTCAGAACTCACTCCAACCTCATTCCAAATAGCTCACAAAATACCCCTACCAACCACCTCCCAAACTACCCCCACTACTTTTACCAGTCAGCTAGAGGACATATTAGTTAAAATGAAAGAAGGACATGTAATCAAGCCACAGAGCAAATAAAGTAAGAAAATATTCCCTCTGTACAAACATGGGGTACATCTTCCCACAGATTGTTGCACCCCCAATGAGGAGGACACACTTAGGGCACACATGGGGCCAGAGCAGCCCATACCCCTAGATACTTCAGGGCTTCCAATGTCTTGGGGTGATGTCATCAACATTTCTTCTGTTCTCTGATGGACATAGTGTTTCTAATCTCTAATGGATGCATCATGTTGGTGTCAAGGCACTGTTTCCCTCCACTGATCTTGTGGTCACTGAGCTTCTCTTTACTACAGGATAGCAGAGACTGGACTCCATCTTCTTAGTGCTTCCTGCTAGCTAGCTCAGCTCCTGTCTGCTAAAATACAGTGACTAGAAAGCCTTTTCCTAATGAAGGCAAACTGATAGTTCCTTAGATTTGGCAATGAACCATCACACCCAGCAAAGAGCCTCTGAACAAAAGACAGCTGTGGTATCCCAAGGCTAAGATCAAATCTTATTTTTAGGTTACCTGTGTCTGGTCCTAAATCTGGTCTGGTTCATTGTCCTAAACTACGATCTTACTAGGCAGCTAGGTGGTGCAGTGGGTAGACAACCAGATCTGGAGTCAGAAAGACCTGAGTTCAAATTCAGCCTCAGATACTTACTAGCTGTATGACCTTGGCAAGTCACTTAATCCTGTTTGCCTCAGTTTCCTCATCTGTAAAATGAGCTGGAGAAAGAAATAGTAAACCATTCCAGTATCTTGGTCAAGAAAACCCTAAACGAAGAGTCAGAAATAGCTGAACAACAGCTACCTTAGAAGTAACTACTTACTTTAGAAGTTCTCCACAACTCCCATTTAACTCCTTATGGAGACCCATTGACTCCAAAACATTTCAGATGGGGGTCTATGAAAGAAACCCTACTGGAGCCATGTGGAGGTTGGAGCTGAGATGGAAGTCCTGTACAGTCAAGGCACTGTCTTCTGACTTGCTGACTTGACCTAAGGACCCTATGATACTTGCCATTTGCCCTTCTGCTGCATCCTGAAGACATCTAGACCTTTTCACCTTTCCTGCATCTGAACTTTCTTATATATGTTGTTGTCCACAATTACAGCGTGAACTCCTTGAGAACAGGAACCTTCTTGCCTTTTCTGTTGGTGTCCTCAGCTCTTAGCATAGTGCTCAGCACATAGTAAGCCCACAATAAATGCTTCATTTATTCAGGCTTGGCATGCAAATCCAAGCAAACACAAAAGCTAAGAAGGAAAACTTCCAGCAAAGATGGCAATATAAAAGGGTTTAGCTGAGGCCACCTCCCCTGGGAAATGTTCCAAGAAAGATTTAAGAAGGAAACAGATGAAACAATGATCCAATAAAACCAAAGGAAAGCACCAATTATCTCCTCTATCCAGCCTAGGAGTGAATAAGGAGATAGCCAGAAACCTAGAGGTGCCTTGGTAGGGGTCATACCACAGGGAGTATGAAGCCAGTGCAATATCTGAATCTTGGAGCCTGAATTTGGCATTATATCAGTCCTAACCTGTTGGAGGCACAGAATAGGGAACAAAGCTAGCTTCTGACAGGCCCAAGAAGATAAAGATGTGGCAGAATGGTACATTGTAGGGTAGGGTGTGGAATGTATAGGTACTCTTCAAAAAGCCAACACAACTTATATGCAATCAGGGCCTGTCCAAGCTACAGAAAAGACAAAGCCAATTCTCAGTTGGATACAAGAAGAAGTGGATAGAGATGGAGCTGGGAGACAGAAACCAGGGACTAAGGCAGTGGGAAGTTCCTGATCCCTACTCTCAGTACCAGGCCAGAGACCGAGATACACCATCAGAAACTATGGCATAAAAGCAGCATCCATACTGTATCAGAGATAGGCCCAGGCCCTAACTACCCCATCCAAGACTAAGAGAGGAGAGAGTCTTGTCCTAGAATGAACTTCCAATCTAGGAACTAAGGCTAGAAGCATAAATAAGCTGAACAAAACGAATAGAGTAAGTACTTTGTCTGGGTTAAGAGAAACCCAAGAGGTAAACATGGAAGAGAAGAATTCTATAATAATATAAGTAGAACTAAAAAAAAAAATGGTCTGACCACAAGGTCTCTAAGAAATGTATCAAGAAATTTAAAATGAGGGGCGGCCAGGTGGCTTAGCAAGTAAGAGCACCGGCTCCAGTGTCGGGATAACCTGGGGATCAAATCTGGGCTCAGATACTTAGTACCACACCTAGAAATAACTGGCCGTGTAACCTTGAGCAAGTTACTTAATCCCTATTGCTTTAAAAAAAAAAGAAATTTAAAATGAAATCAGAACACTTAAAGAAAAAATTGAAAGGAGAATACACTGCTTAGAACAGAAGGAGGAAAATGATTCAAGTATCACACTCCCTGAAAAACAGAATGGAGCAAATAGAACTTAATTCAAGGAGACAACAAAGATCAAGAAAAAAAGGCAATAGTCAGTAAATTTAAAAGAATGTGTGATGTGTATACTATCAAGAATAACTCTCCTGGATATGTTTTGCATGATTGTACATATATAACTTATATTAAGTTGTTTCCTGTCTTGGGGAAGGGAGGGAGGCAGAAAAATTTGGAACTCAAAATCTTATTTTAAAAAATGAATGTTAAAAATTGTCTTTACATGTAATTGGAAAAAATAAAATACTATTTAAAAAATAACTCTCCTGGAAAACAGGATGACCACATTCTATGGAAATCGTGGCCAAACATGACATATGTTGATGGGGTACAGGCTCTGGGAAACCCCTTGAACTCTGATTGAATCTTCCCACTTGATGAGGCATTTGTCTGAGGACATGAGCCTTTCATTATAGCCAGGCCCAAATTTCTTACTCTTACTAGCCTAAACTTCCACTGTCCAGCTACTTCCCATCCTTGATCCTATGAAAATATCTATACCCAAACCCTTTACTTTTAAGCTAGCCTAGCCCTCCATTGTCTGTCATCTCCAGGTAGCCTCCAGCTATTTCCCACCCTTAGTCTCATTGCTGGAGTCTGACCTCAGTCCCCTCAACATCCTCCTTTGACTCTTCCTCAAGAACCTCCCCAAACTCCTCCTCTAGACCATCCCTAGATCCCTCCCACAATCTTTCTATATATAAGATGCACTTTGCCTCCGCGAAGGGGCTGAGAATTCAATCTAGCACAGACTTAGTCTGTGTCAGAGTATTCTGGCCTGCTTGTCATATACTTAGGCTCCTTAAGAGTCTACCTATTATAAGCCACCATGGTGGGGGGGAGGGGAGGGAGGGGGACAAAATGTGAAATTCAAGAAATTGTGGAATTAAATCCTGTAAACTAAAAGGAAACAAACAAATTAATAAAGCACATTATAATTAAAAAAAAAGAGTCTACCTATTAAGGTAAATCTTTAATAAACTTTGCTTTACTTTGACTAAGAGAAGACTTGAGTTGAATTCATTTGGTAAGACCCAGTGTGTTAGTATTTTGGGGTTTTGAGCACCCCTAATTTAAACCTTAAACCTCAACAGTGTTATATACTTAAGAAAATTGTCCAGAACTATTAGAATATCTGAGTATTATACTTAAAGAAATTTTTAAAAGCTCAGGGGGCTGCTAGGCAGTGAATAGAGCACTGGCCCTGGAGTCAGGAGAACCTGAATTCATTTCCAGCCTCACACACTTAACATTCACTAGCCATGTGACCTTGTGCAAGTCACTTAACCCCAATTGCCCAGCCTTCCCCCCTCCAAAAAAATTAGCAAAAAAAAAAAAAAACTGCTTCGAACTATTAGAACCAGAAGGCAAAGTGAAAATAGAAAGAAGCTACCAGTCATGTCCTAAAAGAAACCTTAAATTGACAACATCCAGAAATGTCCACAGCTGGAATCAAAATCAAGGACAAAGGAAAATAACTATTATCAACCAGAAAGAGTTCAATTATCAAATAATTAGATGTGCAGAATGAAACATGCATTTTAAGAAACAACCAATATGATACAAATATGTCCACCTCTTCATGACTCTATTTGTGGTTGTCTTGGCCAAGATACTGGAATGGTTTACAGCTCATTTTACAGATGAGGAAACTGAGGCAAACAGGGTTAAGTGACTTGCCCAGGGTCATACAGCCAATGTCTGAGGATTTGAACTTGGGTCTTTCTGACTCCAGGCCTAGTGCTCTATCCACCGCACCACCTACTTGTCCTATGATGTACATCAGTTTTGCTCTGTTATTCTTGTAGCAGGGAGGATGTTTTTTTTGGGAAAGGGAGGAATGCTGTGGGAGTAAAAAATAAAAGGGGGGTATTGATAGTGATACAAAAAAAAAGGTAAAAAGGCATTAATGAAACACATAAACATAGAAGAAAGAAGAGCAGTGTCGGTACTACCACGTTAAAGTTGATGTATTATTTTTAAAAACAAGCTATTTTTAAATATGGCATATGATATACATATGCCATTTTCTTTGCAATTCTCATTTTCTGTCCTTTGGATATGGAAATGTGCATATTTGTTGATGACTATCAAGTTTCATAATAAAAATATTATTTTTTTAAAAACCAAACAAAGGACTTTCTCTTTTATCCTGAAGGCAATGGAAGCTAATGGAGTTTACTAAGTAAGGGAGTGAGTGACATGATCAAACCTATACTTAAGGACAATCAATTTGGCAGCTATGTAAAAGAAAGAATCAAAGGGGAACTAGATGGTGAAGTGGAGAGATCACCAGTCCTGGAGTCAGGAAGACCTGAGTTCAATCTGACCTCAGACATTTGATGCTAGCTATGTGACCCTGACCAAGTCACTTAACCCTGATTGCCTTAAAAAGAAAAAAATACCAAAAGAAAATGAATTGAAGTGGGGAATCTTGCGGCAGGGAGGTTAATTAGAAGACCACTGTATTAGTACAAACAAAATGTGATGACATTCTGAGCTAAGTTAATAGCTATATGAATGATGAGAATGGGGGTGGATGTGAGAGATATTGGGAAGACTGAAATAGGACATATGGCAACTGATTGGATATGTGGGATAAGAAAGAGGGGGGAACTGAGGATAATGCCTAGGTTATAAATCTGGTAGACTGGAAATAGAGAGAAACAGGGAAGTTCAGAATAGGGAGGCAAGGGAATGACTTCTGTTTTGAACATATTGAGTTTGAGATGTCTAGGGATCATCCAGTTTGAAATGTCTAATAGACCGCTGGTGGTATGGTCCTGGAACCTAGGAAGGAGACTAAGGCTGGATAGCCATTTACAGAAATTATTTTTTAAAATCCATGGATATTTTGGGCTCATCAGGTGAGAATGAAGATGGCTTAGGACAGAGTGATACCCACAACCAAGGGGCAACGTGGGTGATTATGTAGCAAAGGAGATGGAAAGGAAGCAATCTGAGAGATGGAACAAAGACAGAGTATTTTCATGGAAACCTAGAAAAGAGAATGTATCCAAGAAGAGAGAGGAGTCAACAGAGTAAAATACCACAGAGAGATCAAGAGGAATGAGGTCTATCAGATCTGGTTATAAAGAAATCAGTGGTAACTTTGGAGAGAGCAGATTTAGTTGAGTAAAGAAGTGACCAACCAAACTGCAAAGTGTTGAAAAATAAAGGAAATGGAGGCCACAAAATGTAGATGGCTTTTTCTAGGATTTAGACTGAGAAAGGGAAGAGATATATAGGATGGTAGCTTAAAGGGATGACATGATCTAGTGAAGGTTTTTAAGGATTAAGGAGATGGGTATATTTGAAAGCAACCAAGAAGGAACAAGTAGTTAGGGAAAGACAAGATTAAAGAGAGGGTATGATGGAGGGAATAATCTGCTAGATAAAATGAGAAGGAATGAAATGAAAGGCACACTAAAGAGAGGATAGCCTTGGCAAAGTGGAAGCTATCTCACCAGAAACTGGAGTAAAAAAGGAGAGATTAGGGGAGAATGTTAAAGAGTTTTAGATGAAGAGAAAGGGAAAAAAGGTAGAACTCCTGGAGAATGGCTTTAATGTTTTCAGTAAAGTATGATGGAAGGTCTAAGCTGAGAGAGCAGGGATGGGAGGTGTAGGAAGTTTGAATAGAGAAGAGAGGGTTTGGAATAGCCTCTGAGACAGGGAATTCATTTGTTCTTGTTGTCATTCAGTCATGTCCTTCTCTTTGTGACCCCGTGGACCATAGCACACCACTGCTGTCCATGGGGTTTTCTTTGGCAAAGACACTGGAGTGGTTTGCCAAGGGAATCATTAGTAGGGATTAAAAGGAACCCCTTGCCACAATGAGAGTTGAGGTGAGTTGACCTAGACTGGTAGCATACCAGTCATCTTGGTGGGGTGACTTCCTGCAGTTTCATTCCGCAGAATGTGAGTAGGATCAGAAGAGGCAGGTGGTAGGAATAGTTCAGTTGTTGCAGCTGGCAAGGCGTGAGCAGTGTGATAGGACAAGGGGCAAGGACAAGGGGCAAGGGACTGGAAGTAGAGTATGGAAGTCAACGGGTTAACCAGGGGGTAAGATTGGGAAGGTAGAAGATAAAGTCAGAGTAGGAAGAAAGGACTGAGAAGTTGGAAGGATTAGAGGTCATGGTGAGGATGAAGAATAGATTTAGGAGGGGTAAAGGCCTAGGGACAAAGAGAATTATAGGCTATTATGATCAGATCGAGCAATGACAGTCTTTTTTAATCATAAAAATGGAACATTTGTGGATAATGGTGTTGCCATCCTTGTGTGTGTGTGGTTAAGAAGAGTGGTAAGGCTCGTTTTGAGACTGGAGTAGACTGAGGAACTGGGAGGTGAGGGTGTTTGGGAGAATATCAATATGAATTTTGAAGTCTTCTAATATAAGGGCAGAAACTGGTGAGGAGAGAAGGTTGGTAAAACAGATGCTGAATCCCCTGAGAATGGAGAAAGAATGACTTGGGGCCTGGACAGAACAGCTACTGAAACCTGGACTGGGCAATACATTTTTTGGGGTGTGTGTGTGTGTGTGAGATACATTTTTTTTGACAGAGTAGACTTCAAAAGAGAAGTTGCTGAGTAATGTTAGCAAAGTAGAGCCTGTAAGTTATAGTGGGGAGCAATGATTATTCCAATTCCCCCTCTAGGACCAGTGTGATGACATGGTATGAGGGAAGTTATAGCCAGTGTTATATGACAGTGGATGCAGTGACTGGGGGAAGGGTGGCAAAATCATCATCCCTCACCTTCCTGACCCATATTCCTGCCTTTGTTAGGTAGGTTGGTGGCTCAGTGGGAAAGAATGCTTGGATTTGGAGTTAGAAAGACCTGAGTTCTAGTCCAAACTCAGATATACACTAGCTGCGTGATTTCTGGGCGAGCCAATTACTTCTCTCAGCCTTAGTTTTCTCATCTGTAAAATAGGGATAATTAGAACACTTACCTCACAGGGTTGTTATGAAATGAGATAACATATGCAAAGTTCTTTGCAAACCTTAGAGCCCTATAACATGCTAACTGTTATATATTATCAGCAGTATGACTCTGGGCAAATCATTAAAAAATAACTCTGCCTCATATGTTTCCTCATTTGTAAAAAGGAGATAATAATGTTACCTACTTCATAGGGTTATTATGAGAATCAAATAAATGTAAGGTACTATAAAAAAAAAGTAGTTATTCTGAATCAGGATTCAATGGTCCTTCTCGTTTGCTATGCTTCAACACCCAATATGGGGTTTAAATCATTGGCTTTATTCTGAACTACCCCTGTATTAGTGATTGGAGCTAGCTGAAGACCTTTGTTGTTGTTCAGTCATGACAGATTCTTCATGACCCCATTTGGGGATTTTCTTATCAAAGATACTGGAGTGGTTTCCTTTCCAGCTAACTTTACAGGTGAGGAGGCTGAGGCAAACAAGGCTAAGTGACTTGTCCAAGGTCATACAGATAGTAAATGTCTGAGGCCAGATTTGAACTCAGGAATATGAGTCTTCCTGACTCCAGGCCCATCAATCTACCCACTTCACCACCTAGCCAAAGATCTAGACAGGAGTCAATTTAGCTATGCAGTTCAGATGGCACAACCTCCCACTACAATGTACTCCCCCTCCCATTGTCCAAAGCAATGTGATACCAGAAGAAAGGGAATGGATTTTAGAGATAACTTCATTGCAGGCATTATTGAAATGGCCAGAGGGGCTCTAGATAGGGAATTCAGGCAGCCACATCAGACTCCCTCCTAGATCAAAGATCATGAACTAGGTTCAAGTCTGAATTCTTGATGCAAATCCCCACCCCTAACCTCAAAGGATTAATTAATTTTTCATCTAGTAGTCCCTTCTTTTTCCCTCTCTACCATTCTTTTCCGTTTATCTCAGGAGCCTTTCTGGGTCACTGGTTCCAACATAGGACTCAAATCTGTCTTCCCTGGAAGTTTAACTCAGTTTTGATAATTTGCTCAGGCTCCTGTCCTCACCCTGTGGCATAAAAGAAATCAGAATGTGGGGCCTTAGGAATCAAGTTTCAGACGAACCTGGAATCCTGCCCTAAGCAATTAGGAAGTTCTTTTTCCTCTCTAGTCATTGTCCTTCCTGTTGAGATTCCAGCCCCCACATCCACAATCTCCTGATTTTGTTTTATGCCTTGATCCTTGATGGGATGAGAGAGGTGTCTCTCAGATTCTTCCTAACCACCATCAACATTCCTGCTCTCAGACAGACACCTAGCCCTCTGGACTGGGGTACAAATCCACCCATCTGCCTATAGGACCACAAGGATCTGGTTTAGGTGGAGGTGGAGGAGAAGGAGGGAGCTTAACCCAAATCCCAGCTCCCAAAGGAGAAAAAAGATTTCATCTGTGTCCCTAGGTAGGCTCATTAATGATTGGGTTTGAGTTTCCTCTTCTGAGGGGGTAACACGCCCCCAGCATGACTTTCTAAGCAAACCTGTTTTCTGGAGTAACTGCTACCAGCGCCCTCCTCCTCCCCCTCTCCACTCATTTCTTACTTTCTTTGTAGCTCAGGTGTCCTGGTTGCTGCTAGGGGGAGGGAGGTGAGGCAGAGATTACCGCTTATTGTCTGGTGGAGACAGGATGCTGAGCAGGATGAGGAGAGGGTGATTGGGGTGGCAGGGAGCACCTTGGAATGCTGTGATCCAATCCTCCTGTTGTCTCCCCTCCCATTCCTCTGGCCCCACTGCCAGATGCCAAGGTGTGTGAAACAAACAGCCCCTCTTCAGGAAGAGGAAAAGAGGAATGGTCTATGGAGGAGCAAGGGTTCTAAGAAATTAACTCCCCTCCTCCCTCCCCAATCCCCATCTACTTCTGGTACTGAACAGATGAAGAGATAGCAGTGTCAAAGGCTCCAATACTAAGTACAAGATGCCAGGGATCCCCTGTGGACCCCCTGGCTGATGTCATGTGTACTTAGCCAGTTGCTGCCTTTCTCTGAGACCCTGTTCCCTTTTCTGAGAAAGGAGGGAAATGTTGGGGGACAAGTGGAGATAGTATATGAAGTGTGAGAATATCCCACAAGAAATGGGTTGCATCTCCAGTGGTAGGTACTAAGGTTGGACTGCAGGAAGATCCAACCCTCCTGTCTGGAGACAGAGGAGTAGATGAGATGTCCCTTTGTTCCAAAGCTTTCCTGATCTCAGTGTCCATCACAAGGATTCCCTAGACACCCTCCCATTCTCTCCCCTGACACCCGAGCTCCACATCCCAAGATGGGGATAACAGCTTAGTATCTTTTTTATGACTTTGTCATTGCAAAAGATTAAGTGCTATAGGGAACAGGAGAGCTTCATCCTCTGGATGACACAGAGGTTAGTGAGCGTACAGCGTGCGATTTGCTGAAGGACCAGGAAGCTCTGGCACACTCTCTGTGCCTCTCTCTCCCCCTGCCTCTGTGCCTCTTCCTGGTCTCCCCCTCTCCCACGGACTCTCCCTCCTTCCCCTGCCTCCCTTTCTCAGCCGGAGCTTCATTTGCTCTCCACTTGAGAAGAGCTCTCCAGGGGCTCACGATGCTCTTGGGTAAGTATTCCAAGACCACCTTTCTTTAGTCGGGGATGGGGGGGTGGGGTATGACTGATTTACTTTTATTCTGATCTGCCCCTCTTGCTCTCATCTGTCCAGATTCCCAACTATCAGTCTCATTCTTAGGTTGGAGTAAGAGTGAAAGGGGTATGGAGAAAAGACCCTCAGACTTGCAACACGGGTTTGGGGGGTATGGGGTGGGGACTATTATAGCTCTGATAGTAAGGAGGTACAGTTCCCAGATGTTTAGATGGTTTGAACCTTTGAATCTTTGGAGAGGGGGTAGAAAGGAGGGAGGCACAAGCCCAGATGTGTTACCAGGTGGCAGATGTGCCAGGATTTTCTTGAATCAAATCAACACCACCACCACCACCCAAGTCCCCCAAAGGGTTTTTTGGAGTCTCTTGGAAATGTGGGGACAGCTTGGGGTTTTCTGGAACATATGTTTATTTTGCTGGGGGGGGTAGGGATAATGAATCAAAGAGGGAAAGAAAAGATTCTCAGGTGAAGGATTTGGAGGAAAGGAGTAAGAGATGTTATGGGGTGGGGGGGCAGGTTACCCCATGTGGAATCCTATCTTTTCTGGAAGAAGACTCCATAATATCCCCATTTCCCCCTTGGGTTTTCTTTGTGCCCCTTAAAAGAACCAGAAATCAACTGCTTCCTTAGTCTCCCTTCTTCTCCCTTCCCCCCCCCCCCCCCCCCCAACATGTATCCACACAAATGATTGTTTTCTCTTTATGGATGGAAAAGCCATCACCCTTTGCTTAGAGAATGTCATTATGCCTGCTTTCTCCTTGGGTGCTTTAAGAGCACACTACCACTGTGATTAGGAAGGGGGAAACTGAGGCTACTGATGGGGTACTCTGTTTTGCTTGCTTTTGCCATCCACAACAATTTTAGATTGTCTATCCCCCCAACCACCTCAATAAGAATTAGAATATTAGAATAAGAATAAGATTTAGGCTTCAGAGAGTATGGAAACGAATTATGGCCTTCAAAGAAAATGTGATTCAGTAATTTGATCATATTAAAATGGGGGGAGGGAGATTGGTAAGAACCTTGACCCAGACCCCTCAATCATTTCATTCTCTAGCTCTTTGTTTAAGCTTGCATTCCTTTTTGCCCTTTGTTCATGGTTTTGACATGTGTAGAATAGTTCCTATGTGTAGCTTGTGGGTCTTTATCTGAATCTACTCGTGTGTGTGTCTTGCTGTGCACAAATTCCTATGTTCATCTGTGTATATGGACCTATTTATATGTCACTGTATGGTCTGTGTGTATTTGGGGCTCGATGTATGTTTCTTTCTGATTATCTGTGGGTAATGTATAGGTTTGTACCTATCTTGTATTTATAAAGTATATTTATGTGCATGTGTTTCCCCCATACAGAATGTAAGCTCCTTGAGGACAAAGACTATTTTCATTTTTTGTCTTGGTATTCCCAATACCTGGCCCATAGTATGCCCTTAATAAATGTTTTCTGGATTGAGTTGAACTGAAAATGTTTGTGTCTGATGATAAGTCTTGCTTCTCTGTTTATATGTATCAGTACATCTGTCAGTCATTAATGATGAGGCTGCTTCCTCCTGTGCCCACCTCCTTGGAACCCATTCTGATGTTATTGCACAGGTGACACCTGGCCTACCTCTCTATTTCTGCATCTCCCCCCTCCCCTGACTCAGTCATTATTCTGCCAGTTTCCTTTTGAGATATTCTTTAATTTTCTGCCTAGATAATAGAACAGCTTTCCTCCTCCCAGTATCATCCTATGTTCTCCCCTCAGGCCTGTGGAGACACCTGGCCTGGGCAGGCAAAAGTTCTATTCCAACCCTCTTACTGCTCCATTCCCCAAACGTGAGCAAACGCCTGCACAGACACAGGTGCACGCACACACGTGCACACACAAACCCCAACCCATGACCTGGCTCTTTGTTCTGACTAGCATTCCCTGGGGCTGGGGTTCACCTGCCAGGCGCTGTTTCAGGCTGGAAAAGGCAAGCCAAATAAGCATGCCTTTCCCTCCCATTCCTCCAAGGGGGACTATGGGGCTCTGGGCTCTGGTGCATGGAACTGAAGGGAAGGGAAAGGGAGGAGGTGTGTGGTCTTCTCTCAGTTCATAATGAAGAGAACCCTGACTTTGGCTTCAGGGGACCTCAGTTCCTATTCCAACAGGGCTGTACCACTTAGCAGCATGACCTCGGGCAAGCCACACCTCCCCCCGAGCCTCAGTTTCTTTACTTGTAAAAGGTGATTATGATGCTTGAACAACAGACTTTACAGGGAGTGTTGTGAGGCTAGGACTGGCAAAGCGCTTTGTAAACTCAAAATAGAGGAAGAGATGTGAGTTCTGCTTCTGCTTCCTCTACACTACTGTCTTGACCAAAGTGCCTCGTCCTCGACTGGCCTTGTCATCAGTTGCCTGCAGCGTGTGGGCACGTGCGTCTCTGTGTGCAGTGGCCTCTTCTAGTTGAGTGGAGGCCCCCAGGGACCTGGGCCCTTCCACGTGCATGTCAGATGCAGAAAGCATTACAAAGTAAATGTGGCCTGGAAATGTGCGCAGCGCCCCAGGGAGGCTAGGCTGGCCGCCTGCCGCTTGCTCAATGGGGGCGGCTGCCGGCCCCCTGGCTCACTCCGGGGATGGGGTGGGGGGAGGGGCTCAGAGAGTGCTTCAGAGACATTCCCTTACTACACTGGCCTTCTGTGCTCTGGCATGGCCCAGGGTCTGATGGCCAGGCCAGAGACATGAGTGGGGAGAGGGTAGTTAAGTGAGGAAGGGTGTGGGCAGGATTATTCTACTTTCCCTCCATCCCTAAAGCCCTTTCCATTTTGCCCCTGGGACTCCCTGTCTTCTGACCCCATAAGCAGTGTTCATGGCTCCCCAGGTGAGATCTCATAGAAATGTCAGGCCTGATATGATCCTAGCTAAAAACCATCTAGCCCCGGGATTCTTCTTCGAGTTTTTTTTTTTTCACATCATGTACCCCATTATAAGTCAAGTGAAGCCCACTGAATGTTTCTCAGAATGTTTTTCAATAAAAGAAGGAAATACTAAATTTCAGTTAGAGGTTAGTGAAACTAAAGATGCCTTCTTCCCCTCCCTCCCCCACTCCAATCTAGTTTATGAATACCTGAAATCTGTTCAGGGACCAAACTATCCAATTGATATGCTGATGTAGTGCTTTTTTTTTTAATCTATGAGGCAAAAAAAAAAAAAAGAGTAGGGTGATATATTTTTTTTAATTTCAAAGTAAAATTATATCTTCCTGTAATTATTTGTGTTCAGAGTGCATTTGCACAGATAGAAGAAATAGCAGAAAAATGTTTTGATTTACATGGGAGTTATTGTTAAGAGGAGTAGCTAGGTGGTGTAGTGGACAGAGTACTGGGCCTGGAGTCAGGAAGACTCATTTTTGTGAGTTCAAATCCAGTCTCAGACACTTACTAGCAAGTCCCTCAACCTTGTTTGCCTCAGTTCCCTCATCTGCCAAATGATCTGGAGAAGGAAATGGCAAATCCACTCCAGTATCTTTGCCAAGCGTTAGGCACTAACTGAAGAACTGAACAAAAATGCTGTTAAGAACTTCTGATGTAATCCAATTTTCTCATTTGTGGAAAAAAGAAAAACTGAGTTCGAGAGAGCCAGTCACACAGCAAGTTCTGGTAGCAGCACTGAGATAAGAACCCAGATTGGGCTCCTCCTGTTTCTACCACATTGTATAGTCTTAAAGATCGTGTCTCAAGTGGGACACCAACTTGTACCTCCATTCAGACATCTGAAATCCCTAAATAGATGGTTGGGAGAAGTAGAGACTCAAGGACATTCAGGAAGGGCCCTCCCTTTCACCTTCAGAGACTATCTTCTGTCCCCCTCCCTCTACCCAGAAAACTCTTTGTCCCTACTCCACCTATACCCAGGCCCCCAAATCCACATTTCCCCATCTATAGGAGAAAGTGATTGCTATGTCTGACTCAGTTGTCCCCTCATGGTTTTGCTAAATTGTTTTATCTTCTTTCTTTTTTTATGTTTTGTTACAAGGGTAGGCACACTGGACAAGGAACGTAGGGAGGGAATATGTATGTATATGTAATATATATATATACACACATACATATACATAAATACATACAGATATATATATATATGTGTGTGTGTGTGTATGTATGTATATTTGGGAATGAAGGTAAAGTAAAAGCAAAACTTGTACATTAAAAATTTTTGTTTTAAAGAGAAAGATGACTGGATTTGGAATCAGTGGAACTGGTTTCAACTCACTGAACACAACCTGTCTGGGTGACAGTTTCTTTCTCTGTAAAATGAGAGGGCTGGACTAGATGATCCCACACTTAAAGCTGGAAGAGTCCTTACAGATAATCTAGTCTAACCCTTTCATTTTACAGAGGAATAAACTGAGGGTTGGAGAAGTCAAACGACTATCCCAAGGTCATACGAGCTATACATGGCAGAACTAGGATTCGAACGTAGAACTCCAGCCTCCGAGGCCGACGCTCTTGTGGCTGAGCCATTCCCACTGTCCCCCACCGCTAAAGAAATTCCTGCTGCTGCTATCTGACCTTCAGCATCCATCCTTTCTGCGGCCGGCAGCGTGGGCTGAGGAACGGTGGATTCTATTTGCTGGGGGAGGAGGCTGGTTGGAGAGGACGCTAATTAGCCCTTCGGGGCTTGTAGGGGAGCTCGAGCGACCGTGTGTGCTCAGAGGCCGGGGGTGGGGGACGGGGCATGTGCGCTCCGGTGTGCACGGCCAGGTGACACAGGTGCGGCAGGTGTGGCCCCCGGGGCGGCCTAAGAGCACGGCCCGCGCCTCCTCCGGCGTCCCGACCACCCCCACCTTGGGCTCGGGCTCCGGCACCAGCTACGGGCGGCCTCTTCGCCCCGGTTACCGCTAGTGGCTGCTGTAGCTCTTCGGAGCCCGAGGAGGCTGCGGACAGAGTGTCCACCGCTCAAGATGGCGGCTCCCATGGCTCAGTGAGTTTGTGGGGAGGGTGGGGGGAAAAGGTGCACCTGGGGAGGGGAGACAGGGTGGGATGCCTAGTGGTCCCGGTCACCCGCCCCATCCCGATGGCTCAGCAACTCCCCCAGTCAGGCAGGGGGATGGGGCGCCCAGGGAGGCAGGAGGAACCACAACGTGTGTATGTGTGTATGCGCGTGTATGTGTCCGTGTGTTTATGTATAGTGGGGTATAATCTGTTTCCCTGAGTGGCTAATTTGTGGGCTTCGTATTGCTCGCCCCCACCCAGAGGAAGTTTTCAAATCTACCTCAGTCCCCTTCTCTGCAGCCCCAGTAATGACAGAGGAGTGTAGGGCACCATCTAGATCTGATTTGGGCTTTTACGCCCACATTTTATATGTTAGGTTCGCAGGATGTTTGGTTTTATGTTGTGGGATGCAGGGCTCTCGCCCAGTCCTCTGGGGGCTTTCAGAGCCAGAGGTAGGGGCTGTTGAGGTGCACACACAGGGGGTTCAGGAGCTCAAACAGAGACATGCTCGTTCGGTAGGAATTAAGAATTTGTTGCCGATTTTAAGGGGTTAACTGCCCTTACTGGGAGTCAAGGGATGCTTCCTGGTTTCACACTCCAAACAGCCCTGCTTTTCCTGGGGTTCATCCCCGGAAGCCCTGTAGGCCCCACTAAAGTCACTCAAGCCAGTTTTCCCCCCTTTTCCTTGGATTCATTTGCTACCTTTGGAATCTGAGTATCTATCCCCAGTAAACTGGATATAGGGGCTACAAGGCTGTTTCTGTTGGGCAAAGGTCCCACAACAAAGGTGGAAGCATAAAGCTGGGAAGCAGTTGTCAAGCTTGCCTTCTTTCTTTCTCTCCCTTTCTCCTTCCCTTCCTTCCTCTCTTCCTTTCTCCCTCCCTCCCTTCCTTTCTTCCTCCCTCCCTCCTTCCTCCCTTTCTTCCTCCCTCCCTTCTTTCTTTCCTCCCTTCCTTTCATAAAGGTTTAAGGTTTGCAACATATATAATCTTATTTACAATTCAAAACAGCCTTTTGACCTAAGGTGTTTTTTTTTTTTTAAGCAATTGGGATTAAGTAACTTGCTCAAGGTTACAGGGCCAGTTATTTCTGGGTGTGGTGCTGAGTATCTGAGCCCAGATTTGATCCCCAGGTTATCCCGACTCTGGGGCCTGCGCTCTTACTTGCTGAGCCACCTGGCCGCCCCTCAAAACAGCCTTTTGAAGTAGGTGCTATTATTTTCCCCATTTTGTAAATGAAGACACCTACCACTATATGAAATTGATTGTTGAATGACTTGCTGAGGTCAGTTAGCTAATAAGTTTCTGGGGCAGGCTATTAAACTCAGGTCTTTTTGAATCCAAATGTAGTGCCCTAGATGTTCTTTGCTCCTTGTGAGATCTTGAACAAATCACTTGCTCTCTCCCGGGTTCAGTTTCCTCATCTGTAAAATGAGAGGATTGGACTAGGTGATTTCTAAGACTCCCTTCCAGTTCTTAGCCTGTGACCTTAAATAAAATACTTGACCTGTGCCATGGTATAGTGGAAAGAGAACTGCCTTTGGGATCAGAGAACCTGGCTTCACATCTTGCCTCTGAGACTTTTCTTCATTCGATCACAGCAAGTGCCCTAGATGTCAGTGTTCCTCGTCTCTAAAATGAGGGAGGAGAGTTGGAGTAGGTGGCTTCTGAGGTCCCTTTCCACTCTGGGTCTGTGATACTTCTAGACCTTTCTGGGCCTCTTTTCTCATCTTGAAGAAATAGGAGCACTTCACTGGATGCCTTAGGAACTTGTTAAGGGAGAATGGGGCTACTTGTGTGTATGTGTATGTTGTATACGTGTATGTGTTGCACATAAAGGGGGCAGGTCTAGTTTTCATTACATCTGCCTCCTGATTGGACAGAAATCCCTTGATCTTTTCATTACTACTTGTTCTTCATTCCCCTCCTTACCCCCTTTCTGGTCCTTTCCTGACCTGTATGGGGTAGGAGGGCATGAAGGAGGCAGTATTGAACGAAAATGATTGAGTCTTCCCTACCCCATGGTCATCAATCCCCAAATGCCTAACAAGTCCTCTTATTCTTGGTAACACACCCCTAATTTATCTCCCCTTGTCTCTTTCATCCCCAGTCCTTGGCGTCAGAGTGGGAATAAACTTTCTCGGCTAAGTTAGATGGACAGTCACCATTAACCTGTTGGTCTGTCCTCCTCCTCATTCTCCCCTGGCTCCCCTCAGCCCTGGGAGGAGTGTTTGTCTCAGGAGAAGTCTGGGGAGGGGGGAGACCAGGGGGAAAGGGTTTGTAAGGGTGTCCATCCATCAGACGGGGATGGTCCCCCCAGGGAAGAAGCCAGCTGGAGAGACTTCGAATTCGAACAAGAAATGTAAGCGCTACTTCAATGAGCATTGGAAGGAAGAGTTTACTTGGCTGGAGTTTGACTATGAGCGAAAGCTGATGTTTTGCTTGGAGTGTAGGCAAGCCCTTGTCCGGAACAAACATGGGAAGGCTGAGAATGCCTTCACGGTGGGCACTGACAATTTCCAGCGTCATGCTTTGTTGCGCCATGTGACTTCTGGAGCTCACTGCCAGGCGCTAGCTGTCAACCGGGAACAGCTGGCATTTGAAGCCCGGGCAGGGGGAAGAGGGAGCTATGGGTACCATCGAAACCTGCCCCTGAACTCAGTAGGTATGGCTGCCACCGCCTCAATGGCACCTGTCAAGATGGAAGTGAACCCTGCCAAGGTGGCAGTGTTGACCACCGTTTACTGCATGGCTAAGGAGGATGTGCCAGATGACCGCTGCCCTGCTCTGCTGGAACTACAGAGATTCAACCTCTGTCAGGCACTCCTGGGCACTGAGCATGGTGATTACTACACCCTGGGCAGCGTGAAGGACATGCAGGTGGGTGGTTGACATTGTAGGGGTGGGGGGAAAAGGAAAGAAAATGCTTTCCACACATTCCTTGGGTGTCAAGTCACTGGGCAGAGCATTTTGGGCTTCAGGCCACAGCTCTTCTCTGGAGGAAAGGGTAAACAGGATAGGTTCCTCTCCTGCTGCTTGGCATATATTCTATTGTTTCCTGGGCGATTCTGTGTTTGGGAGGTAGAGGACGTAGCTAGCAGAAGGTGTCTATTTAGCCTGAATCATAGGATCATGAATTTAGAACTGGAAGGGACCTTTATCCATCCTCATTTAACAGAGGAGGAAACTGAAATTAGCAAGGGTTAAGTGACTTGCCCAAGGTCACACAGGTAGGAGGTGACAGAACCAGAACTGGAAGCTAGATCTGACTCCAAATCCAAAGCTCTTTTCATTGAAGTGGCTAGAAAGCTGACCCTCCTGTCCTCATCTCTTCCTCTCCCTCTAATATGTTATGAACTACTGTTCCCCTGTCCACTGGAGGCTACAAGACTTTACTTAATGTGTCTTGATTTCTCTCACAATGGTGCTAGAGGCCGTAGAGAATGAGATTTTTTGCCATTAAAATGTGTTTTTATAAGAAAAACTATTAAAGCGTGGCCTTAATCACATCCTTGCCTCCCCCCGTTCAGTGTGCTGCTCCCTAAGGGGCTGCCTACTTTATCTTCCCTAGTTCTCGTTTTGGGAGAAGGATGGAGGGAGAAAGAGGACCTCTGGGGCCTCCGCCATTGACTTGCAGATCATCAGGAAAGTAAGAACTGACTTGTGTCCTGAGACATTATTGTGGGAGGAGAAGACACAAATCCTGACCTTGAGGAGCTCCCAGTCTAATGGGAAAGACATGATGCTCACCCCTGAGGAGCTTTCATTTGGATGAAAGGGATGGGGAGGGAGTATGCAATTATTAAGAGCCTGCTGTGTACCAGGCACTATGCTAAGTGCTTTACAAATAAGATCTCATTTGATAATTGACCGTTGAAAGAGTAGCTGATTAGAAGGAAAAATGAACATTGCCTTAGAGGGGAGGTATATCTTGACACTTTTGGCAGTATTAGACTTCATCTGCTTTTTACTAAAAGCTTCCAGAGGTCCTCTTCACCCTCTCCCTGTCTGCACAGAGTAGTTCTTCCTTCAGTGCTAGGTAGACTGGGCCTTTCACTAGCCTGGAAATTTGCCGTGGCCTCCTTTGCTTGTTCTTCCCGGTGCCTTGGGGTATCAGGGGAGTCCTTCCTACTGAATGTTTCTTCCTCCTGTTTCTGGGTATCTGAACTGAGGCTTTTCCTGGGATATGCTTAAAGCCTTCGCTTTCTTTTTCTCTTTCTCTATGACTCTTCCCAGGCAGCCATTGCCAGGGTTCTGCACTCTGAAGACTACCAGCGGCTGAAGGCATCCCCATTTGTGGGACTAGTGCTGGACGAGGTTGGGGATGGTCCAGAGCCTCGTAGCCTGGCCCTGTTTGCCACCTTGGTGTCCCCCTGTGATGGCCAGCCTGCCAGCACCTTCCTGGGAAGTGTGGAGCTAGGGGTAGGTGAGGCCAGTCCTGGCCAGCTTCTGGACATTCTGAAGTCCTTTGGTGTTCCTGCACCCAAGCTGGCTTGGCTTGGCTCAGGACTCCCAAGTGAGCGTCTAGCTGACCTAGGTCTACAACTTCGGGTAACCTGTCCACTGCTGGCCGAGCTCCATTGCCTTCCAAGCCGGGGTCACCCAGAAGCCCCCACCTATGTCAGCGAGTATGAGAGTGTCCTGGATGCTCTATTTCGACTCTATGGTGGCTCTGGGGCCCATGGGATCCCAGAGCTCCGGTCAGCACTGGACCTTGCAGCCATCAATCTGACAGGGCCACAGCGAGTACCCTGGGCATCAGTCTTGCCTGCTGTTGAAGCTGTGGCTGCCTCCTGGTCCCACCTTGTGCCCATGCTAGAGACTACTTCCCCCTCTTCCCCACTTACGCAGGCACTGGCTCTTGCCCTCCGGAGGTTCACTTTCATTGCCTTCACCTACCTCCTACTGGACACTTTGCCCACTCTGCAGAAGCTCAGCCTCCTCCTTCAGCCCGAGGATCCAGACTTGGCCCTGCTCCCACCCCTGGTCATTACCACTGCTGCCTCTCTGCAGGCTCAGAGAGGTTCAGATGGGCCCCACTTTCAGAGCTTCCTACAGGCACTAGACAACCCCATCCCAGCTGGCAATGGGGATGGTGGCCGCTATTGCTATCAAGGGGTAGAGCTGACAGACTGTTCCCCAGCAACCATCCAGAACTTTGAGGACCTCCGTGGGGCTTTCCTGGACTCCCTGAGGAGGTGGCTGTGGGACTCCTTCCCAGGCCCCTCTCTGGACATCGTGGCTGCATTTGCTTCCATTTTTGACTCTCGACGCTACCCACAGTCCTTAGAAGAGCTGGGAGCCCATGGGGAAGGAGCTCTCCGGTTGTTGCTCCAGGCATATGCCCCTGTAGTGGTTGGTGAGAGAGCCCTGAGTGACTTCCCTCTCTTTAAACGCGTTGTCTTCAGTTTGGGTCCACTGGGCCCACGAGACCTCTGCTGCAAGCTGGTCTGTGCCCACTCAGAGCTGCATGAGCTCTTTCCTGACTTTGCCATCCTGGCTTCATTAGTCTTGGTCCTTCCTGCTGGTGCCAGCCTTCTTGACAAGGTTGCCCGGAGCCGAGAGCTTCGGTGGTGGGACCAGGGAAAAGGAGAGGGAGGTGATGGCCAGGGGAGCCATGTTGTGAAGATCGCAGTGGACGGCCCCCCACTCCACGAATTCGACTTTGCCTTGGCCATTGAGTTGTTTGAGAGTGGAGGTGGTGGGGTGGAGTTTTTTGGCACACAGATCAAATGAAGAAATCTCCTTTTCATATCTTAACTAGGGTCTCTCTTATGTGACTTTGGGTTCCTAGATGGGATTTTAACACCTCTCTCTCTCCATTGGGGTGAGAGACTATCCCCTGGCTTGGATAACCTTGTCCTGTATTTCTTCCTGTTGTTATTTTATCACCCTGTGTGCCCTGATACTAACGCAGCCTTGCCCAGGACAAGGAGTGGGGAGGACTGGGGAGAGGCTCGGCAGTTTTGGTTCAGGAATAGCCTGGATAAGGCTTTGAGAGGTGGAAAGTTACAGAGGCTGGGGAGGGGATTAGGCACATTCACCATACTCTTGTCCTTTCCAAAGTTTGTGCTAAGCACATGGACATTTTTGTCTCCCAACCCCCTGGGATTTGGTAAAAATTTCCATTAATGTTGTGAACATTAATAATTGGAAATAGGAAGAGAACATAGCCTTCCTGATGGGGGATGGGAGAGAAGATAATTCTGTTCCTAGCTCCGAGCCCTGCTTTTCTTACTGTTTGCCCTCTGGGAGCTAGTGAGCTCAGGGCATCAGGGCAAAAGGAAAGAACATGGGGTTGGCAACTGGGAGATGAGACCTGAATTATAGTTCTGTCTCTGTCCTTATCAACCTTGCACAACCTTGCCTCTCTCTGAGTCTTACTTTCTTCCTGTCTCTAAAATGAGGGAGTCAGACTAGGTGGTTTCTGAGATTGCCCCCAGCTCTGATAGTCTGTTCATCCTTACTATAGCACAATACCTTCATTGTTAGCCAGAAGTGGGTCTGTTCAGAAATACAGAAAAGCCAAAAGACTTAGTGAGGTCCTTTTCTTTACCACCCCCTCCACCCTGTAATTCAGGATATCCAAGGGCATCTATATAAGAAAGGTGTACATAAACGTATAAATATATACACAGATATATTAAATAAATCTCTTATCTTTTATAGAATTAGAGACAATGCTTGCAAAGAGGATTTGGGTTTCTGTTTTGTTTTTTGCTATAATAGGATCCAAGAAAGTTCCAAATAGAACAAATTCCTATCTATTTTCTTCTTCCTCTTACATTAAAGTTTGGTTGCCATCCAAGCTCCCTTCTTATCTTTACCCTAGCACCTTGAGACCAAAGAGAGCGCAAAATCACAATTCCTGCTCTTAATCCAACCTCACCCAAGTAGATATGATCTATTTTTTTCATTTCCTTTTCTTTCACCCCTACCCCATTCCAATTCTCCTCCACACACATACCCATTCCTATAGGGCAGGTGACAGGGGAGATGTCCTCTCCATAGCCTGCTTGAATACACCTTGACCATGACTGACATTGCTGCTTCCTCTATCCCCCCTCCAAAAAAAAGACCAACAGAGCAGAGTACCCCAAGCCCCATCTGAGGGGGTCAGCTGACTGGTAGTAGTGGGGTGGGGAAACCAGACAGGTTGTGAACTGTTATGTTAGTGAGTGTCATGGATTTTCCCCTGCTGCTTACTGTGGGGCAAGAGATGGGGTGGGTGGGAAGGGGGTGAATAACAATCTTCTCCAACTTTTCACTGGGTCCAGTGCCCTGAAACACAATAAAATAGAACCATCCCAACTCCTGACTCCCAACATTCTGCAGTCTCTGATGATGTGTGTTGTGTGTGTTAGAGGGACCCAGGCGGGTTCTCTCCTCCTTCTCCCACAAGACTGTTTCCCACCTGTGGATTCTGGTCTCCTAGGGCCCCATCAGAAGCCCCTTTTCATCACCCCAAGATTCTTTTTCAGAGATGATCTTCTGGGTGGGGTAGTTCCTCAACTAGTACATAGAGACAGGCCTCTGTGGTTAAGGGGAGATCTCCAGAGTTGAAGATGTCCCTCAGTGTTCTCCTCACTCATCTCCTGGGCCCCAGCACTAGGGTCTCCCTGACTTATTCCTGTGTTTTGCCTTGCCTCCCTGCCCAATAAGTGTGAGTGAAAGGCCCTGATGCTCAACCATTTGACCCCAAAGACCCCCTTCATGGGCCTGGGAATGGGGAAGGCCTTGGCCAATGCCATATTTGCCCACTTACAAGAAAATGCAGATACCAGAGCATGGTCTATACTTCCAGGTAGTTGGTGTGGGGAGGGAAGGCCTGGAGTTTCCTCTAGATCATCGTGTAAAGGAGGGGAGATTTACAACCCAATGGGTAAACCTTCTTTTGTCCATCATTAGGGTGTTACAATAGGGTTTAAAGAATCTGCTTAGGAGGAGAATGGAGAGGGAAGGAGTGGAGGGGTCAGAAATATGGTTAGAGAAGAGAAGGGAAGTTTGGCATCTGGCTTCTTAGCCATCTTGCATCTGATTGCTAAAAGAGCCCAAATGAGTTGGGATTATTCAGGCTAGAAATGGGGAGCTGAGAGCTATTTGGTGAGGCCTCAGGTAAGGACCTGGAAGGGGTCTAAAAGGCTCTCATGTAGAGGGTGGTAAACAGTAGCCTCATTCCATGAAAGGAAGGTAAGATTTCCTTGTCAGGGAGAAATAAAAGGAAGGATACAAATTCTGTGAACCCACAGGGACTGTTTCCTTAGTCTTTGTATTCTAAGAGATTGTCATTTAGTAGGTATCTAATTTTTATGGAATTGTGTTGGTTAGACTATAGGAAGAAGGGATATTGGGTTTGGATTACTGACCTGAAGAATACTGGAATAGGAAAGGGAAGAAAGCACAGGAAGGGAGTAACTCTGTCCCTGGGAACATCCTTTTAAGATGAACCCTGGAATAGGGAGAAAAAATACTCTTTGATTAAAGGATGGATATGAAGCCTTTCACACACACACACACACACACACACACACACGAGAAAAACTACTCTTTGATTAAAGGATGGATATGAAGCCTTTCACACACATGAGAAAAAATACTCTTTGATTAAAGGATGAATATGAAGCCTTTCACACACACACACACCCTTTAAAAATAGATTGGCAGTGATTTTACTCAATCTTAGTCCTGGATTTTCTTCTACCCCCATCCCTCCTTCCTGAATCTGTTGTGGATACTACCTTCTCACTGCTGGGTTAGCTGGGAATGGAGAGAGAGTGGGGGTGGGGAGAGTGAAGATGACTTCGCCTTTCTTTTCCCACTTAGGAAAAGGTGCCAGCAAGTGGAAGATGGGCAAATTGGCTACATGATTCTTGTAATGAGCCAGAAGGTGATTTAATTCACTTTAAAAAATAATTGTTTTCAATTAACAAGCATTTATTTTCTTTGCTTCCCATTCTTTCCTCCAAAGAAAACAGAAAAACAAAAACTTTGTGACAGATATTCATAGTCAAGCAAAACATATCCCCACGTTGGCCATGTATGAAAATGGATATCTCATTCTGCATCTTCAGTCCATTACCTCTCTGTCTAGAGATACACAGCAGTGTATTTCTTGGAATCATGGTTGGCCATTGGACTAATCAGAGTTCTTAAGTCTTTTAGAGTTGTTTCTCTTTACAATGATTTGACTCCTTTATAAATAGAAAGGGAAATGAGCATTGTGGGTAGGAGAACTCAGCCCTGGGACTCATCCTTTTTTTTTCTCCTGACTTCTAATCTCACAACACTTTGGTGACAATTTTCTGGGTGGCTCTAGCCTCAGTTTTTCCAACTGAGACAAAGGGTGTATGAAGGATCTGTTTCATGAAAATGGCATTTCTTCATCCCTCCTTCCCCCTCAAATAATATCTTGCTGTGTGTATTCTCACTCTTAGGAGGGGATAGACAATAGAGTCCCAGCGCCCTGGCTTCCTTTTGGACTGTGGAAGTTGGCAGAGGTCCAGAGCTTGCCCCTGTCAGGCTTACATTCCATATTTTACCCCTTCTTCCTCCCTCACCAGGCCCAGCTTCCAGCTCCCCCAACCCTCTGCTGGCCTCGCTGCCCCTGCCTGCTCGGCCTCTGCAGCCCCCACTGGACATCAAGCATTTCCTGACCTTCCACTTCAATGGTGCAGCCCCACTCAGCCTTTTCCCCAACTTCAGCACGGTATGTGTGTGGAGAGGGGGGTGGTTTGATGGGGAGAGGGGATAGTAGGGTCAAGGGCAAGGGGAGTAGAGATGGTCAACTAAAGGAACCTGGATATGTTTCCCTTTCTGTCCCAGGTCTAGAGAAATCAATTTCTTCTGCTTTTTCTTGCACCCACATACATACATGTCCTCATTCATGCTTGAGACTAACTCCACTGTAGAGCTCTATCTAGGTCAAATGAGATTTCCACATCTCTGCAAAAGGGACAAGCTAGACAGGGTAATAAAAATGCTAGGGTCTCTTTCCACTTAGGGGCCAAATTAAAGTGGTGAAGAGCTTGGAGGGTGGAGAATGAGAGAGAAAATCTATTTGTGTTTCTCTTTGTTTATGTGTATGAAAATAGGAGGTAATTATAGATTTAGAGCTAAAAAAGGCTTTAGAATCATCTAGTCCAGTGCCTTCATTTTACAAATGAGGAAACTGAGTCTGAGTGACTTGCCCAGGTGTCTGAGGGAGGATTTGAATCTAGGTCTTCCTGAGTCAGCACTCTCCACACCAAGCTGCCCTGCCACCTCTTATATCTCTGGCTACTTTTATCTTCACACTTCTTGCCCTCTCTGGAGATGTTAGTGGAACTCGGGCTTTTGGTTCCATTCATATTGGCAAAGCTGATAAGATAGTTACTCATCCCACCACAGGCAGGATATACAAAGGCTAAATTAGGGTTGAGGCAGCTTAAAGAGCAAAGAAGAGACTTCATAGCTCCCCTGTTTTCTTTCTTCACCTCCTTCCTGCTTCGTTTATACATATATTCTGTTTTCTATTACTTATTAGTTCTTTTGTGTGTGTACATGCGTGTGTCTGTGAAACAGACAGAGGAAGAAGAAGAGGTAGCAGGGGAGATCAGTGCTGTAATCAGGACAGTTCATTTCCCTACCTCACAGACTTCTGAAAGGTGACCCTGGTCATTCTATTTTCAGGAAGGTTGACCTCCTCACCCCCACCAGACTAACCTAGACAGCAATCCTTCCAGAGCTTAGCTTTCCAGGAAGGTGGATGCCGCTGTTGCCTTTGTTTCTCTCTATTCCTGTGTAGCTCACCCACAGTGGTTCAATGCCTTCCTACTTAACTCTCTCACAACCAGAGGGCAGGGCTCATAATTGCTCTTCTCTCTCACCCCACCTCACCTCACAGATGGACCCAGTCCAGAAAGCAGTAATCAGTCACACTTTTGGAGTCCCCTCCCCTTTAAAGAAGAAGCTGTTTATCTCCTGTAACATCTGCCACTTGAGGTTCAACTCTCCGGTGAGCTAAGTGGAGGGAGAGGGAGAAGGTCTCATGAATGGGGAACTCTCAGTGGGAATGACAGGAGTGTGCGGAAAAAAAAAACTGGGAACCAGAATGGATATCTTGGGAGGAAGGGGAAAGGTGAGGATATAACCCGGATACTTGGAAAGAGTGCTGAACTTCGGGTCAGAAAAGGTGGGTTTGAATCCTGACTCTGCCACTCACCATGGGCAAGTCACTTCATTTCTCTGGCTCTCAGTCTTCTTAACTATAAAATGAAGGAGCTAGACTAGATGGCCTTTCACATCTAAATTTAGAAATCATCTTATGAACTTTGTTATCTGGAGTCATCTCCTGCATCCCTAAATATTCTCTACATTTCTCTACTCTGCTTATGCTGCTTTCTCCTCTCACCCCACCCTACCTGGCCCACATCCTTCCCTACTCTTCTGTTTTTCACTTCTCCTGTCACCCTTTATTCCCTTACTCCCCTCAGCTCCTATGGAAAAAGGCCTAATTTCCATCTATTTTCCTATCTGTGTTGCCAGTCAGGGGAAGTACTCTTAATGAATTGAGAGTCTTGTAGGGGGTTCTGGGACATATGCTAAAAGAAGCGTAAGGGAAAATGAAAGTAACAGGAACAAAGGAGAGATTCAAGTAGAGTGTTTTAAGAAAACTTGAGGAAGAAGAGAAAATTGTTGGGGGTGGGAGTTGGGGGCAGGACAGGGAAAACAGTGGAAATAGAAGCTGAGCAGTCTTCAAGAAAGATTTTCAACAGGTTTCATTTCAGGCCTAGAGGCTGATTTGTATTAATGCAAGTTGGAGAATATTAAGATATTAGGTTGGGGAGTAAAGAATATATAGTGGATCAAATGCTGGACTTGGAGGTAGTAAGACCTGGTTTCAAATTCTACTTCTCACTTTTACTAGCTGAGTGACCCTGGGCAAATCATTTAACTTCAGCTATTGCATCTGTAAAATGGGAATAATAGCAACTAGCTTCTTGGTTATTGTGAGACTCAAATGAGATCTCTTTTAAAGGGCTTTGCAAATCTTAAAGCACCCTCTAAGTGTGACCTATTATAACTATTACCATATAAAATAATAACAATAGCTAACATTTATGTAGCACTTTAAGGTTTGCTAAGTTATTTACGTAATCTTATTGTATTTGATCCTCACAATTCTGAGGGGTAGGTGCTATTATTATCTCTAGTTCACAGTTGGGGAAACTGAGTCAGACAACTGCTGAGTGTTTGAAACATTTGAACTCAGGTCTTCATGATTCCAAGTTCATCAGTCTATTTACTGAATCACTCAAATGACTCGCTAATAATAAAGCTAGAAATGTATATTGGAACCAGATGGTAAATGACTTTACTGAACCTTTTATGCCTGATCACCTTACACATGGTTGGTGCTCAATAAATGGGTGATGAATGTGTAAATGAATGAACAGTGCCCTCATGCCCTGCTGCTCTCCTTTAGAACCAGGCTGAAGCTCATTACAAAGGTCATAAACATGCCAGAAAGGTCAAGGCTGTGGAGGCTGCCAAGAATAAGCAGAGAACCTTTACTCCAGCCCGGGAGAGAGCCACTGGTCCACCCACAACCCTGCCTGATAGCAGAGCTCCTGGAGAACCCCAAAACAAGGGTATAGTAGCATGTGCTTATTCCTCACCAACCCTCTCTCCTCCCCATCTGACCTGGTCAAATAATAGGGGCTGGGTATGTCTACTCATTTTACCATTGGATGAATACTATGTAAAAGGTAATAAAATAATATGCAAATGAAAACCATATCAGACACTGAGATGAGGGAGGCTTAGGGTCTGTGCCTCAGACCCATGACCTGTAGCCTCTGTCTCATCAGCTCCCTTGGCACCCTCTTCTGGATCCCCTCTAGTTGTGCTGAAGACTTTGGACTCCTCTCCCAGGGAGTCGGCTGGCCTGGACCTCTCCGATGCCTCTTCTTCTTCGTCCTCTTCCCCTTCCTGTTCCCCCTCATCCCCAGGGCCAGGGGCTGAAATGCCTGGTGCTAGAATGGGGGCAGGGGCAGGAAGCAGTACGGGTACAGACAATCGGAATGAGAAGGGCCCTCTCTACTGCCCTACCTGTAAGGTCACTGTCAACTCAGCCTCACAGCTCCAGGCCCATAACACAGGTCAGTTCTTGGAAGGGGTGGGGGGCAAGGAAGGGAGAAGGGAAGAAGGTGGGGTGCTAAGGGGAGAAAATCTATACCTTCTACCCTTCCTGGGGGCCAAGGAATGGGAAAGGTATAGCAGCTTTGATCCTCTGGTTGCCCAGTACCCTTCTATCTGGGGGCTGGGAGTCCTTTTTGTGTTAGGTAGGTTAGCCTTGGGAAAGGTTGTTTCCTACTCCTGCCTCCAACCTCTGGAGGCAGATGATCTAGGAAGAGAGATGACAGGGGACAGAAGGCTTCTATGACTAGAAAGGGGGTTTTTAACCTGGGGTCTTCCTTGGGAGATGTCATAGGCAGATTTCAGGGAATCTCTGAATTTGGGTGGGGGAAAAAATACATCTTAATTTTTCACTAATTTCTAACTGAAATTTAGCACTTTCTCCAATTAGGAATGAAAGCAATGAACCATTATTTTGAGATGGGCACTATAGACTAGGAGGCAGAGGACAAGGAAAGTAAGACTGCATGAAGGTGCTAGGAATCAGGGGGATGTGGCCCTTTATGTAATGAGGGAGGCTAAGCAAAGGCTTCAATCACAAGGCAGAGAATGCTTATCTGGTTTAGGTGGGTTTGATGAACAGAATTATCTTGGAGGTTGAGGGATGGCCTTCAGGTTGGAGGGACTATATACCTTTGTCCCAGAATTCCCATCATTGGCTTCTGATAGGTTCTCTCTCCCCTCATAGGAGCCAAACACAAGTGGATGGTGGATGGTCATCAAGGAGCTCCTCGAAGAGGCAGGGGCCGAATTATGCCTCGGGGAGGGGCCAGGCACAAGGCTAAACGTGTGGCAGGGGCCCCAGGTGGCAAGCCTGGGCCAAGCCCTTCTTTCCACTGTGCCCTCTGTCAGCTCCATGTCAACTCTGAGACCCAACTCAAGCAGGTGGGGGAAGGAAAGATGTGAGAAGGGTACAAGAGCAGGGAACTGTGGCTTCGAAGCCACATGTGGCCCTCTAGGTCAAGTATGGCCCTTTGACGGAATCCAAACTTCATATAACAAATCCCCTTAATGAAAGGTTTTGTTTTGTAAAACTTGGCCACATGTGGCCTTGAGGCCGCAGGTTCCCCACTCTTGGAGAGGTTGGGGTGGTCAGAGAGGGAGATGGGAGATAAGAGATGGTGGCATGAGGTGGGTAGGAGTGAACAGAGCTGTGAGGGGTGAGTAGGAAGATGTAGGGGGGAGTTGAGTGATGGTGGATGACCATTAAGGGAAAAGTGCTACACTTGGGGAGAGAGAAGAGTGAGGTGGGCAACATCGGGGAGACTTAGCTCTTAGTTTCATTGAGTTCCTCCCCTCTCATAAATCACAAGGGTAAGGAAGCCTGTGTTGAGGGACCTGCCTCAACCTGTGCCCTTTTTGTGTCCGTCTTTCAGCACATGAGCAGCCGAAGACACAAAGACAGGCTGGCAGGGAAACCCCTGAAGGCTAAGGTCAGTCAGCATAGCAAGCTACAGAAACATGGGGCGCTGGCTGTGAGTATCCTCAAGGTACCTGTCACTGATTGTTGGAACCCCCAACCTACAAATCCTGGGGACAGGAAGACTAGGTGGGCAGGTCTAAGCAAGGCAAAGTCAAAAGGGATGAGGTGGTAGTTTTTGTGGTGGTGGATGGGAAGAGATAGTGTCTGGGAGAGACATTAGGAGGGGGCTATGAGAACACTTTTGACTAGAGTACAAGCTTTTATGGGTGCAGCAGGAAGGAAGCAAACCCCTTTCCTGAGCCTGCCCTGGGAAAGGAAGATGAATTTGGCCTTTTGTTGTTGTGGGCTGTGCCCAGGAATTTCCGGCTGGTGGGATGGAGCACTAACTTTGAGGGCATATGAGTGAGGGATGGGTGTATGTTTGGGCAAGGGTCCCCTGGAAACAATCCCCCAGCCACCCATCTTCCCTTTCTCACCGCTTTTAATTCCTGAGGTTTCCCATCCCCACCCCCAGACAGGAAGACAGGTGATAGAGAAGCATGTTTTCATATAGCCCAGTCTAGAGGAAGGATAGAGGACAGGTGGGAGTGGGTAGTTTCTTGCAGTAACAAACTCTCTGTATTTTTTTCTGTAGTCTAAGCTGGCCTTGCAGAAACAACTTACCAAGACCCTGGCAGCCCGATTTCTACCCAGCCCCCTCCCTACCACTGCGGTATGCACCCTTCCAGGGCCGTTGGCTCTCCGGCCAGCCCCAGCTGCTGCTACCACTCTCTTCCCAGCCCCGATGCTGGGGCCTGCCCTGTTCCGGTCACCAGCAGCAGCTGTCCGCCCGGCTACTGGGCCCATTGTCTTTGCTCCATACTGATCCTCCCTAGGGGAGGCCAAAGCTGACTCCCTGGCACTCCCGCCTCCTGTCTCCATGGCCATGGAGCAATGTCTCTTTATGATGAGTGGCCTCCAATGGGGGGAAGACGAAGCCCATCTTTAGAGTCAGCATCATCTTCTCCCTCTCTGGAAGAGTTGGACGAGATGGCCTCTAAGGTCTCTTCTAAATAAATCTGACCTTATACCTAATACTTCCAGTTCACACAAGGTAACCACCTCCAGCCATTGTGGAGGTAAGGAACCAGGTATCTATCAATTATCCATTCCCTGCAGTTATGGTGGCCCTATAGTGTACAGCCAAGGTCTCCCCAGCCCCAGGCACTAACAGATCCCTAACAATCTATGCAAAATTTCCAAAGCCAGCTCCACGATGTCACTTTTCAAAGGAAATAGGAGGGAGGCAAATCTGGTTATCCACCCACCCCAGTCCATACAATGTGGGTGTCCAGAGGGTTCCCAACCCCTTAATTCTTAGCATCTTTGCTTTGCCAAGTATGTTTCTCCAGGGCCCAAGGGCAAAGGACAAGTTTATGACCTGTACTCCCTTATTTTGGGGAATGTCTTCCACCAAAAGGACTTCTCCACCCCAGGCATATAATTCTTTGGGGGACCACAGAAAGGGATGTTGGGAAAGAAGATGGGGTTGGGGCAGTATTCCCCTTAGGGAAAATGTGGACTTGGGGGAAGAGAACTATAATGGGGGGAAAAGGGAAAGACATCTCCAAGTCTGGGCAGTGCTAAGGGAGGGAAGGGAGAAGACTGCTTCCTTCTCAGACAAATTTGTTAATGTAATGAGGGTGAATGAGGAGAGGGGAGCTTGTGGGAATGGTAGTCCATTCTATGGCTTTACTATGAAAAAAGTCCAGTCTGCCTATGTCAGGCCACTTCCTATCCTAGACTTAGTCCTTAGCCAGAGCCCTGCTCTGCTCTCTTCCAAGATGCATGCCTGGCCAACGTCTGCACCTTCTCAGTACCTTCTGTATCCCCTGCATCTTTTAAACCTTATAGAAATAACAGGCATTCACTCCTTCTTCACCTCTATTCCCCTCCCCCCTCATTCTATTCCAGTGCACTTTAGTCTCTCTCCCTCAGAAAACCATTCCTTCTCCTTCACATCCCAGACCACAGCACTCTCCAAATCTACCTAGGCTGCAAAATTGGAGTAGTGGGACCCAGTCTGATCCAAGATTTTCTAACAGTTGTTTTCAAGATGTCCCCTGCCCTACCTCCCGGGACTTGGCCAGTATCCTCCACCTATCTATTTTTTCTTCAGATGTTTCCAATGGGAGAAAATAAGGAGGGGGGGGGGAATTTTTTTTTTAAATAATAAGCTATTGTGGCTTTATTATGTTGAACTCATCAATAAAAGAGTCTGGAGTTTAGTGGTGTATTTATGTTAACTTCTGCCCCAAAAAGCCCCCTGGTCTGTCTTCCTCCATGTTAGGGAAGATGGTGTATGTGCTCTGGGCATGGGCAAGAAGGTTGTGAAAGTACTCCAAGGTGATTTTTTTTCATCTGATACATGTCTTCATGTTAGGAAAGGGATGCCTGATGTTGGCTGGTGTACATAATACATTATAGAATGTCACCTACATTCACAAACACATACTAAGTGGATGATCAGCCACTGACAGGCTTTTGCTGGTCTACTTTGTCCTACAGGGCCCGATGAGATATGAGGGAGAGGTGCCTTATATAGTCTTCATTATGGGAGATAGGGATAGTTATAGATGCAGTATAGGTTGTTATTAACATAAAACCAAAACAAAACCCAGAGCAGGGGAAAGGATGGCCTTTAAGAATCCACAAATCTACCCCCAGGATAGGAGGAGAGTCAGAAAACTGTCCCTGTCTGCTGCAGTAGATTATTGGACAAGCCCTCCCCTCTACCATAGGGGCCCCTCTAAGCAGCTGACATGGACTGTGTGCTCCTGCCCCCTAGTGGCTGAAGGTCAAATGGAGCACTTGAATAGATGAAGACAACTAGCGGCCTGGAAAGGCAAAGGAGTCTAAAAGGAAGGGGTTTAGAAATCATTAGGTCTTGACTCTTTCATTTTTATAGGGGAAAAAGCCGAGACCCAGAAAAGAAATGTCCCTTGTCCCAAATCACCTTGCTAGTGAGGAGAGCTGAGGCTGGACCCACCCCCCACAATGGAAGGTTCTTTATACTAATATCATGGCCATGTACCCCTGGCAGGAAAAAGGAGAGAATAAGCCAGAAGGGGAAAACATAACTCAGTGAGAAGTTTCTGTTTCTCCAGCAGCTTGGGCTCTTCTTAGGGGAAGAACACCAGTGAACTGGAGGTACCTCCGGAGATAGGGAGGACTTCCATCCCCTTCCCTCCCATGCCAATCTATCTGCATGGTTATCTTTTTCCAAGGGCCATGACTTGGAGTTGTTGAGGGCCTTTTACAGGGGACCACAATCAATGGCTATCTCCCAGCACTGCCAGTTCTCAAACTGGATTTCTGCTCGATAGCAGCAGTATAGGGATGAGGGGGAGTGATGTGGTGGCTGTGGAGTAACATGCACTATTTCAACTCCTCTCCAAAGAAGAGAAGCAGTGGAGTGAGATGAGACTGGGAATTTCCCAGTGACCTACCATTATAGCCTTCTGCCAGTCTGACTGCAAGAAGCCCATCTTACTCTGTCCCCCCTCATTTCCCCAATTACCTGAAACCCCAAGGAGTTGGAGGGGAGGGCAGGATTGGGATAGGGTAGGGTTGAGGGACAGGGTGGGTGGAGTGAGAGAAGGAAAGCCTCAGCCATCCAAGGAGCCACTGCCCTTGTTTTTACGGCTGAGTGGGAAGGCTGACTTGCTCTGGGGCTGGGTCATCTTGCTGGCCAAGTAGACAAAAGGCTCAAGGAGAGAGCGACGGTCAGCCACAGACACTTCCCACAGTTTCACCTTCTCCACCTTGGCCCAGTGTTGGGCCACATCAGGGTCCACTCGACGCTGCTCCTGAAGGTCACATTTGTTGCCAAGGACCACAATGGTGACCTGGGAAGGGATTGGGGAGATGGGCAGAGTGAAAACTATGCTCATGTAGAAACAGCTGGCCTTAGTAGTATATAGCACCTGGAGTCAGGACGACCTGAGTTCAAATCTTGTTTCAGGTGCTTTACTAGCTGTATTATAGGTAAGTCTCTCCACCTCAGTTTAAAATGGAGATAATTCTATTTTAGAGGCTGAGATAATGTATGTAAAACCTTTTACAAACTTGAAAAGCACTCTACATGACTGATTATACAAATGTTAGTTATTGCTACTTGAAGGGTCTTATAATGAGCAGATGTTCCAATGAATTTTAATTCTATCTCTCCCTGCATTTGCAGTCTAGATGATCAAAATGTTTATAGCATATTTTTTGTGTGTGGTGGGGGAGTAAAGGACTGGAAACAAAGTCAATGCCCATAAATTAGAGAATAGCTAATGAAATTACTGTGCTATAAGAAATGACAAACATGACAGAGAAGCCTAGAAAGACTTACATGAACTGATGAAAAGGGAAGTAAGCAAAGCCAGGAAAGCAATACACACTATGACTACAACACTGTAAATGGCAAGAACAAGAAAAATGAATGCTACAAAATTATAAAGAACAAGCTTGGCCCCAAAGAACAGACAGGAGAAGGTATGGCTCTCTCAACTCCTTTGCAGAGGTGAGGGTCCACAGGTATGAAACATTGCATATAACATCAAATATATTCATCAGTTTGACTGATTTTTTTTCTCCCTCTTTTTCTTTCTTTTTCCCTTCTCTGGGAAGGGGGAAGGAGAGGAATACAGGGGGAAATCTAGGTAATGTACAAACTAAACATAGCAATATAAATCTATTTTTTAAAAGTCTGGATGATGAATTTGGGATATTTTTCTTTTTTCCTATCTCCATTCAAAAACCTCATCCAGTCTCAAGCAGTCCTATGCCATGTCCTACAGTCTGAGCATCTGAAGTGGTCCTAAATAGTTGTTTATGGTGCCTTCTGACTGACCTTATGCTTCCCTTCCCACCTGGTCCCTTTCTTGTACACAATTCTTGTTCTCTCTGCTGACTGTCAGCTAATCCTTGATAATGTAATCAGTTAGGTCCCTGATGAGACCAGTTAGGTGGCACAGTAGATACAGTGCCAGACCTGAAGTCAGGAAGATCTGAATTCAAATCACCAGCTTATGACTCTGGGCAAGTCACTTAACCTTGTTTGCCTCAGTTTTCTCATCTGAGCTAGAGAAAGAAATAGTAAACCACTGAGTTACCTTTGCCAAGAAAACCCCAAATGGCGTCACAAAGGGTCAGACGCAACCAAACAACAACAAAGGCTCCAGATGCTCTCAGTTTCAGCTTAAAAATATTAAAGTGTAACATCACTCCCCACTCTCCTTCCAGGAGCCTTTGAATCTTAAAGAGGGACCCAAAGAGGAAAAAGCCCTGAAGACAAAGCAATGAAGTCCATTTGTGAAATGGCAGTCAGGTTACTACTTTGTCTTTCCCTCCACATAGTGGCAAGGGGCTTACAGAGAGAGCTCTGAATGGGACACTTGCCTTCCCCCCCACTGGGAGGTCTAAGGGAGCACTGCCCTAGGTACCTCTGCTGACCAGCTGTTACATTCCTCTGAGAGGGTTCAAAAAATGAAGATCCAGCATGCCCCCCACGAAGTACTGCTGGCCTCCTATTGTATAGTAGGTGGCCCTTTGACAACCCTCTGCCAATGACCACATCTCTCCTCCACTAACCCCTAGGGTCTCCCCACAGCAGCTCTGTCTTGCCATACCTCCTTTTTAAAATTTCATTTTGTTTTTAACTTACAGAATAAAACAAGCATTTCCATAACACAGTATGATAAAAAAAAGATTGCACATGAAACTGCAAATTTATGATGTGCAACTTGATATTCCTTTTAAATAAACAATAAAGTTATCATGTAAATTTTTTCCCTTTTTTTTTCCTCTGCCCCCACCTGCCCTGCTCTTGTGATAGCTACCATTAGACACAAATAATATGTAAAATTACTCTATACATACTTATATTTGTCAGTTCTTTCTCTGGATGTAGATGTCCTTTATTTTTAATTTGTGTATTTATAATAGTCAAAATGATTCAGTCAATCAAAGTCATTCCTAAAATAATATTGCTGTTACTGTATACAATGTTTTCTTGGTTCTGCTGACTTCACTCTTCACCATTTCATGCAAGTCTTTCCATGCTTTCTAAAATCAATGAGCTCATCATTTCTCATAGCACAGTAGTATTCTGTCATATACACAACTTATTCAGAAATTCCTCAAATGATGGAAATCCCTGCAATTTCCAGTTCTGTGCCAACACAAAGAGAGCTGCTATAAACATTCCATTCACATTCAAAGTTATAATTACTATTTGTGAATTTCCCTCCATCTTATTTTTACTCACTATTTTCTCTCTCAGCCTCCCAAGTTATCCCCTTCTATTATCTTATCTTCTCCCCCCACCCTCCTCCCCTTCCCACCCCCTCCCTCTACTTTCCTAATCCATTCCACATACCAGTTCCAAAGTCCCTCCCCCACCTTGCCCCACAGTTTTCAAATGTTATCAGTTATCTCAAAGTTAACTTATCAGTTATCTTAAAACTGTCCTCTTTACTAAGGTATTTTGCTTTTTTTTTAGAGGGCAATGGGGGTTAACCCAAAGTTACAAGGCTAGTAAGTGTGTCAAGTGTCTGAGTATGGATTTGAACTCAGGTCCTCCTGACTCCAGGGCTGGTGTTCTATTCATTGTGCCACCTAGCCCTAGACACCCCTTACTAAGTTATTAGGTATTTTGAAAGACTGGGACTGAGTCCAGTATGATGGAGTGATTCATACCTCCTTCTTGTCCTTCGATTTATCAATCTCTTTCTTGAGCAGTTCGACTCTCTGGAAGGACTCTCGGCTGTTAGTGCTGTAGACGAGGACATAGCCATCTGTACAGGAAAAACAGTGCCTGGGAAGTTCTGCCCCATCTCGAAGGCCCCGGGTGTCATAAAATCTCACCTGCTCCCGAACACCTCTGTCAGTCTCGATTGAACCCACATAGATGTCTTCCTGGGTTTCAATCATTTCAGAACCTGGAAGGGGACAAGTTTGTTTTTTTGGGGGGAGGGATGATGGATAGGAGTGGGTAAAATTAAGTATTTCCTGGGAGCCCAACCAGGGGCTTTCTTCAAGCTGGCAGTACTTAGGTGTGAGAAAAGGTGAAAAAGTGGCAGTTGGGGGGGCTGCTGAAGAGTGTAAGGTAAAGATTAGGGGATCACTAAAATCAACTCTGATAATAAATTAGTGATAGGGACTGGGCCTGTGATTTCTTTGAAAAAGGTAACTCAGGTGAGGAAACTCCTACCAGTTTCAGTCTGATGTACCTTCTCTGCAACTCAAGAGTCTTAGAAAGTTGCCCAAAGCACTAAAAGGTTAGTGTCAGACTACATGTCAGACTGAACCCAGGACCTCCTGGCTCTGAGATCAGCTCTCATGTCAATTCTGACATTTCATAATGCCTCCTGATACATATTTAGCAATTTGCAAATATCCTGCTAATTAAAGCTTTTCTTTCTACACCACTCCTCAAACCCTAGGCTTTCTTCCTCTGCCTCCATTGTGAGGGCTCTCTACAGTCCTGGAGGGTTGATTCCATATGTAATGATGTCAACTTGTCTATGTGCTTACTACATGCATGGAACTGGTCCTTGGACTGTGCATGTGTTTAGAGTAGAGATCTAACTCCCCCTTCCTACTTCCATTGTTCTTCACTTTCACTCCCCTTCCCAAATCCCAGCACTTACCTAC